>NC_082599.1:2517095-2820081 GCF_030936135.1 Gavia stellata
CTTGAATGTTTCCAGGGATGGGGCATCTACCACCTCTCTGGGCAACCTGTGCCAGTGTTTCACCACCCTTGTCGTAAAAAATGTGTTCATTAAATCTAGTCTAAATCTCCCCTCTTTTAGTTTAAAACCATTACCCCTTGTCCTGCCACTACAGGCCCTATGAAAAAGTCCATCCCCATCTTTCTTATAAGCCTCCTTTAAGTACTGAAATGCCGCAATAAGGTTCTCCCTGGAGCCTCCTCTTCTGTAGGCTGAACAACCCCAACTCTCTGAGCCTTTCCTCATAGGAGAGGTGTTCTATCCCTCTGATCAATTCTGTGGCCTCCTCTGGACGCGTTCCAACAGGTTTATGTCTTTCCTGTACTGAGGACCCCAGAGCTGGATGCAGTACTGCAAGTAGGATCTCACCAGAGCGTAACAGAGGGGCAGAATCACTTCCCTCGACCTGCTGGCCACGCTTCTTTTAATGCAGCCATATGTGGTGGAAAGGCAAATTTAGGATGCCTTTTGCTAGTCTAGACTGAGAATCACTGGCTGGACTGCAATGAGATTTACACTTAAGGTCTAACTCGCTTTACCAGGTTTTGCAGACTCAAACTGAAGGATGCACCACTAAACCAAATAAGAAGCAAGATCATCACAAGTACAACCAGGAGAGCTTCACAGCTATTCATGAAGTTACACCCATCTAACCAGCTGAAAAGTAGCTCCAGGGGACTGAAAACCTGAGATGCCACTCATTTCTAGTGTCTGTCCTCATAGGCGGTGCACAGCAAGAGTTCCACTAGACGCTGTATACAGTAGCTTAAAATAGGTCATACTTGAGGCTGTTCTGTTAAGCGGAAGTCCAACCTGTGAATCCACAAGCAAGCTCCAGCTCCGTGGCAGTCCCCTGCATGTCTCTGGCACAAGTCTTTCACTTTTGTTGGCAATTTCTATTTCCAGTTTGCATGAAGAACGCTGGGTTAAAAGAATCAGGTTCTTCCTCTGATGTAACATAGATGCATCCATCATTCTGGGTTCCCACTAGGGCTGTAGTTGGAGGTTTTTTGGAATTACCCAACAAGGATCTTACATTGGCAAATCTGTCTTACAACCTATTCTACACAACACATGTCTCAAGGACATAGCTAAAAAAAAGAGGCTAATGTAAAGATGATGTCCAGAATATAAAATATAGAATATATTTTCCTTTCTTTTTTTTTTTCTTTCTGCTTTATGATGAAAGTCTGTTGTTAAATAGATTCATATAATAAACGCTTGTATAATAATGTAGAAAATGAGATGCCAGCCATTCAGTCTCTTCTTTCAGGTTCCTATGGACTTTGACAAAATAACTCACTTCACATGATTATAAAATTTAATGTTCATGGAATAGTGTTCAGCTGGGGGGAACTTGCTTTTTCATAATGTCTTGAGAACACCTTTTTTTTTAAGTTGGGAGTGGTGGAGCTCCAAACCAAGGCCTGACAGACAGAGCATAGCAGTGGGAGTTCTCTCATTAGACATGTGGATGCAGAGGGATTTGCAGAGCTCACTGACTCTGAAAGAAGTGGAGGGAAACCTGGCCTTCAACCCTTGATGTAAGTTGACCTGAAAGACCTGACCGGGAAGACTTTGTGCCTGAAAGAATGAAGGAGACTTATAAAGACTTACTATATTGGAGCCTAGAAGTAGAAATGTTATCTAGCCCAAGCTAAAGGATATTTCAGCTTCTTTGCCAGTTCTACCAAGGCCCCTAAAGCTAGCAGGGAGGAGAAAGACAGGGAGGAATCAACACACATAATCCATGGGAAATTCCCAACCCACTACAAAGATAATACAATTTCCACCATGTGAGAAAAAATACCCACTGATTTTTCCAACATATATCCTTACTCTTCTGTGTGTCCTGAGCCCTCACAACCTTAACCTATTCTTATTCCAGCAGCAAGCCAAATGCCTTGTTGCATGAGAAGAACAGCAAGAACGTTCTCTAGATGATGTTGGGAAGCAACCATTTCTCAGGCAAGCTCAGCTGCACAGTGGTGTCCTTCTCCAACCCAGATGGAGACGTGGCACCTGGCTCCCATGGAAGTGTGTTAAATAGTCCTGGGGAGCAATGGCCCATGTCCCCTGAGGACACCACGTTAATCAGGAGTCTCTTCTTTACTGTTTGGACTCAACGTCTGACAGAGAAAACAAATTATTGTTTTGACAGCAACACATGGTTTTCTCAGTATTGTGGCCGAAAGGACAGCAAGTCTTGGGGATCATTACTTTAGACACCATGGTACATCACTTGGTCTCCAAAGCTCTCCCAGTCCAAGAGTTTCCAAGCTATAGAGTCAGGATGGGTTTCCAGAGGGCAGGACCAGTAAAATCTCTTCTATATGGCTGCAGTTCCCAAGTTTTACTGTGTGTAACAGGGACCCTACAGGCTCAAAGTCTTCAGGGGTTGTGAGTTCAGAATCTGAAACCTACCCAGAAGACGGGTACACAGGTACTAAGTCCATCTCCCATTCTCATTGCTTTTCTTAAGCCCTGTTATTGCATCCCAGAGTGAGGTGTGTGCATGTGTGTGGGGCAAGTATTGCAAAGGGAGAACTCAACTGGCCATCCATTTCCTTGGGGAACTCTTAATGAGTCAAGTAAGGGGGTGAATAACTGCTTTAAAACACAAGGGATGTTCCGCTTGCAAAAAGGGGAAGAAAAACATCAGAACATGAGCAAGGCAGATTATTTCAAACAAAGCATTCCCAAGACAACCCCCAATTTACTTTAAATTCCAATTAAAATTGGAGAAGGGGGAGAGGCAAGGGAAGAAAGGTAAAAAAAAAAGAGGAATGTTGCTGATGTCTGTTTTCCAGTTTGCTATTGACCAGGGGGGGGGGAAAAAAAAGCCACCACCCAGACCCTTTTTCTGATTAATAAAAATGTGATGGAAATTTCATATGTTGTCTCGGCTCCTAAACACTTCTCAGCCACATCTGGCACAGTGAGCTCCTTCCAGCCTGTTTATGTTCACAATGAGAACATTTTTTCCAGCCCTGTCAACAATTATTGTTTCCCCTATGGGGAGGTCAGAGGTTGTCCCTCACTTCGGTCATTAAAAAAGCCTTGGCTTTGAACTGCCTCCCTGGTCATCATTTGCTGGTGCGTGTCTGAGCTGCAGAACAGAATGAGGACAAACACGGAGGAGACCAGGACCTTGATTGCTTCTCCTGCCTTGCAGGAGATGAGAAGAGGTGGTGTATGGAAAAAGGGTGCTGCTGTGATGGGGTTGAGCCAAGGGTTCCCTGAGGGTGAGCGGGAGGGTGGATGCACGTCTCACCTTGGGGGGCCATGGTGGTTTGTAGCCCTCCTGGCAACACAGAGGGTGCAGCAGAAATGAGTCAGTGCCTTTGATTCTGAGATTTTGGCTCCCCTTCATGCCTCCCTTTGATGTCAGGGTTTGTTTGCAGAGAGGAGGCGTTTTTATGGGCTCTCTTCAAACTTGTATGACTTCCCATTGGAGGCCAGGGGATGAGGGATGGAGGGGGAGAACAAAACCCAACCAAGCCCCTGAGGCCCTCAGCCCAAACCGCAGGAGCCACAGGTGAGCCAGATAGCGTGTTTTCAGAAAATGAAGGGAAATCAGCCACATTCTTTCTTTAGGCAATACAAGGCAGCTTCAGCGTCACAGCCAGCCCCTGTCCAAGCTCCCTCCGACTTTGTGGAGGCAGACGGCAGCCCCAGGAACTGTTTGTCCCCCTGATTTGACATCCCATTGTTGGTGAGGTCCTGGCAGCCCTGAGCAAGGTGGGGTTTGAGGTACGTGAGCAACACATTTGGTTCAGTGTCTCTCCCCTCATCAAAAAGTTAGTCTTCAGCTCTCCCTTTGGACTGGTAAGGGTAATCAGGCCTGACCCCAGTTTTAGAGAGGAATGCAGCAAGGTGGAGTGACACATCCAAGGCTGCAATGAAGATCAGTATCAAAGCCAACAATCAGCACCATACTCACCTGATTCCCTAGGATTTCAGAATTAGCACTGCCTGGTCCTAATCCATTCACAGTGCAGCTGCTCGTGAGGAGAAGAAATGCCTTTTTTCAGGACCAGGTCTCTTCAGCTGTGCCTAGCTATTCCTCATTTTTATGACTTATCCAGAGGCATTTGGAGGGGAGGAGGATCAGGGAAGGTTGGTAAGAGGGAGCTCTGCCACAGACTCCATAGGAGAACTTGAGCACATTACTTCTGTAGCACAGTGCCTCAGTTTCCCTCCTATGTGAGAATGGACATAACACCACTGTGTATCATAAGGCTGTCAAATAACTGCAAGCACAATCATGAGAGAGGTCAGCAGGTGATTCTTGAAGCAAGGGGCTTGTTCTGAGCTCACATACCACCAAGAAGCTGAGGTTGGAGGGGACCTCTGGACACCGTTTAGTCCAACAACTTGCTCAAACAGAGTGAGCTGGAGCAGGTTGCTTAAGATCTTGTCCAGTTAACATTTGAATGTCTCCAAGGACAGAGACTCCATAACCTCTCTCTCTGCTCCAGTGTTTGACCATGCTGACAGTAAAAAAGCTTTTTCTCATGTTTAAATGGAATTTCCTCTGTTTCAGTTTGTGCCCATTGCCTCTTGTACTAAACCAAATCGAAGTTTAAGAAAACTCTATGTTCATGTCAAATATAAGTGAATTATTTCTCAGAATTAACTTGAAGATCTATGGTATTTCCAGGCTCTTATGTTCCTTATGAATTTGATTTCAAAGTACATTTTGTTGGGGAGGTGAAATCTTAAATTTTTTACAACCAAAATTCAGATACAAATTATTCATTTTCTCCAATCAATCTGACACATTAAAAAAAAAATCACTAAAGTACCCTTTGTGTACCTTAGCCTTAAGCATCCACTCTGTGAAATGTAAGGGCTCTGTAACTTATTTAGAACTGGTCTTCAGAAACTGAAAAACCACCTTCTTCCTTCCTAAGCTTTCTGCCTTCAAGAATGCTACATGAAGTGCCCACACCCAGCAGTAGGTTCACTCCCCATGCTTTGTGTGCTTGCAGAATCAAAGAAAAAAAACCTTTGTCGTTGCTATGGCCATTAACACTTCATTTGGAATTTTCCTTTCTTAAGAATAGTCCCATAAAGGGATATTAAACAGTTCCAAAAAGAAACTAGCATCACTATTCGAGTGATTAAAAAAAATATATATTTATAACCAGTTTGATTTTTGGACATGGTACGTCAGAGCAGTGCAAAGTAGCTGTTTTGTATTAGTGAATCTATTTTACCCCATTTCCACTGAACTTAACATTCAAAGCTGTTAGCAAAAATACAGGACAAGTAAAGAAGAGGAGATCCTGAGAGAGTTAGAATGGGAACTTCTGTTTCAGAGTAAGTTTAAGGAGGTAGTGAGGCTCTGCCTCTCATTTGTGACTTCATTCCTTCCTTCCTACCAGCCAGCCACGCACCCACCCAAGGAGGGAAACCTTCTTGTGTGACTATTTTAGGCAAATGGGGACTGCCACATGGAGAGAGCTCTGCCAGAATCCTTTCTGAAGATTACCAGAAGACTGAAGATGAGAGAAGAAATACTATGAGCCTCAATTCAGTGCTAACTAAAACCACTGCACTGCAACCCCTCTCCTTTTAGAATTTGTGGAGTGCATTCATTTATCCTGCTTGTCCAGTTCTCATTTTATGTTCAGTGTCTTGTACAAAGCTGTTGCTATTATATAGGCTGTTTTCTCACAGCGACTACAAGCAAGATTTGCTTAGATTACAAGCAATCTTAAATCTTTGTGCAGCATCATACATAGTGGAGTCGCAGGAATTACTGCAACAGAAATATCTGCATCTGCCTGAGTGGCTGCCCTTGTTTCAGTTTCCAACTGTCTCTTGTGACATGAAAAGCAAGAACACTATGAAAACTAGAAGCAGAATTCAGTTAGAAAGAAAAGATTGGACAAATTTATGGAGGGTTGGTTGGTCAGTGGAAGGAACACAGGAAAGGGCTATTCTGTGCTCAGCAGCTCCTTACATCCTTCCAGTCCTGAGCACTGATGGAGATGGGGCACTCACCTCCCTTGTTCTGATCTTATGCATTCCTGAGTTCACTCAAATGCTATGCTACACCCAGATCATGGCAGTCCAGCAGTTATGCAGTCAACAGGGAAGGCCTGGTGTGTTTCCACGGGGCTGCTGGGACTTCTGTTGAAGATGTTGCATGCACAGACAGACTTAATGCATATATAGGGAATGGAGAAACCTCTACTGGAGTTAGTAACCCCAGCTCCCTTTTCCAGTTCATGGGGAAGTTGTGACTGCAGTCTAGGGCAGGTTCATTGCCCATTGTGCTGGTGTTTAAAAAAGATCAAGAAGAGATGTGCCTTCAAAGTGCCTGTTTCTCTCTATTCACTACAAAGAGGAGTCTGGGGTGACTGACTCAGCTGGAGTCTTCTACAGTGCACACAGGGGATTAAATGAAATCCCAGAATGAAAAAGGAACCCTGAAATTAAAATGCACCTCAGTCTTGCAGTTTTTAACTTAACTTTTCAATAACCAGATAAAAGCGCATCACCATTTACTGTTGGAAAAACCATGTCCTCATATCCTGATTGATAATGAAAGATATCCTTCTGCTGACTCTCTTTCAGCTCCAGATCTGGCCTCTTCAAGGGTTAGAAAACATGATGGTATGGATGTAAGCAACCACAGACAGTTATACCCATACACTCTGCCAACCTTAGCCAAATGGAGATGCTCTGATTCCTAGAAGGGAGCTGGAAGTTCCTTATCAGAGTTGTACTTGGCTGCACAAAGAGGGGAGTGTGTGAGAGCAAATTCCATCGGTCAGAAAGGAAAAGGGCTCAAGTTCCTTGACAGTGCCCAGGAGATGAGTGGGGAAAGGAAGCCAAAGCTAACTTGACCTTCAAGTATGCAAAGGCATGAAAACAAATGCAAATTTGGCACCAGGCAAAATTGCTCAGTCGTGCCTCTTGGAGGGCACAGCTGTGCACCCAGTGCATCGTAAGTAACCAGCAAAAGGAGTTTTTGTCCAGAGGTCAATGCTTTGTCTGTTCTCTTCTTATCTTTGGTAGCTGCTCAAAGAAAGTCCTGTTTGCTTCAATTCCCTCCTTCCTTCCTTCTCTCCAAGTTATCTGTATGCGTGACAGTTATTCCTCAGTAACAAAAGTAAAATCAGTTGCAGGTTATCCCAATTTTTAAATTAGCATGAAGGCCAGCCCAGGCTATTGCAAAGATCATGGTCACTGTTTATTCAGGTGAGGTATCTTGCTTTTCATTGCTCAGACTTCTGCTAGATTAAATGAGCTCTTTGTTTTTAGGGCTTTGCAGAGGTTCTCACTGCAATGCCTATCCTTAAACCCCTGGGTGGGAAGAGATTGCTATTTTTTTTGTGTAGAAGGAAAGGAATCTGTGGACCAGCAGGATGTTAATGATGAGTTTCTATTTTATACAGAACAGCCAGAGAATGAGAAGTTGATTAGTGCTGTCTCCAACCTGTTCCCACCTCCAGGTAGCCAAGCAACCCTGGCATCTCTTTACCTTCCTATATTTAGAGTAGGTAGGAGCATGAATGTTATCAATCTGAAAAATGATACTCTGATCATAATACTCTGTTTATTTACCTGTCTGTTGGTAACCCACCTACTTTTCCACCCCCTGAATGTCTCACAGTGATTAATGATTTTCCATGGCTCCATTTTTAACTACGTCATTGACTGTGCCTGTTCTGCTAATTAAATAGGAGCAGGGAGCAAAGTTTGGCCATAAGGCCAGGAGACACAGACTGGCCACGTCTACATTACATAGCATTTGGTTATGGGTCTCCTTTGGCTCACATTTTGCTTGTGAACTTAAGTCATCCTTCTTGTTCTGTAAGGGCTTTTGTGTTCAAAGTGTCTGATATAGTATGAAGGCTTTGCTAAGACCAACAGTGGAGCTGTCACAGGAAAAAAAAAAGAACAAACATGCTTCTCTTCCTTTGGGGTTTGACAAGAGGGCAACAGAGGGTGTTTGAGGATGCAAAGCTTTCTGGGATAGCACTGGAGGACTGTAGGGTGTAGTCTTGCTCATTTTGATTATGGTCCCCAGGGCTTGCTGTCCTGAGCTGTGTCTGGACCTTGTCTAGGAGAGGGCTATGGATCAAAATAGCACCAGGTGGGTGCTTAAGCTTCTTTTTTAACTCTTTTATCAGCATAGACATGGTCACCAGGGCCCTAATTTTCAGAAGATGAGCATGCAGTATTGCATTAAAAACTGATCCCATTGGAAGCCTCTTTTAGGCTCCAAATAGAGGAGGCTGCTTCTCCCTAAACCCCTGGCTAGACATGTCATTACCCGTAAGTGTTAGGCAGAAACAAAACTCCTTCAAGGAACCTTTTCTTTTTGCAACACAAAATCCTTTGTACTCATCAGTAACAAGCAAATAAAGTGTATCTTTTTACTTAGCATTGAAGACACTGAGCCTTGACAGTTCTTGAGTTTAAGTGTTTAAAGCATCTCCAAGCACTTTTCTCCTCTCTGTGCTCTTCTGATCTCTCACAGCCCTCTGGGAGCAAACAGTCTCAAGCAAACACTTGAGTCTTTGCAGCCTGCTTTGCTCCCAGCCTGAGCAGCAGCCAGGACAGCTGGCTCCTAACCTCTGCCCTTCAAGCAGGTGTTTACTTCTGTACAGTTAAAGCTGATTCACAGCTAGCGGAGTAATGAGGAGTTTGTTTATCACCTTCAGCCACAATATAAACTAACCCCTTTCCCCTGGGATTGAACATGGTCCTATTTCATCCTTGGTGTTTGTGTGAGGAATGCTTGAACAGATCACTGTTTAATCATAGATGGAATTGGCTCTCGCAGCAAGGGATACAGGGAAGTGAATATGTTTGTCTGTCTAGATTGCGTGTCATGTTTTTTTGGCTCACTGGAGGAGGAAGAGTAACAAATGGCTTGTTGATGTCATCCCTGCACTGTACTTCATAGTTTACACCACCTGCCATACTCTACCCTAAAGCCATCTTCATTTCAGTACGGAGCAAAAATTTCATTCTTAGAAAATCCTGTTTTTTCAACATAGGTTGCCAGCAGGTGAAATCAAGGAGGCAATGTCATCCTTCAGAAGCTGAGCATCTGGAAGAGTTTGAAGCCACTTCTGTCCCACATATAGATATGGGGGAAGGAAGGGAAAAAGGGCCTTGCAGAAGAGGACAGATCCCTTTAATAAGCTAGTTTTCTCCTTAACCATCTCCTTCACTGAAAATCCTTGATAACAGACAAGTGGGAAATCAGGAGACAGGGGAGAAATGAATGGAATTTGCCTTCATTGGATTCTGCAAAGCATGCTACTCTAATTAGTAGAGATAGGAATTAAAGTCATCATTTGATAAGATCATGTCATTGGGCTCTAGTGGAATTTTCTGCCTTATCTGGCTTGTAATCTTATCCAGTTTGATTTTAGCAGGAGATCAGGAATTAGGAAACGTAATGATATTGTATAGTCTAGACTAAACAAGCCAGAGATCACGGGCAGATGCATGGGAGGGGAGGAGGGATTGGGGCAGGGAGTGCTCAATATGTACTGCACCTCAGCTTGCAGGATCTGCAAACTTGATATCGCTCACAGCAAGGTTCTCATAACCTAGTACACATGCTTCAGTTCAAGTTCTGGAGCTGCAGACTTTATCACGCTCAGCTAGGGGACTGGGCTAAGTTCAGTTTCAGTTTTGACATTATCCAAAATCAATGCTGACACTTGGGGCTTTGGTTCAAACTGTACCCTGGGACAATTAAGAACTTGAGCCCTGTTTCCCACTTTGTAGTTTGAATCCATTGAGGGATAGGTGCTTCTCATTTAATGCCTTACTCTCTGCCAGAGTCCTTTTGACATTTAAGAGGCTTGAGTCACCATTTTGGCAGTTCTGTTATGTGCTGAAGTAATTTTCCTGGTTTCGCTGGCACCAGAATGAGTTAAACCAGTGTCTAATTGTATAGCCCTGTTTCTTTCCCTGTCTTTGCCTATATACCATACCTTACAGTTGGTGTAATACTTCTGTTAGTGTAATGTTAGTTGTGTCAAAGTTGTTGCGTATTTAAACACCAGATGAGCCTTGCCCCACGGATTATACAAAGTCTGTAGAGAAGGTGAGGGTTTGAAGGTAACTCGCTGACCACCAAGCTCCCCCAAGATACCCTCCACATATGATCGCACTTACAAACTTAGCATGATCTACTGTCTAGTTGCCGAAGCGCTTGGATCTTCTGTTGTGTTTCTCTTACCAATGGCCTTTTTCTCCTTTCCAACTCCTTTTTCTATGCCAAAATTATCGTATGACTTTGGTAACTCATCTTGTTCCTTGAAGTTCAGTCACAACCATTTCTCCTTGCTGCTTTTACTTTGCTAAGCTGAATAAGCCAAAGCCCCATAAGTTTTCTTTGGTAAGAGAAGCTGTCCCATCCCTCGATGACAGCAGGAGCTGTTCTCTCCAGCCATGCCTGCCATAACTCAGCTTTACTGAATCTGAGCTGGTCCATTCTGTAAATCATCTGCAGTCCCAATGTGATTCAAGAGCTATTGCAGTTTCAAAATCAGGATTGGTCATTGCTCTTGACAGGAAAGGACTTTCCTGACAGCCACAGGGACCCTGAAGGCTGATTCTTCTTCCTGGGACAAGACATTTGTGAAAGGACTCATTCTCAGTTAATTATGCCAGCATAACAAGATTAGATGAGTTGGCCAAGGTCATACTATGAATCACTGGCAAGGTCAGTAATGGAACATAAGAGTCCCGATTTGTTGTTAGTGGGTTTTTTTGGGGGTAGTTGGGTTTTTTGGTTTGGTTTTTTCCCTTCAGTGTTTTACACATTTTTATGGCTCATCAACACTGTGCTTGGAGCCATCCAGAATCCCCAAGGGGATGTCTGTCCAGTCAAAACATGCAATTCCTCTGCCCATGTTCCAAAGTGGTTGGCCATGAACTCAGGATCTGTGCTAAAAAGCCAGAAGATACTTAATAAAACCTTCAGCACTGTTGAAGTGTCTACACAGTCTGTCTACACAGGATCTGGAGGTGGGACGGAGCCTGCTCACACCTGTTTTCAAAACACTGTGTCAACATAACCTACATTTGCAACCAAAACAGAACTAAATCCCTGATACTTGCCACTGGTCTTCTGTCTTGGCTGTTAGGAATTAAATTGGATCTGTTCCTATATAAGCCTTTCATCTCTCTCTCCCTGTCTTTTTCTTTTTCTTTTTTTTTTTTTTCCCTGATGCTTAATGAATAATTTTTACCCTGCTTAGTGAGTGTTGAAATTAGTGTTTTATAGGAAACCAGATTGTTTTTTGTTCTCAGTTGTAAGTAGTCATCTAAAGAGTTTCTGGAGTTCACAGGCCATTTTATATGAGAAAAACCGAGGGGTTTCTTTCCTTCCTTGCTTCTTTTTTCCCCCCTTTCTGCTCATCTTGGCAAAAACTGTGAAACCTGGGGAAGATAGGAGAGTCCATCAGGACGAAGTTCTCCTGCCAGCAGTTGGCTTTATTTCAAGGAGAGCTTGCATGTTGGAGGAATTAAGGAGGTATCAAAACATCCGGTGATGGATTTATGGCATCAGCATCTCCCCAACCCAGAGAGACAAGTAGCTACAGCTCATCCAGCCAAGTGAGGTGATCCCAAGGACATTTCTGTGGGTACTTATTGGGAGACACTGTGAAGAACATTTTTCCTGGCTTGTTTGAAATCATAGTCTGGACAAGAATCTTGCCCTTTCTTTCAAGAAGGAAAGATTTGTATCTCTTGTGATTTCTAGTGCTCATGCCTTTTTCTGGCAGTCATCAAGGTCCAGGTTTTTCATAATGACATGTGCGAACTATTGGGTAGAGGTGAATAGCCGGAAACTTTGGGACTAACTTGTTTTTTTTTTAATGTGAGAACATATGTATCTATAAATGTATATATATATGTTTGGTGAGAGGTCCATCTGCCAGGCTACCTTCTGGCACTGCTCCAGACAACCCTGTGATTGCTTCTCTTCTGCCCAAGAAAGGCAGCTGGGAGTGAGAAGAAATGAGAACATGAGGGGCAGGAAGAGATTTTTGGTTGTTGCTCAAAATAGACACCAGAGTTAACAGGTAGGACACCCATATGCCTCAGCTCTTTTCCTGACCGCTCGGCAGAAGTAAAAAGACCAAAGAGGTGACCTGTTCTGCAGACATTGGCAGTGGGGTAGAATCTTCTGCTCAGGAGCAAAACTCATGTGTCCAGATTCCCACACCTCCCTTCAGCTCACAGCAATTCATTAGCTCTATGCTAAGAAGGAGAAAGAAAAAAAAAGGCCTTTTTTTCCTTGATGGTGAAGATTGCTTTCCTTTGGGTAGTATCTTCAGTCCACATATAAACACAAGAGGAAAGGAAGGATAAGACATCAGTCCAAGCTTTGATCTAGACCTCCCAAAGGCCTTGGCCATACATTTCCTATCTGACCTTAAACACGTCTTTTAATGTCCACACACTAATTTTTCACAGTAGAATATTGCTCTAAATGATTTTCCACTCCTCCTCTTCCTTGTTGTGTCTAATTTAGTTGGGCTGGGCAAAAATATTCACCCTAGGCAAGCCAAAATATTTCACTAATTCCAGATCAAGGGCCAAATTATCATTTGCTCAAGAAGCTCTGAACCAACAATCCGGAGGTTTTTAAGAATATTTTCAACACACATCTATCAGGGTTGATTTAATTTCAGTAGATGTCCATTCTATAAATCAGAAGGACTGGCTGCCGCCTCCTCAGGACACTTCTAACCATCTTCGAATCAAATGGATATTTTTGGAACTGGATGAAATGTTTCCATGACATGACATATGGATGAAAGTTTCCGTTATTTCAAAGATATTGTGTAATTTTGAAATTTTCTTCTATTTGATTGTACAAATCATTGTACAGATAATAGCATGAATTTAAAGAAAGAAAAATAAGAATAAAATCTTCTGTGGTTTAATCTGGGTTTTATTGGTTTAACTTTTTACCTTGCTAGAATCAAATGTATTTGTATCCACAAAAATCTTTTCCTCTTCAGTTTTATGAAATTCCTAACAAAGTAAAAGACTTGTGACTTGTCACCTGGCTTTGCTAAAGGTAATCCAGTTCTATATAAAGTGCAACATAATGGAAGTCTGAATCCAGCAGCTGGCTGTTAATATATGGTGAGTACAGCCTTTCTGGTCAGTGGGTATGGATACCATTTCAACCATTTCTTTTTGCAGGGAGTACTGCAGGATTTGGGGAGGACAGATCTGAAACATTTTAGATTACAAACTTGCTCTTCTAATTGGAAAAAAATCATTTTTCCTCAAACCCATGTATTTTCACATGTAAGAAAACCCAGGATCTATTTTCTTTGACAGATACTTATTGATGTAAATCACCACTCTGAAAATATCTTCTATCACCAGTGTATAAGTTTTGCTAGGTTTTGCTAACAAGCAAATTTAAATTTCAAATATTTATTGTAGCTTTAATTCAAATTTTGATTTCATTCAAAGGAAGGAGAAATATTTCTCTTTTAGGCTGTTTTGTTTTAAAGTAATATAAAAAATATCAAGAGTTTTTATGAAGCTATTAGTACTATTCTTCTTGCTGCTGCTGCTATTTGTTTATTATTTACTCGTTTGTTTTCCATACAGATCACCTCTGAAATAAGGACTTAAGGTTTGTTTTTAACAGCGTGACAAAATGAGAATAGCATCTTACGGAAAATATCTTAACAACTCAACCAAAACTCATATGTCAGTATTTTAGAAGCGCAGAGCTGCCCAAAATTGTATGCAATAATATTTGTATTTCTTGTCCAGGCAGGTGGTTAGCAATATATCTTTTGGGATATGCTTGCCTTCAGCTATCATCACATAGTGCATTAGTAGCCTTAAATCATGTATAATTTGGCAGAAGCTATTGATATGTGTCAGCAAGCAATTCATTCTGCTTCAGCATTGCCTGATGAGGAAAGGTGATTTCCTCGAGCTAAAAAACTCTGCTCTCTGAGGGGTGGAGGTTACCATCACCTCAGACCTGAGAGCAACATGTCTGGAAAATTTAGCAGACAAAATGTTATTCCTAATTGCTTCTTTTTAGAGCATTTCACTTGCACAGGAGAGTGTCCAGGCCATTTGAAATTTTGGTTAGTTCCCAATTTAATCCAGTTTAAAATGGTTAGCATGAAGGAGATGTTACAGTAATCAGTGCAGACTGTGAACTCATTGGCAAGGAGAGGCTGTCACTGAAATATGTGGTCTTGTCAGACCTGGCCACAAAAAAACCCCCAAAATTTTATGTGAACTATCAGTGGAATGCCTTGCAACCCAACTCTAAAGGCACAGGAATATTGCAAGGTGGCCATTGCTGGGGTGCAGAAGGTATGACACAGGGAACAGCAGCTGCAGAAATGGTGATGTTAACCTAACTCATTAGTGCAACGTGGGAAATAAGCATGAACAAATCCTGTGTTTTATATGACCAGCCTCATATGAAAAACCTTCTTGCCTCTAAGTTGTGTGGAGTTCAATTTGGTTTATACAGGAATAGGAAGAGCTACATAGATCTCCGGAGAGATGCGCTTCTGAATCCAAGGATGCTTCAGAAACACGCATCACAAGGAAACCCTAGGAACTGAATGCTGACCTAGTGAAAACTCAAGCTTATCCTATTATTATAATTTCCTTTAGTGTATTCATCACAGCCTGAAGGTCCTGGCTGTGATGAAAATGTCAATCTGCTGAGCGCAGGGAACAGCTCGTTTATGCCGTTAGGCATTAGCAGTCTGAAGGTCCAAAGGAGAAAATAGAAGACAAGGAATCAATAACCACCTGCTTCAGAGAAAATAGTGTTTTATTAAAAAATCCTCTTGGAGTTAAGGACGGAGAAGAGAGGGAACCATCCACTGATCTTTACTGAAAGTCTACTTTAATTTTCTTTTTCACCACTCCTTAAATTTGACATGAAAGGTGTTATTTTTTCACTCAGACCTTCT
This sequence comes from Gavia stellata, assembly GCF_030936135.1. Classification (NCBI taxonomy): domain Eukaryota; kingdom Metazoa; phylum Chordata; class Aves; order Gaviiformes; family Gaviidae; genus Gavia; species Gavia stellata. The sequence continues at coordinate 2,532,104 of NC_082599.1, forward strand.
TTTTTTCTCAGTGCTATTATTTCCCCTGTGAAAAGTCATCTCTTGGTGTGCTAGCAAGTCAAGGCAGGAAAGGAAAAGGGAACGCAGTGGGCAAACTGGGCAACACCTTGGGTGCCTGAAGATTACAGGCTTTTATGACTATCAGCTAATAATGCTTGTCCTTCAGCTCAGGTGCTGGCAGCCTGTATTTTGGCTGCTGACTTTCCTCCCACAATGTCTTGCCCACCTGCAGACACTGGTGGAGATGCTGTCTGTATTATAAGAGGGCAAATCAGATTAAGCCAACCTGGGATATTTTGCCCAAGAGATGAAGTTTCACAGGGGAGAGAGAGTACTCAGAGTCCCAGTTGCTCTCCATTAAGGCTCTCTGCAAACTCTGGCAGTCAACAGATTTGCCTTTCAAGCCATTCACTGAAGCTGTAATGGTGAGAAGGATTTTTTTCCCCCTTTCTCCTAAAAAACATCTGAGATTCAAGCCTGCCCTTTGTCTCTGAGAGTGAGGACTCCAAGCACAGGTTCAGGCTACCTTAACGTGACCCTTTAATATGGAGAAAATTCTCCCCTTCTAGCTGAGCACAAGTTCCCGGTTGAACAGACCTCTCCCGCCTGTACATCTGCACGGAGGGAAATGACAAAATGTTCCAATTTTTCTAAAATGTCAACTTAAAAAAACACACGCGTGCAAGCCCAAATAGAAAACAGATGCACTGTGGCAGCCTGGGAGATATAAATTTAAGGCTTGGAGCTGTCTTCACGTCCCTCACTACCACTTTTATGGTCCTGCTTTCACTGGAGCACACCTGAGGCCTGCTGGCAAGACACTTCTTTTGAGTGCGGGTGACTCCCCAGTTGAAAACAAGCCATGAAAAAGCCTACTATGTCTGAGGAAAAAAAAGGTAAACACAAAAAGAGACACTCCCTGGCGCTGAATCAGATCCTGCCAACTTCATTCCACTTCAGCTCATGTTCCCCCACGGAAGGTTTGACCCATTATCTTTAGAAGCAACAGCATATAGAAAAAATATCTCCCGTAGTTTCTGGTTGTACTGCTGTTCAATCTTCCTACTCCATAACAGGAAGAACGGATTAGACATGCACAACTCCAAGTGTCCTACTAACAGAGACTCACCCACTATCCTTGCTGTTGTTTATTAAAGTCTGTTCTTATCCGTCCTCACTTTATTTTCTTTCCATTTCTTTCCTTCCCCATTACACATTTCCTCATGGATCAAAGGCAAAACTCGCTGGTGGAAAGGAACTTGAGTTCAGATCAACATATCTGGTGCATTCATTCTAAGAATTGACCATTTGGTAACATTTTTCAATAATTATTGCCTTGGATCAAAATTGAAGGCCCTGATACAGATAATTTCTTGAGTCATGGAATTGTTTTGTTTCAATTCTACTGATGGATTTAAAAGAGTAAACAGCAACAGTAAAAAATGAAGAACATCAAGAAAAAGGAAAATGGGAAAGAAATTAAACATTAATAGGATTTGAGATACCTAAACAGAGGTAGGCTGCCAAAATACTCCCTGGAGACAGACGCCATATGCCTGGAAGCCCTACATGTCTAAGCACCCATGTCTTAGGCTAAAGTCCCTAGCCTTCCTGAACACACATCATGCATTAAACGAGCGAAGCTCCAAGACTTGGTCACCAATAATCCTCTCTGTAATCCCACAAAGAGCCAGAAAGCCTGTGAGTGATAACGCTGGAGCCTCTGGCAGGCTGCTCTGCAGTTTTTGATTCTAAGTGTGGTCTCCACCGAAAGCATTATGAGACTAAGCCTTTGCTCATCTTCCACCACTGCCTTTGGAAACTCATTGTCAAAGAGGAACACCGAGAGGAGGAGCCTATCAGGACTCAGAAAGGGACTGGAAAGTTTGTCTTGGCAGTAAGTTATCCTGAGCTCTGATAAACAGGGCTCATAAAGACTACAAGAATTTCAAAAATAAATCAGTACAAACTATAAATACGTTGTATCAGTCAGTCTTTCCGTGCACTCCGTTTGTGATGCATGAAGGAAAAGGGCAGGTTAAAATACTGCTTTTTGTCTCCTTTCAGCTCCAAGTTTCCTAATATATCCTTTACCATAATGCCTTGGATATTAAGTACAAACTGAAAAATGATGAATTTTTATTACTTCAATCTTCCTTCCCCTTATTTTTGTTTTTCTCTTTCCCTATTATTTTTTCTCTCTACAGCTCCCAATCCCATCCCAACTCCCCTATCACCTGCCTCTCGTTTCTCTGATAAAACACTTACTGGGATTTCTAGAGATATTTTTCACTGCCTTCTAGCAACTGAAACTCTCATTAAATGTTCAGGGCCATTCCCCTCTCAGGTGCATGGCACATTGCCACGCATTTCGGGAAACCGGCTACTGAGCTCACATGTGCTTCGTGATAACACGCTGGAAAGGCCAGAGCAGTGAAAGCTGGAGATCCGTACAGCTTGTACTACGTGTCAGCTGTCCAGATAGCACATGAAAAACAAATGTCAGGTCACCGACAGGGCTCTGGCTCCATCCGAGCTGTGAGTAATGATGCCTCGGGATTAAGCCTCTCTTAATTCAAATATTTAATTACTCATAATACACAGATAGTGCTTTCTTCCAAATTTTTTCTTTGTCTGACTTTTCCAATCACTGAGGATTTCCACCAGCTGCTGGAGCAGCAAAGCCGAGACACTGCTAATGTCTTACCTTGTACCTCTCCATTCCTCATCATCTCCACCCCATCTCATACAGGAGCCTCGTATTTATGTTGAAAACTGTGTGTTCCCTGTTCAAAGTCTGCAGTTACAGAAGATACAAAATTTCCCAGATAAATAGTTCTTCAGCATCGTCCTTTAAATAAAGCCGATAAAACTATCCCACAGGAGGCATCAGTATTTACCAGAAGTCACTACATCTGAAACAACTGAATAGAGGAGGCAAATCCAGATTTTTGCTCTGAAATGTCAGCTAATTTCAATTTGTCTGTTTATAGGAAGCAATGAAGAGGAAAATACTATCCTTAAAATGAAAAATTCAGAGCGAAAGGAATAATTTGTGGATAAAAGATAGGAATTACCAGCTAAGTACCAAAAGGACCAAATCTGCGACCTGTACTGTTCAGTTTATTACTAAATAATCTGGGCAAGGAGGTAAGAAATAAGGCAATGGACTTTTCCAGTGGTAGAAGAAACTCTTCAAGATAGGAAACACTAAAAGACATAAAAAGAATAAAAAAAAAACAAACCCAAAACAAACAACTAACAAACCCCTAAAAGGAACAAAAAGAAACAAAACCTTAAACCACCTATTTTAAATATCCATAGAGTTTAATAGATTCTAGTGGCTTTTACCATTCAGGAAACTGATATTTGTGGAGAAATCTACAACCAAAATTTTCTCACAGGCTAGCAACTGCCAAAAAAGGTGATGAGGTTGTTAGGAATAGTTAGGAAAAGACCAGGTAACAAAACAGAACAACCTGGTTATGCTCCTGTAAGGATGTATAGTGGCTCTGTGTCTTGAATACTTGCATAAATCTCTTCCCCCACTTGCAGAAACATGTAATGGATGTAAAAATGTTATGGGGTCACAAGAATAATCGAGGTAGAGAGTAGTTTCCATACGAGAAGGGAATAAACAGAAGTGTTGTCTTCTGCCTGGAAAACAAGCGTGTGACAAGATATTGCAGAGATCACAAAATCACAGTATTGTAGAATAGGGGACTGTGGAATTAGTCTGTATTCTCATAGTAGAAGTGCTGTGGCACACCTAATCAAGAAGAAAACCTTAAACAAACAAAAGGATATATTGCTGGAACACACTTCAGCATCCAAAAATACCTGTGGATTGAAAATTCTATCATACATTTATGGAAGCAAAACCCATCAAGAACCTTTGGATGCAAAGATACAGCTACAAACGGTGGCTCATGTAGCTCTTTCAGCAACACATTCACAGAAGCTCTATGTGCGCGTGAGTCTGCATCCATGTGTGTAAGGAAGGGATGTCCTGGGGGAAGTAGCAATCCATGTGTGTCCTGTTCTTTATACTCTTTCGTAAAGCATTCGCTGCATGTCACTGATGGGAACAGGATGACAGACCACAAGAGCTTGGTCAGACTCAGATACTTTTATTTTTCATTATATAAGCTGGATTTCTTTTTCTAGATTTTTAGTGCACACTTTATTTTAATTTTAGCTTTCTATCTTGATTTATCATGAGTATTCATGTTCAATAGCTTGTATTTTTCTATGCCAAGAGGTAAATAAGCTTCTTACCCATACATGCTTGCGTAAAAGTAACAGAGGCATGACAGGAGCCAGCACAATGATCTTTCACCTGGTGAAAAGAAGAAGACCCGGTGACCTGCAACCAAGTTCTTATCTCCATTGTCCTTCTGGGCAGTGTGGCCTAATCAAGACTAACTGGACCCCATTCATCTGGAGTTTCTACTGGACACAGTGCCTGGAGATCTCCCACAATATATATCACTACTCTTACATTCAGCAACCTTCTGCCAGTGAGAATCAGCTCAGAGTCATGGCAGGACATCATCTCAGGTTCTGTTTGGGACCCATTCAAACATCCATAATGGGACAAACCAGCACCTTTTTATAAAGAGAAAGAAACCCCATATTCCCCGTGTCTCTTGATACGTCTCAAGCTATTTATGCACTGTTTGGCTTCACATGGAAAAATAAAGGTTGATTTTATAGAGGGCTTTTGTGGCCTTATAAAATGAAATAAGAATGTTATAGAATTCATTGCATCTGGACTGCTGGATATATTATGGTTGCCATCTGTTCTTTTAACACTGTTGATTATTTTTTCTGGGCCTGGCAGATTTCTTTACAAAAGAAACCAGAGAGTTTAATGTTCTTATTACTATCTTAGTTAAAAAAATGGATAAACTAGACACATCTTAGATTATTTAATCTCTGATGCCCAGCATACTCCCAGGCTTCTACTGAAGTGTTGCAGCTCGGGTTAGTAAGATGAAAAAGCAGGTAATAAAATGAACAAAAGAAAGGATGGTCAGCAATATCTAGATTAGCTCTCGGGATGAACGTTGCATTCCACCTGTCTCTATTAACTATGTAGCATGTGCTTTAGGTATTTTTATTAACAGACATTTCTGTCAGTAGACAGGGAGGACTTTACTAGGACTGCAAGAAGAAAAATGTCTTAAGGCGGGACAGCTTCTATGAGGCAGAGTATCCCTCTATTCTGCTTGGAAATAGCACCAAACTGCTCCTCACCCAAGCTCTAAGAACCATTGAAAGAGAACAATGAAACATAATGTCAAGGTGGAGCTCCTCAGAGCTGGTGGTGGAGCATAGTCGTGGAGGGCACATCTATTCCTGCTATCTTCCTGACTCCCTCTTCCACCAAATTAGAGCTCTTTTTAAAAAACAGCTCTCTGAATGTCTGAAAACCTTCCCTTCCTGTAGATATTTTCGCTTGTTGGTTGTCTCTCTCGACTCATAGATAATCATTCCCATCTTGTGCTTTCCTTCCTGCCCCAGCTTGTTTCCTTAGACATTTTTTCATAGTTTCTGGGTCTGTCTTGACCATTGCGCTCTCATTTCTTGGAACATGATTTCCTTTTTGGCTCCTTCAGGGTGTGGTCTCTTCTTCTCCAGCTTGTCCAAAGCAGAAGCAGAGGAAAGGGAATGGTGGAAGGTGGAAGTTGCTTTCACTGCATATTTTCACTATTTCATTCTAGAAAAAAGGATTCTCATCCTCAATTCTTCTGCAACGGGATGCTTCTGTATACTCAGCATGAAGCCTCTGGTATTATTACAGCCACAGCTCAGCTAGCAGAACTAGGACTGACCTATGGATGTCTGGTGCTAAAAACTTCATCTAAGGGGTTTTAATAAGTTCTGGAATACAAACAACTAGGACAACTCTCAGAACCAGTATATGGACCACTTGAGACTCCCCTAATTTAGATGCAAATTCTTCTAGGAGCATTAGTGGAGTACAATGAAACAGACTATTTTTTGCTCCTAATCACCTAAGTAGAAGTTTTTGTCCTGAAGGATGAACAGACCAGACTTTTTATGCTATTACATCTTATTTTTTTTCCTGGGCCATTGATGGAAATCACTTATCTTCCAAACATTGCAGAGGGGAGTATTTTGGCTCTATTGTTGCAGTTGTCTTGGGATTCCTGTTTATGACCTGCCTGTTTACCTTACCCATGATTAATTTCCATACCCTTCTGACCTATTTCTGCTCCAGTACTTGAACTGATTCTTTCCTATATGTTCTTGCCTTTTTTTGTTTTCTTCTTCTCCTCAGCTCTCTATTTGTTCCATTGATCATGCAGGGGAGAGGCTTTTTATGTCAACAAAGTACCATATTCCTGCCTACGTTTCTTGTATTTTACAAGAGTTATGAAGAAAGAAGTGAGGACTACAGAAAATAATTTATTCACTTAGAGCCTAATCTACTCAGTCTATGAAAGGAGATTGACAGCTGACTTGATTATAATGCCTATGCACCTTTACAGGCACACAGTATTGGCTAATGCGTTCTATAGTCTAGATGGAAAAAAGACAAAATGAAAACCATTTGTAGAAGTTGAAGCCAGACAAGTTCAAATGGGAAACAAACTACACATTTTCAAGGGAAGCTTGCCAACAGAGAAAACCCCTGAAAGAGGGGGTAAATTTTCCAGCATTTGTCACGTGATTCAAATTGCAGATTAAGGCACATTGAGATGTCTGTCTGTATGTGAGCTCTATCTGTATGTGGGTCTAAATTCCCACTATGGTGAATGCAGATTTTTGGCAAGATTCAGTTGCTTATATATAGATATCTAATGTCATATTAGGTGTTGTGAGGTATTCTACCTGCTGTCCAGATGCCTGATTGAGAAAGGCATTCATATGCTGAACCTCCTGTGTCAGAGCTGCCAGCTTTTGTGGGTGTCTGTGATACTCAGGGGTTTCTCATACAGCATTGGACCATTAGACAGTAATTGGAGTCAAAAAGTCGTTGTTCTGGCCAAATCATTCTCCTTTAGGTGAGAAGAGATGCTTTCTAAACTCTACCGATTATATTGATTAGGGACTTGACTCAGTTGCACCTTGTCCCATCTGAGATGCTCTTAAGATAACCCTCCTGGCTACCAGCTGCATCTTCATTAGGGCATGAGTCTCCTGTGAATCATGCATTAGAGAAAGGTCTGTGCAAATACGCTGGCTAGGTTACCTCAAATGGGACAGAGCATCTGTGTTTAGGCAATAAATTACATCTGTAGGTAATGCAGGCAATTGAGCCTAGAGAGCTATTCACCTAACCTACACGTGACCCACTCCTTTCTGGAGCAGCATCTGGAAACCAGGCAAGATACCCCACAGTGACTAAAATAAAACTAGACACCTCTATTTATTTTCCTACAGTTACAAGAATTTGTGGGATGGGAACAGTGGCTTTTAAATAAGGGAACTCTGAAAAAGCTCACCTGATTGAAATACATGCAGACTTCTTAGTAAGGTTCTGCAGGAAAGTGCCCAAGAAAACAATTATTCAAGTATCAAAAAATTCTGAGAGAATAAATTACTGGGATGTAAGGAAGCTGTAACAGTTTACACCTGTAGGTGGTCTTAATTTCAAGTCCCAAAGGTGGCATTAGATCACTCTGTCTCTCTCAGGTCATCAGGTTTCACCTGGTCACCCTTAACAAGCCCAGTGAGTTTTCTTGGACTAAAGGATTTCAGTCCTCAGCAAACAAAGCCACATTTCAAGGCAGGGACAGGAAAGTTCAGACCGCTACAGGGAACTGGTAGGTGAGTTACGCACAGCTATGCCAGCAGGTAAAATGTGGCTCATACACCAAAGGAAGCTGAAACCACTCTGACAAAGGGGAAAATAATTTCCAGACCAAGGTTGTGAGCACCAGTGCATACAATGCCAAAGCCATGTCTGCTTCTAGCCTTTGTGAAGTTTGATGCTTCATAGAAAGGAAGAAAAGGAAACCCAAACACCTTCACAACGCTTGTACACCCTTGGTTTCAGAAGGCTATGACATGTTATAACCACACATTGCAGAACATTTTCTCTGGCTTCTAGGGGAAAATAGGCATTACCAATTAATAAAGAAAAAAGGTTGAAATCTAACTTCATGATGATGAGATTTGCCAGTGACTACTTACTAAAATGGCACGAATTATGTGAGTTTGATCCATTACTGTTCTCAGTCCAACATTCAAGTCTTCTCTTTCCAGTTGCTCAGCAAGAAAACCAACCAAAACCAATCACGATGTGAAAAAATAAGTCATGAGCTTTGAAATCTGACCTTATCCATTTACTTTTGCTATCTACTATATCTTTTTCTTCTTTGCTTATAATGGGAAACTATAGAAGTTCATTTTGATCTATTTAAAATAATGTCACTGTGGACTTTTTGAAGTTAACATCAAGACAAATTGTTCTAGAGGACAATTCAGATAAAGCTCTGCACTAATGCTTAGTTCATTAGTCCCACTAAGTCACTGTCAGGAGGAGCAAATCTCTCTGACTGTAGAAAGAGCCTACAGATAGTAGTGCCAAACGATAGTGGAGCGTAGCTCTCCATATCTTTTGTAAGCTGATGGGAGAAATCTATATTCTGATCTGAAAGCAATGTTGCTGAGGTTTCCATGATGCTGTGCTTAAGTTAATAACCCCTGGTGAGAAGGACTTGGCTTTATGTCAATCCCGAGCTGGCCCCTTTTCCAGTGTGAACTTCAGGTAGAAAAAACACATGACTTCCCGCAAAAGGCTATGGCATAAAGCCCAAAATTCATATTCTCCCCAAAGGCTGAGGAGAAAAGAGGTAGACTTCATCTCACCTAACTCTAACCATCTCAGAGTTAGGCATCCTCTCTGAGCAAATCATCAAGTCTCCATCTACAATCAGTGGACAGTGAGGGATACTTCCAGGTTATGAGTCATCCTGTCCTGGCAGAGGTGTCCAAAAGAGCTGGAATGAGATGCCTCTCTCTCACTTCATTGACTATTAAGGAAACCTAGATGACTGCTTTGGACCACAGGCATATATTTCTGGTGGTTAAAGTTACACAGAATAAGTCCAGCTCTCACTTCAAAGCTTTCAATAAATTTGTCTTTCTTTTCATCACATTAGAGAACCAATTAGGATCTTCTGCACAAAATTTGGCTTAGAAAATATTTAAGTGTTATTTAAGTAAATATCCTGACAAGAAACAAACAAGCAAGAAACGGAGAATCTCTGTAGCTCTGAAGATGTTTGAAAACATATCAAGCAGGAGTAAGTTGCAAAGTTTTTTGTTTTGCTTTGCATTGTTTTGTTTTTCTTAAGAATTGTATTACACCGTGATGTTATAGATTTGTTAAGTGACAATTTGGTGCTTTGGATTATCTGCTGTATTGTAGAGGTATTATACTGCAAACATATACTCATGCAGAAAGGCTGTTTCCATTCTGTGTGTCAAACGGTTTGATTATTGCGTTCTTATCACCCCTCTCCACCTGGAACTGAAAGAATCAAATGTCTAGACGATGGCAGCAAATATCCCTTTCAAAATTTTTGTTCTTTTAACAGAAATAAACCCCAACTCTTTTCTAAAAAGAAAAGTGCATGAAATCTTCATGATAGCTGAGAATACTGCACCTATTCTGTGTTCTTTACTTTGGCATAGGACATTTCTTCCCAAATAATGGAATATTTTAATCTGTCTCTTGTATTCTGCACCCCTGCTATGACAGGAGCAGGTGCCTTCCCTTATTTAGCTTCAAGGATTCTGCATATTCATTGCCTCTTAGTTTCTATGGATGTTGCCATGACAAAGTCATTGCTGGTGAGGGACAGGCCAAGACTCTATTCCATATTACTCAGCTGTAACCTGAGATAGAAATTAACTTGCAGTTTAAAATAACTAAGTCTGGCTTGTAGGGAGAAGAGTCACTTGTCTAAATGTAGGGTTTTAGTGGCAGTTGACACATCCTGACATATTCCATTTGATGCTCCTGAATGTTTAAAATGTCTTGTAGGTCCTGTGTCCCATCTGTAAGTCCCATGTGGACCTCTTAGAAACCCATGTGTCTCAAATGTTGTAAGACACACATGGTGAGGTAACTAAATTGCACCACAGCAGCTCATGTGAGCAAGGAGTCTCAGGTCGCATCATATTCACTGCAGATCTAGTCAGTAGGATCAACTGAGTTGAAGGAACATTTCAGCTCATGAAATGTAGGTGTTTAATGTTTCATGAACTGAATCACTCCAAGTAACTAACTGAGGTTTATGCGCATTCTTGTCCTTGTTTGTACCTGTATTTTAGGTGTTGCACCCTAAATTAGATTGTTTGAATATCACCTTTGTATTATCTGGGTACACAGAATAGGACAATCCAGATGCTCCTTCTGACTTACTCTCTGGTTTCCAGCTGCACTGCCTTCATATTCATCAGTCTTCATATCCTTCCTCCAAAGTTTGAGCATGTCTTGCATTTTTCTAGAGAGAAGTGTTTCCTCCTGTGTCATGTGCTTCATGGTACTTTTTCCAGGACCCTCTAGGAATGCTACTTGAGATATTCTTTTAAGACTTGGGATCTCATTGCTCACCCCATCTCTCTTCATAAGGCATCTTATCACTTTGAGTTTGGAATGTTCACTACTACACCTGAAGAATACTATAGGGTGAGATGGCCCGTTATCAGTGAGTAGTATGAAGTGGGTGCCTCGTTGACCACTGAGGACTATTGTCTATTATATGACTAGGGGGACTGTTCTTGAAGACACAGAGAATTCCTTCTAGTGCCATTTTCTGATCTATTTAAAACTATTCACTGACACAGGGAATTCTAATAGGAAAACCAAGAGCAAAACAGAGTCCATATCTCATTCCTCTGCTGCCATTGTCCAAATATTGTACTACACTGCCCTTGCAGTAAGATCATAGACCTGCATGAGACATCTTCATCATGGAAAGTGTCCTCCTGTTAGTATGTGCGCTTGGTCATGTAATCTGCTGTATGGCCCTCTGTGACATAACTGTTACATAATTAAGTTGATCAACCCTTCTTTCGTGTTCGGATTTCTTCCAAGGGTGCCAGCCATGGTGAATCAAAAGTGGGCCAGGCATGAGGTTGTAGCTTAAGGGCTGAATGAAAACATTGCACTGTATTTAATGAACACATTGTGAAGAACCTATACCAGACATAAAAACATACAGCTTAAAGAAGGAAAAAACATCTATATATTACCCACAACTCACTGCAAAATAAATTTGCATGTTTCTTCTATAGGCATTTTCTACTTCCACCCACTAGATGGAAGCAAACATTAATTTATGTGATCGTGCCAGCTGTGCACAGGATATTTAATGTCTGAATGCCAACATGTGTGGTCTTGTGGGTTTGACTTACCTTTTTAGTACTGTTTAACGAGGGAAATGCATAACTTTGAGCAAATCAATTCTGGGACATCATAAAAGGTGCAGATTGGCTAGGGATCAAGGGATCACTTCAGTACAAAAAGGGAAGGAGTGGAAACCTGCAGTATCTTTTCCTACAGACTAAATCAAATATACATGTTTGTTCATGGGGTGTTTTATTTTTAAGCCTTGACTAAGCATCTAATGTTTTTTGAATCTGTAGTGAAAATATTTGGAATCTGGACCTCTTGATTCACTCACTAACACCCTGCCTTCACTTTCTGACCAGTAGGCCAAGAATAAAATCATCTGTCATGGAAGGCTGCACCATCAAGGAGAAACAATTTCTGGAGTTTTATTCGGTATACACATATCAGCTTTCCAAGAACTGTCTATTAAGTGAACTACATTTTCTGTTGCAGCAGTGAGAAATATGAATCTTGCTAGTCACTCTTTGCTGGAAATGGTTGATAAATCAGAGTGTCACCACAGTTGCTCCTGAGTCACCACGGCTTGCAAGAAATTCAAGCAGAGCTCCCTTGTGGGGTGTGTATCATGTGGTAGATAACAAGGTAACGCTTGCATAAGGGCTTCTGGATAATCCAAATGCCCAATGTGGGGAGGAAGTTGATGGGAAGAGGCAGCTGAAACCCTAACTGAGATGTTTTCTTGGAATCCAGCTCCTCAGTCAACCCAGCCCCATCCTTTAGTGAAGGGGACCCTCTAGTGAATCTTTGGTGTTTGTTACTGTGATCAACCTTTTTAGGTCTCTCTCCCTCAGCTCTTCGGAGTACATGCATGTTGACTCTCCTGGTCTCAGACTTTCCAGGTGCCTTGGAGAGTACTGGCAAATCCCTGCGGATGGTGTGTATTTCTCCTGCTGGGTGTAAGATAGCCTAGGATGACTAAGTTTAGACGTAGGCATTTAAATTTCAGGTGTGTAAAGTTAGAGGATACATGTGCCACAGCTGTTCACTGCCTGATCACCAATGTGTAGGAAGCAAATCAAATTTTGCTATTTCACTTTGCTTTTAATATTTCGCTAACAAAGTAGGAGCTTCGCAGGTACCTATCCTTTTCAGTGATGTTCTAATGACTCATCAGCACCAGATTAAATATTTTAACCTACATACAGAGAAGTGGAAATAAGACATCCTATTTCCCATTTACTCTTTAGGTTTATTATATTTGCTGGTTAGTCTGACAGAGGTGCATTTCAATTGCCTTAAATCATCAACAAATTAGTGATTTCAGAATCAGATACAAAGTCCTGTGCGGCAACAACAAAAGGAACATGGATGACAAAGACTGTGCAAGTAGAAAAGGAAGAAAGGACAGAAGGAAGGATGGAAGAACGGAAGGAGGGAAAGTTGATTCTCTGATAGTACTTTCCATCTCAGAGTACTGGGGATATGAAAGAGCTTTACAGAGGCAATCATCATTCCATGATCCTTGTTTTACAGGTGGGGAAAAATGAAGCACAGTTGATGTGCCTGCTCAGGGGGCACCTAGCATCTAGCAGGCTAGAAGTAGAGCAGGGAATAAAACTTAAGGCTATTTGAGCCCCTTTCAAGTACTTTATAAACTAAACCCCATAGTCTTGGTGGGTTGATCACAGACTGCTTTGTGCTCTTTGTGCAGAAGGAATAAAGTCATGGTTTGACCCGGCTCATGCTATGTTTGACTGAAAAAGAATATGACTAAGCTACAGGATTTTTTTGGAAACAATTCCTCACCAATACAAAATTTTGGGAGAAGAAGAAGAAAGCTGCATTCACCAGCGCAAAAAAGAAAATGTCTACCAGAAAACTTAAAAATCTAGGATCTTGGCACAGTATCAGGGAGATAAGATCAGTCTTGTGCCTTAACATTTAATTGCTGAAGTGAACTCACTTGCCTTCTGATAATGAAACTTTGCCTTGCAGGATAGGTTTCATTAGCTAGAAAGGGAAACAATTTTTTTTGTCCTTGCCTACTTGAACTCACAAAACAAATAAAGGCATGTAACAATGCATTATTGGAAATACATGGCACATGGAGTAAAAGGAGAACTTGGCGAGAATAATCATCCATTCAAGACTGCTCTGGGATTAAAAAGAAATTATTGCAAAGGACAAAACTATTTGCAATGCAGCAAAGCAGCTCTGTTTGTTGCAAGATGGTTTTATGAGTAGACAGAGCAATGTTCTGGAGTTTATGATGGCAATTGCATGGTAATTTTGTGAGTTTAGATTCTTTTCTGCCTAATTTCCTCCTCTTCCTCCTCACTCCTTTGCAATTCCTAAGACTACCTCTTTTCTGTTTATTAGAAGGGTAATTATCACAACTTATTGCTGTATGGGACTCCTGAATATTACATGACTTCCCTCTCCCTGCCTTCCTCTCCCTGCAGAGGCATGGACTGATGTATTGGACTGAATGACCTCAGGCTCTTACTGGGCAATGCACCACTCTATGGTGCATTTTTGCATGTGTTTCTAATGTTTAGGATTTAATTGCAATTTTTCATGAGTTCAACAAATGTTCAGTGCTTGAATTCATACAATAGTGGGAAATTGATTTTTGTTTTATTAAAAAAGAATGTTCTTAAACTTCATGATCTAGAGTAGAGACTGCTGAGGCAATTTTAGTGCAGCAAGGAGCAGATCTAACAGAGAAATGAGAAGAAAGCTCCTGGTGGATGGTAACCCCTCAACATTCACAGCATCCAACATGTTATAACAACTAATGATCAGGTGACACGAGAGCAGCTCTCCAGCCCCATAGTTCTCCCCTCTCATTCACATATCAACCCCAAACATGTCCTGAAAGCACAGGGAGTTGAAAGGCATATTATTGTCACCTTTACTTTACAGATTGCTGATATTTAGAACCTCAACAGTGCTAAAGTTTTCTTGTCATTGACACTGACTTCCAGCCAAGTCATCATAAAAAAAAAAAAAAAAAAGAAAAGAAAAACCCCTGCATTTCTTCAGGGCAGGCGCGCCTTGCTTTAATGAGAAGAGCAACCCAAAGGCCACCTAACGTAAACCAAAGAAACAAGACCACTTCTTTTTAATTAAAACTACACAAACCCCAGAGCAGCTTTGCCCAGGGCATGTAAGTGACAGCAGAGAGTGGTCATTAGTCGTAACGAAAGAGCTGCCAGGAAGCGCACAGACCCCTAAGTGAGAGAGCTTTAGCTTGTCACAGTGAAAGCACATTTATTACAGCTAACGAATCTTGGCCAGGGTCTATAAAACAGTGGTATCTGACTGAAGAAGCCCCGACTGCCTTCTCCAGCAGTAACCTTGTCATGTGAATTGACAGAGGCCAGAGCAGTTCTGCGGGACTCTCATGAGGTTACGGGGTCTCTGGGCTGCTCCTTTAATTAGCCCTCAGATAGCTCAGGAGAATTTCCTGCTGTAGTTCACGGTGGGACAGGGCAAAGGCCTCTGAAACAGCCCTGCGAAGAGGAGGTGATGTTTATGCAAAGAGGTGACCCCCATAATCACTGTGTTGACTTCAGTACGCGGGCTGGGAGTCCAAAAGAAACACAGCCGTGCCCATGGCTATTTATAAGTGAGAGTGGGGGGTGGGAAAAGGGATGGGAGGGGATGGGGGAAGCAATGCCATGAGTGTGGAAACAGAGTGCATGCTGTCATGTGGATGGTAGAGATTTTTTTTTTCTCCTGGTGCTTACTTCAAAATGCGCAGGAATGGCTGAACGTGCCTTGTGTAGGGCGATGCAGGACCCGCGTTTGTCTCGCAATCCCTTCCAGCCTGCACCCTGCTCAGCTGCACCACAGAGTGTCTGCACATCCCTCAACGCTGTTGCCCGCTTCCTATTCCTTCTGAAGTGGAATAACCACTTGCTGGATTTTGTATCCAACTACCACACTTCAGAAGAACCCTGCAGCAATTTTGCTTTATGCCGGAGGCTGCAGAAACTCCACAATAGTTGCAAGATCAAAGAAGAGCAAATTTAAGTTGTAAGGTTTTAATTTGTTTCTTTCTCCACTGAAGTCATGCTCATCCCTCACGTAGGCTCAGAGGAGGCAAGAGTGGGCCTTTCACTGGGTTGTCAATGCAAAGGTCTTGTGGTGCTCAGTGCTGCATGAAGAAATGACATGGCACCTGCCTTACTGGATTCGGAGCTGGAGCAGACCAGACAGACACAGTAAGCATGTGTAGACCCTTTTTACAGTTATTAACGTGAGAGCCACAGGAGGTGATCTATCAAAATCACGCCTAGAACCTATCACAGATTTGTGAACATATTTCCAAGTAACTTGGCGAAGTAGAGTATTCATTGGACAACCATAAACTTTATTAGCTCTGTGGATCATCGTAAGAGCTCTCCTGCCAAGTCAACAGGATGTAAAATCTAAAGAAGAGAGCTGATATTTGCTTTATATATAAATTTTCCAATGAGAAAACCTTTACAGCTCTTAGATATGCACATTCCAAATGACTAAGAAAACTGATAAATTCCCCTCTTATGCAGAAAGATCAACAAAATGAGTAAGATGCCACTTGTACCCTGCTTTGAGAGGCTACAGAGGACCATACCAGATGATTGATAAATTTGACCAGTTTGAAGGTGGGATGGGGTGGGCTGTGTTCTCTGTGAAGCTGAAAACACTCCTCATCCTCTGGGAAGTGGTAGCTACCTAGGAAAACTATTCACACTAATTTGTTTTACGTTGCATCTGCAGTATTCTGGGAATATATCCCTTGTAGCAGCCTCTCAGAAACTTCCCAGAGTCTTCTAATTCAATCATTTGCAATGGACTAACCACAGCCTTCATGTGTGTTGGTCTCCATCCCCACTGACCTGCTGAGATTATGGGTCCTCTTTCCCCAGAAGCTGAGAAAAGGGAAAAAGGCCATTGCTCTCTTGATAGACAGGATGCTGGGCTAAACTGACCTGTCCTCTGACCCAGGACATCTCTTCCTGTGTTCGTTAGCAGTACCAGGACTTTTTAACAGCTACTGTAGCAACTACCAGTTTTAGCTCCAGAGGTTTCCAAGTGCGGCTTCTGCAGCTTGGGATGACAAGTTAGTTATCACCCCAGAATGTCTGGGGATACATTTAAGTCCAAGAGCACCCTTTAGACAGCAAGTTACAGGTAAATCAATGACTTTGAAGGAATTCTTGTCCCCCTAAAAATTTCATCACATAATTCAGGGTTTGATGAAGACTTCTGTGTGTAAATGGTGAACTGGAACTCTTTGGGGGTTTTTTTTGGCAGATCTTTACACAAGACAACCCAGGTCTTGGGGTAATGAAATTCTATCTCAGAATCTGTGAGGAAAAATGCATTTTAAAAGTTCTTCTTAATAGTATTTTATAATGTTCCATTCTTGGAAGGGAAGGATGAGAAAATAAAATATTTTCTACATATTTTCTACAGTTCTCATTTCGTTACCATTGCAGTATGATGCCTCAGGCTTGTTCCAGTGATTTTACCTCTAGCCAGAGGACTTTGGAGAAGATGTTTATAGACTCATTGTGGAAATACATTGAAGATTGTTCATGGTTTCCAGTGGGCTATGGTCTCCCCTCCCTTTGAAACACATAATTTATGGACTGAAGTTCCTAAATACTATCAGTACTGGAGTAACTCTGCTTATTTAATGGAGACAATCTTTTTACTTAGGTTGTAGGTTATAGCTCGGAATTTAAATGCTGAGAAGGATCATCTCTTGGTCCTACCATTTACTCCCTAAGTCTGTCTACACTACCCATTAAGAGTGGTCCTGAGGCAACTTCAAGATTTGTCCTCCTTCCATAATGAAGGCCCAAGCATGGCTGGACTGTGCTATCAATATTACCTGGTGTCTTAGGAGAGCCAACTATTCCCAGACAGGCTGTGAAGGAAGGCATTTGAACGGTTGATAGGTGAGACATGGTATGGGCCATGCTGAAAGCTGCTGTAGAGGCTGTTGCTTCACAGAAGTGTAAATACAGCCCTTTTTTGCCAGCAAATAGACTATCTCAACAAACTTTGTGGCTAGACAGTCAAGTGTTGGGCAGGAAGGGGAAAGAAAATGGAGGTAACTGATAAGGAAAGAAACTCTGGATTCTACTGAAACACGAACAAATCCACAACTACGATCTTAGATGAAAGGCTCTTGTGGTGATTTTCACATAGTCTGAGCACTGGTATTGTCATTGAGGAAAAGCTGGATGGGTGGGGTGGACTTTCAGAACATACTTTTTACTTTCACAAACAAATTCTTTACAGTGAGAACAATCATTTGCTGGAACAACCTTCCCAGGGACGGTGTAGAGTCCCCAACATTGGAGCTTTTCAAGATGTGATTGGACAGGTTGCTATATAATCTCATCTAGGCTCCCTTTCCTGTGAAAGGTTGCACCAGATGTTCTTTCAAAGTCCCTTCCGACATGGGCTGTTCTGTGAATCTATACATCACTGAGGTATTGAAATAGCATTTAAGAATCAATGTTAGGCAATGAAGGTGGACAAGGTCTCTACCTCCCTCTCCCCATCTCAATGAATGCTGAGTTCTCTCCACATTCCCCTTGTTTTCACACTCAGATTGTAGGCTCTGTGTGGCAGGGATTACGTTTTTATGGTGTGCAAAGTGCTGTAAAGTAAGACTATCATTTTCTTTGTTATGCATGCAGACAGTGATGAAAACATTTAAGCATTGGTAGGCAAACCAATAGCTCTGCTATACTGGACAAACCTTTCCACTGTGAGAGTGCACAGCGGTGTGTGTGGTGTGTGTGTGTGTAGATGGGCAATGTGGGTGTCTGCATGTGCATACATCCCTTCTTGCTTTATGTGTGCCTGGCCTAGCTCCATCAACTTCGTGCACATAACAAAGTCTGCAAATCTGGTCCCCGACATATTATTCCCAGCTTTCATGAGCAAGTGCGATCTGTGTGGTCCAGCTAGAGCATAAAACAATACCTTGAGGGGATGGTAACAATGCTGCTGATGTCAGAACACTGAATTGTTCTGCGTGGGGATTTCTCAGGCCACATCCCTGTGACCCAAAGTTGAAAAATCAGGGTTAAGGCTTTGAGAGGACCACTGTGTTTTGGTAAAGCAAACTGTGGGCTGTGACACATAAAAACACCACTTCATTAGTCCTTTCATTTTAAAAGCTCAGATCCCATTTTCATGTCTTCAGGTTTATATCGACATACTATTGAATCTGGAATTCCCTAGACCCATTTTAAAGGCTTGCTTTGCCCCTATAAACCCACATCTGTTTTGGCTGGAAGTTCTCTGGTCTTGGCATGGGCTTCAATTACCAACTTGCCACCTATATAGTCTGAACATATAAAGCTTTGAGGTTGTTGCTGCTGGAGGGAGGATTTTATTTTTTTGTCTGTTTGTTTTCATGGGGTAACCCAGCATTTTCTTAACTCTTTCCTTTTTCCTTCCTTGCCATCTCTCAAAAAACCATAGCCCTCCCCAATGATTTGACATGCCCCTAATCCCTTTTTGGATTGGCTGTGCTGCTGTTGCCGTGTTAACAAAACCAGAATTTCCTCTCTCAGACCTTCCAGTTTATAACAGCAGCTATCATAATTTCCAACTGATTTCAAGCTCCAGTTGACAGCCAAGTGCTGGTTTATGTTGCCAGTAATGAATGTCAATCATAAGGAAGCAAATGAATTTGCTCTTGCAGCGAGCCTCGGATGACTACGAGACTAACCCTTCAATATTTCAAATGGACTAACAGCTTCCAGTTGTTTTGTTTTCTCTTGTAACAATTACAGTGGATGCTGCTATGAGAAAGAGTGAAGTCCTCCAAAGTTTTTTTGGTGAGCCAAGAGTAATAGGGTTTCACTAAAAATCAGTAACGACTCTGAGGGAGGAAGGAGAGAAACGCAATCAATCTGACATAGTGCACATGTTTGTATGAGTGGGGTGATCTTCATAACATCCAGAATATAACTCCATACTTCAAATGGTCAAGAAGCAGCATAATAAGTGTGTATTTGTCTTCTGAATTCCTCCTGCTGTCACTCCAGGAGCAAAATGCCTGCTGCCAGTACACGAGAACATCACTTTTAGCAACACCCGTCCCTGATCTTTCAAACACTTGAATACATGCATGGTTTTATAAACATGATATAGTATCTTAATTTTTGTGGAACTGTTTGTTCTTCACATGCTTAAGTATTTCCTGTTTCATGGCCTAATGGCTGGTTATTTGGTGGAATACATCAGGGATGAATTAGGAAATCTGCCATCATTTCTTAGTTCTGAAACTTTATTTCGTGAATAATTTCTCTGGGTCACCTACATCATGATCGTAAAATATTTAAGCAGCTAATTCCCTGGGAAATAATTGATGACTAAGTGTCTATAAACTTCTGATAAACCAGAGTCTTATTTGTTTGGTGAAAAATGGATTTGAGTGGGCAAAAGCATTGTGCTTATCCTCCACCAGCAGTTCATCTACACAGCTGGCATTAGAACGACTGGTGATTGAACACTTTTAAAGGCAACTTGAATTAAAACGTCCTGCCTATAGCTTTGACCTGTTTGCTGATTTTGCAACAGATCCTTCTAGCAAGGACCTGAATCCCATTTATGTCAATGCTACAATATTGCTGCTGGTGTAGAGTTGGTAGTAGGTGGCATCTGCTTCCTTCCGAGAGCCCTAGAGCTTACTGAAGGTCTGCAATGGGCTTCAGACTGGATATCTGGAAGATATGGGTACAAATGTGGAACAGGGTCTCCCCTCCAAAGGCAATCTGACATTTCTTCCATGCCCCAGATCCTTTTCCCTACAAACTACAGAGCATGAACTGCCTTTTCCTATCTGCATATACATGAAGCTTAGTGTGCAGGGTCCTAACTTCATACGAGGCCCCTGGACACTAATATAATGCCATTCAATAAAAAGGAAAGTTTTCTTCAATCCATGAATCGGTGGGTTTGGGTTTTTTTTTTGAACGAATGTAAAATTTTGTCAGCCACAATATCCCATCCTGGGGAGTTCAACGGCTTAACTGCATGCTGTGTGGAGCACTGTTTCCATGTGTTTGTTTTGAAACACCCATTCATTTTGTTACATTATAGTTCTTCTATTGGAAGAAACGATCATTACTTGCTCATTTTCTCCTTTTAACTTATGATTTTATATCCTTCGAGCATATCCATCATCAAGCCTTTCTCTTTCTTGCTGATTTCTTACTGTGTTCTTCATTCTTTGTAAAAACTATTTGATATGTTTAATCATCATATGATACTCTGTACATTTTCTGTTACTACCAGACCGTTTGCAGAAAGGGGAACCAGAATAGAAGTATAACCCAGGAACTCTCCGGTAAGACCATGTTCTCCCTTCTCCCCTGAGGAACCCAAAACCTCCTTTTCTCCTAGTTTTCTTCTTTTCTCCTAGTTTTCTTCTTTTCTCCCCATAACTCACGTCAAGTGTCTTTATTAGGCAATATACGCTTCTTACAAACCATGCCGTGACACAGTCTTCTTAATGAAGCAACAGGAAGCACAGACGTGGCCAGTGCCTTTAAGCCAGGTTCTTAAGTTCATTTACTCCTGAAACAGTTCAAAGTCACACTCCTGCTGCCAGTGGCGATATGCATTGCTCCCGATTGACATAAATCAGTTCAGGACTTGGACCCTTTCACAATGACTGCTGCTGACAAGTCACATCATAGTAATATTTCAGTTTTTCACCTGCCAAGTGGATGAAGTCCAAGGTAGACTTTGTTTAATCGCTGTTTTCTGTCTTTTTTAGGCATTCCAAGGTATAAAACACATGGGGTTTTTTTCTGTTTTGCTGTTGCCCTCATCTACATCAAATACAGCTGGTTGAAACTGAGTGGGTGTCAGTGTTTTCCATCAAATCCTTCACATGCTGATTCACAAAAGCAAATTCCTTCTGCCAGATTATGTCACTCCCATCAGAGTGTCCTCAGGTTCCCATGTGCTGATTGAATGGACTATCCCAGAGTGCACTGATTTACATGGACTTCTCTTAACGATTCTTATTTCATCCCTTCACTGTGGGCTGGAGACTGGGAGAATGTAGACATGTAGGCAGGAGAGGAGTCCTACAATACCAGGTGTCTGAATTTCTAACAGTTCAAGCATGGAGAACGGTAAATGGAGTCAAGGTCTTCGTTTGGACCATGCGTCTAGAAGAAATTAAAGGAGGAGAAGAGAGCTCTGGTTAGAAAGGGATTTATGGTAGAAGGGTGGAGAAGATAGGGATCACAGCATTGAAGACCTGCTTTGGGTGGGTGTAGTAAGCATCACAGGATAAGGGCCCTACTTCAGAAGGTGGTCTGGGAGCTAGAAGGGGAGAGGAGGTGAGAGGTGTGGGGAGATGGGGTCTGGCCAGGGAGGCAGTGAGTCCAGCAAGAGTTAACTACCCAGCCAGTCCCTGGTACAGCATCGGTGCCCCGCTGCCCCTCCTCTCAGCTCGCTGCCTTCCACACTCTACAAACTCCAGTCTGCATCTTCATTATCAGTCTCTGGTGATGACAGTCTGCACAGCAATGTTTTCCACTGCAGGGCTGTGTAGTTTGAGGTATATCAGTGGTGCTGCTTCCCTTCACAAGGGCTCCTATCTTCCTGCCTTTTCTCAGAAGCTCTCCATTAGGGCAAGGGCAAGGCCCAGGCAACAAGGCTTTCAGCTTGGTTTGGAAAACAAAACATACACGCAGACACCATGAAAAACAGACCCACCCATTTTTATGAGCCTGTTGTTTTGCAGGTATTGCCAAAAAAATCCAAGAAGGATTTGTATGCTGTAATTAGAAATGTAAACAACATAAGATGAAATGTGTGTGTAGGTGTACATTTATATATAAAACAATCCAAAACTTACCCGGAGATAAATGGAACATAATTACTTTTGCTTTTCTTTAAAGAAAGCTATGCTAACAGGAAAAAGTGTCTGCAATTGCCATTTCTCCCTGGAACTGGAGTGCTCGGAGAGATCCACTGGCTGGACATTGATGGCTACAGCTCAGACCCACCTTATTCCACCTGCCAAGAGCTGACTTCAGGCCTCTGTGCTTCCCTCGTCGTGGCAGCTGATGACCTCGCTGATACCTACAGTGAGTCAATACCCCTCCCTGCTCTGCATGAGGTGTGAGTGATGCCATGGGGCTGCACGGGAACATACAACACGACTGTGAGCTTGAGCCTGAGCAACTGGAGTATCATTCCTAGCAGAGAAAGTAAGAGCAAAATCAAAGGGAAAAAAAAAAAAAAAAGACAAACCCACACCTGTGCCTTTCTGCTCTTTACAGTCCTAGGATTTTGAAGTATGAAGGCAGGAGCAATGTATGGATTCCGGAAAAAAAGGGTATGGTTTCCCACAGTTTCTACCCTCAAGAAACAGATGCATCTTACATTGGAGACATTCTCAGGGAGAAAAAACCCCACAACCTGTTTCAGAAGTGCTCATTGGCCTCCAGAAAACAGGTCTAGGGATCTAACATGGTGTCTGATTTGCAGTTAGGGAACAGTGCTACATATCAAAGCCCACGTCTGCCAAGATCTTTAGACATCTATTTTCTGTTATCACATTAACTATTTGCAAGGTTGAGAGCTTTATGTGATTTAAAGACATACTATTTGTACGTGCTTTTTGGAGTCCTGAGAGGGGAAAAGCAACCATTGCTGTCCTTGGTGTAGTTGTGGACCTCCTAGACTACAGGTCATGGGTGCTCTTAGTAAGAAACACCCCAAACATGCTGTTACCTTGCCCCTTGCTTTGGGCTGAGGTGTTCTTGGTAGGGGATACAGTGGATATTTTCTGCTGCCGAGGCCTCTTCTAACTTGGAAGGATTGGCTGCTCTCTCATATGCCCTTCCATGGAAAATGAAATATCATGGGATGCCTCAAAGGGCAGAAGTCTCCATACCCTGTGAAAGGATGGGCAGGACTCACAGCAAGTGTAAATCAAGATAGGTGAACCAAAAGAGTCAGAGTCACTTCTGCTGTGTATGTCAGCATGGCCAGAGCAAATCCAGCTTCTCATCGGGTGTAAATCTTTACAACTCCATTACAATCATAGCGATAGGGTAGGAAATATGTATAGCTTCATTAAAGAGAATAGGGCAGTTTTCCTGGCAATGTAACGCAGCTTCAGTAAGGGTCAGCTGTCCAGGTTCCCAGCTGTGGTAAATCAACACTGCTCAGCTGGTGCTTGGAGATGCAGTGTCACCCTAGATATTGATTTGACTCTGTATTATGGCTATTTTTGCACTCTTATTAACTAAAGAAAATAGTAAAGGTTGCTATTTAGATCCCTGTCATCACAAGTCCCCAAAGTGATAAACCACAAGCTCTTCCCTATCCGGCTCTAACACCATCCTTCCTTCGTGGTCATGAGGCCATTGCCTTCTTGCTGATCTCCCACAGCTGTTTCTCCTGTGCCCTTGACCACTGATGCTGGCTGCTGTAGTGCATGCCCAGACGTTTATTTACTCTTTGCTTCCTCCCGTGATCGCATCTGAGGCCCCTGTTTCCCTGCTCACTCCCACCACCACCCCCTGTGAAGCCCAACCATCTGCTGTGTGTGTTGACAGATCTGCCTTCATGCATGGCATCAGTTCTTCAGGTTGACTAGCTTTCAGCTGGAAAAACTGGTGTCTCAATGAACCGATGCTATTCCTTGGCATCTTCCCTCTGTGTGATACAACGAAAACCTGTAGCATTAAATACATTAAACACAGTCGTTTTCATAGCCCATTCTCTTTCCATCCTCGTGGTTGACCATTGCTTCAGACAGCTACTTGGTGCTGTAAGACCTTAGGCAAAAGTGTTGAATGCTTTCAGGGTTCACTTTTACAAAGACTCAGAGCTCCAGAGAGCCAAGGTCTGCTGGCTAGATTTATGAGGTAAAGACAAGAAAATGTTTCAGCAAAAATGGCAGATTGACTATGTCTTCACTCCTAGCTGAAATGTAAGCGTCTGAGTGGCTTTAAGCACACCAAGCCTCTTGACCTGTGTGCTGGCTGTCAGCCCAGATATGTCTTGGGCTCACAGGCTGCGTCTACAATATATAGGACTGCCTTTATGGCATTCCCAAGGGCCTCCTTAAGGTCACATTCCTTGATCCACCACACAGACTAATCCCTGCAGGGTCCTCCAAGAATTCTGAAAATCCCCCATGCTGCTGTGCTAGACTGTTTATGTATATGTGCAGAAAACAGACCTCAGGAGTGCCATCACATGTAATCTGAAGGACAGTCAACCCAGAGTGACTCTGTCCAGTCAGTGTCCTGAATCTGCCACCACAAACGTCCTCCTAAACCCTCCCTGAGGTGTCGATTAGACCACAGGCTGAGCTGAATCTTTCCACACATGTCTTTGTATGGACCAATGGGTGGAAGGGACTCGTCATCCACAGAGGTGAAGATGGGAAGATATCTCTGAATCAAGAAAATGTTCAGCACATTGACATAGTTACAAGTTTTCTTACATTCCCGTTCCTTAGGGGAGGTTGCTGAGAAGATGATGCTAGCCTCCTTACTGAGGCACACAGCGGAGGAATTGGAGACAATGATTATAAATTGAAACAATGAAGGTTATGTCTCAGTGTAAGGGGAAAAAAAAGCCAACCACAGTATAAGGATAATTAAGCACTGAAATAAGTTGCCTATAGGGGCACTGAAACCTCCATCCTTGGAGGTTTTGAAGACCTGACTGGACAAAGCCCTGAACAACTGGCTCTGAGTTTGGTGTTGACCCTGCTCTGAGCAGGACTAGACATCCCCCTGAGGTGGTCTTCAACACAGATGGGTCTGTGACCTGAGAGACTTCACCAGCCAAGGTGTCCCCAACGGTGACTAACACAGCAGCTGAATGCTAGCTTAAATCCCTGCAGATGAAAGTGGGAGCTCAGACATCAAGTTCATGCAGAAACTCCTCTGTTAGAAACTTGAATTTACGTCTGTGACTTTGTAGCTAAATCCCTCCCTTTGCTTCTAACTTTCCCACTTTGTGAGATTGCCCCAGAGGCTGTAGTTCAGCCCCGGTATACTGAATTTGACAAGCAGTTTTACCTGCAACGTTATCCATCTTTAGACTTAAGGCCCCTGCTTTCAATACCAGGAGATGCATCTTTCCTAGTATCACACTGAACTATTTTAAACTCTCCAACCCATATTAACATAAATGGAGAAAATCGTGGGTGGAATTGGGACCAAGGAGAATGGAGGTTAAATGCTTATTATTATTCTATGGTATATAAAATTGCAAAAATATGCTCATTTATCTATGTTAACTTGCATGTGCATTTATTTCTTTCAGGTGTATAAAGAGAGGCCAAGAACAACCCAGGTAAGTATGAGCAATAATTTGCACAAACAGACTGAAGGATTTATTTCCGTATCACAGAATCACAGAATCACAGAATCACTACGGTTGGAAAAGACCTGTAAGATCATCAAGTCCAACCTGGGGGGAAAAAAAAAAAAAAAAAAAACAACCCACAAAAAAACAACAAAAAACCAAAAAAAAACCCCCACAAACAACCCACGCAAGCCAACCACCACACAACAACAACAAGGCACAATACACCAAAAACCAACCCACCCAACACCACACAACACCATGTCCATCAAGCTACATCCCACAATGCCACATCCACACGCTCCTTGAATACCTCCAGGGAGGGTGACTCTACCACCTCCCTGGGCAGCCTATTCCAATGTTTCACTACTCTCTCGGTAAAGAACTTTTTCCTAATATCTAGCCTGAACCTCCCCTGGCGCAACTTGAGGCCATTTCCTCTTGTCCTGTCACTAGTCACTTGGGAGAAGAGACCAACACCCACCTCTCTGCAACCCCCCTTCAGGTAGTTGTAGAGAGCGATGAGGTCTCCCCTCAGCCTCCTCTTCTCCAGGCTAAACAACCCCAGCTCCCTCAGCCGCTCCTCATAAGACTTGTGTTCCAGACCCCTCACCAGCTTTGTCGCCCTTCTCTGGACACGCTCCAGCACCTCCATGTCTTTCTTGTAGTGGGGGGCCCAAAACTGAACACAGTATTCGAGGTGCGGCCTCACCAGCGCCGAGTACAGAGGCATGATCACCTCCCTGCTCCTGCTGGCCACACCATTTCTGATACAAGCCAAGATGCCGTTGGCCTTCTTGGCCACCTGGGCACACTGCTGGCTCATATTCAGCCGGGTGTCGATCAACACCCCCAGGTCCTTTTCTGCGGGGCAGCTTTCCAGCCACTCGTCCCCAAGCCTGTAGCGTTGCCTGGGGTTGTTGTGGCCGAAGTGTAGAACCCGGCACTTGGCCTTATTGAACTTCATCCGGTTGGCCTCAGCCCATCGATCCAGCCTGTCCAGATCCCTCTGCAGAGCCTTCCTACCCTCAAGCAGATCAACACTCCCTCCCAACTTGGTGTCGTCTGCAAACTTGCTGAGGGTGCACTCTATCCCCTCATCCAGATCATCAATGAAGACATTAAACAAGACCGGTCCCAAAACTGAGCCCTGGGGGACTCCGCTTATGACCGGCCGCCAGCTGGATTTCACCCCATTCACTACAACTCTCTGGGCTCGGCCATCCAGCCAGTTTTTCACCCAGCGAAGAGTGTACCTGTCTAAACCACGGGCCGCCAGCTTCTCTAGGAGAATACTCATTTTATATCTCATTTTATAGAAAATTTTAATAAACAGCCAGTGGATTAAGGAGATATATTATGAATGCTAGTTAGTTTAAGTACAGAATTTTAGAACTGTAGCTGTTGTTATTTTTGTATATTTTTTTTTTTTTTTTTTTTTTTTTTTTTTTTTTTTTAATTTTTGTTATCTGTATGAATGGTAGATACTAAGCAAAAGTTAAACATCATTTTCAACTGGACAACACTGACCACAGTTGGGAAATCCCTTTCCTAAATGCATTTAGGTAACCTACTACTTTGGGCACATTATTACCTCTGGAGTAAGACTTTGGTGCACTTAAGTCTCACAAGAAAGCATTAGCAAGTAAATGGAGTAGTCATCCTTGATTCCAGACAGCTGGTGTGGGAAATGGCATTACTTGGTACAGTCAAGGTAACTTCACATTAAGCATGTTAGGGCAATTCAAGCATGTCCGTCTAATCCCTGCTCTATGAATATTTCTAGGACAGTCTCAGTTGTTCATGTTCTCTCAGCCCCAGCTCTTGTGCTGTAATTGAGGGCTACTCAGGTGAGGACTTGAGTTATTTTGGGAATTAGCAGATAGCACTCAATCCTGAGTAGAAAGCACTGCAAAGCTTGCAAATCACTTTTTTTGCAGATGTATTCCTGGTGATCCTAAGTGATAGCATAGTTGAGGCCAGCAGATGTAATCAGCTAAGATCACAGCTTTCCAGGAGGATCAATGAAGTCAGAAACTATAAAGGATTTGCTTCAGTCTGGATTGCAGGCATTTGAGCAGGATCCAGTAATCGCAGGAGGGGATTCTCTGGTCTAAGTTATGCCAGCAGTAGGATGTGTGACCACAATTGCCCCTTTCAATCCTGGTAACATAAACAACAACTAATGATAATATTTAAGGAAGTCCTAACAAAAGGAAATTGAATCAAAGGATTTCTTTTTTTTCCGCTTGCTTTTGCTTTTTTTTTCATTTTCCTTAACCCCAAATTGGTAATGAGAGAGTGGCAACCGAGGAACGCACATTATGTTCATTGCAAACAGAAGTTAGAAAAGGCACTAATCAACTCCGGGAGAGGAAGCCAACCACTTCAGAGGGCTTCTTCAGACAGCCACCTTCTGCAAATGAAGGGGGCTGCTCTGTTTCTCATTCAGTGAATTGCAGCTTTGACACTTCAATGGATTTATGCTTGAGGTTCTTTCAAAAGCTTTTATAGCCTCTTTAGCCTGCTACTATAACTTTCTTGAGGAGGTGAATGGGGGGAGATTAATACATTTAGTCTTCAGTGCCCCAGTTTTGCCCTCACTGAAATCAGTAACACAAGTCCCCGGTAATTTAAACAAACCATGGGCAGAAATCAAGCCTTTCTGAAGAATAGAGGCTCAATACTTTTCAGCAAGTGATCTAAAATGACAAGATGCTAATGCAAAGCAACCTTTTTGACAGACCCAGTAATTTCCAAAGCTAAAAGCAAACAGTACTGCAGCTTGAGCTTAGGCTTTTAGAGCAGAATATATAACTCAACTGCTTGATATGTCAGCACATAGATCTGTAACGCACTCACAGTAAGTATGGAGAGAGTTCACTGATCATAGCACCAAGGGCTGAGCCCCATGTTCTTAAACTGAGTGCAGGAGTCAACGGAAATGGAACAATTTTTCTTGATAATTTTAGTGTCACTAACCCAGTTATTATGAGACTAAAAATCCAGTTGTTCCAGTCAGGGTCATTAGTCCTGGAAATGAAAGCGTGAAATTCAGAGGTCAGAAACCCCACCAGACAGAACATTGACAGCAAAAACATGCAGAAAGGTTTGACATGACCAGTTGCTAGTGAAGGTTTTTGGAGAAAGGGGGACCTGATCCAAAACCATTTTCTCAGCTGAAGTCAGGAAGATGGTGTGGGTGGTGCAGGGTCTGGGCACAACATTGACCTTGTTTTGCAGTCCCCTGCTTTCAAAAATGAGTCGGATGCTCAAAAAACTAAAGATCAATAGAAGAATCATAAAATCACCAGTAACAATAGCACCGCTTTTATTTGACTTTTGATTTTAGAGCCTTTAGGAAATCATATTTTCAAGCGTTTCTTTACTCCTGCAAGGAATAAATGCAATCTTTGAAAAAAATAACTGTCTGAGAGTCTCGCACAATCACATGACTCTTGCAGCTGGGAGTTCAGGAAATAAAACACTAAATACTGGAGCCTGTACCAAAAACCCACAAAAATCACCACAACCACTGGACTCACACTGGCATGTATGTTGTGATAGCAGAATATTTTATAACTCCTAACCAGAGGAAAAAACAAAACAAAATAATCAAAAAAGCTTTGTTCTTCTGGGCAGTTCTGGTTCACCAAAAGGTAGCACTTTAGTTAACCTCTTCTATTTAAAAAGCACAGTTATTTCCTTTGTATGCCTATGAAAACTCCTTTTACTTGTAATCCAAGGAGCGAGATATCATTTGCAGTTAACCTTCGCATTGTAATTTACAGCAAAGACCTTGGTTGGCTGCCAGTCTAATAATCCCAAACCCTGTAGAATGAAACAAAGACATTAATATTATTTTTATTAAGCTGGTAATAAGGCAGAATGAAGCAGAGTTTAAAGCAAATGCAGGTGGAGGAGATTTTATGCCAAAGCTTTAAGCATATTGCTTGAGCATGGCCAATCCCAGCTCCAGGCAAGACACTTGGGAGGTGCAAGAAAAATTCCTTACTTTTAGGTGTTAGTCTTGAGATATACACAGCCCTTCCTTTGTCACTGCAGTCAATGGGAGTTAGGTCCAGCTGCACCTTGAAGAGATTAGTTTTCAAGAGTCTTTTTGCCTATAAGCTCCCTCCATCTTCTATGCCATTCCTGAGGAAACTCCCTGAATTTTAATGCCTTTGACTTCGTGATGCTCATCAGAAAAAAGCCAACAGAGACAGAAATTTTAGGTGCCTGTGAGTGGACTCCGCTGGTTATCCATTAGCTTTTGAGATAGCCTAGGTACCTCACCTATGTTTCACCTGGCCTTCCAGAGCTGCACTGCTTGCTTGTCCTTGTGTTATAGCTGTCATTTCTTTGCAGATGTCTTCAATACACTGGGACAAATCAAAGGGTACTAGATTATTTTTCTGGGCACCTGAATCCCACTTTTGTTTTGTTGTCTGGGCCTGAATTGTCATGAAACTCCTCTTGCTTAATGCTATGTGTCTGGATTGAGACTACAGATTAAGACAGCTGGGTGTTGGTCTCTTCTCCCAAGTGACTAGCGACAGGACAAGAGGAAATGGCCTCAAGCTGCGCCAGGGGAGGTTCAGGCTGGATATTAGGAAAAATTTCTTTACTGAGAGAGTGGTGAAACACTGGAACAGGCTGCCAGAGAAGTGGTGGAGTCACCATCACTGGAGGTGTTCAAGGAACGTACGGATGAGGCGTTGTGGGACATGGTTTAGTGGGCATGGTTGTGTTGGACTTGATGATCTTACAGGTCTTTTCCAACCATAGTGATTCTGTGATTCTGTGAATAGATCCACCTTCCACATCTGTAGCTCTGTCACCATCTCCACTCAGCAGAAAACGTTGGAACACACAAGAATTTACCCTCTTTTGGACTTTAAATCAAAGGTTTAATCTGAAATTAAATGCCTCCTGGGGTTAGCAAGGGCACAGCATTTCAGTTGCTGTGGATTGTGGTCCACAAAAGAGTGAAATACCGGCAGCATGTGCAGATTCTCGAATCCTGAAGGACCATCAGCTTCTCAACATGCGGATAAAACAGAAGCAGTTTTCAGCCCATCTGCAGAGCAAGTCCTCAACTCACAACTCTCCAGTAAGAGCAGCAAATTTTAAACTGCTCATTTGGGACAGTTTAAGGGCTTTCTGATCTGTTAGGTGCCAAGTGAAATGATAAGCAATATGCACCTCTCTTCTGTCATGGGTAATTCATATATTTTTCATGGTATTGATATAACCCCTCTCAGTTTCCAGGAAGAGCCCATAAGCCTTGATTCACTTTTCAGTGCCCTCTCTCTGTTTTAGGGAGCACAAGGAGTTAGGATGGCAGAGTGGTTCCTTGAGCTGCCCCACTGAGTTCTTTGGTGTACTCGCTTAGAAAATCAAATGCTCCCCTATCTGTGCATGCCCTGACATGCTGACGCCTCCTTTTGGGTTATCTGCAGGTCATGGGAATCATAACGTATATTTAAAACCCAGCAGGTCTGCTGAAAATCTCAGGGTAAGGAGTTAGCCAAGGGAAATTGTCACAGTCCCCTAATCTCCACTTACAATGTTGATTTGAGCTACTATTTCCACTGCTCCAGAAGTGCAATTGTCAGTGTGGTACCAGGTCATGGTATTTATATCACATGCCACACACTTCATGTGTCATGGAAACAGGCTACAACATCTAGTCACCAGCCCTCCTTCCTTTTTTTTTTTTCTTCTTTTTTCCCCCCCTCCTTCTCCTGGTTTCCCTCGACTCCTTTTAGCTTAGAATGGTTTTAAATAGAAACACCCTCAGCACAGCACATTGCCTTGCCATGATAAACTGTTTCAGAGGTCGGAGAAGGAGCTTGCCAAATCAATGGCCATTTTTTGCAGGGAATGCTTCAGGCCAAATCAGGACGCCTATGCCTGTGAGCAGACTGACCACAATTAATTTGGAAAATTCATTCTAAGGAAGCATATCAGGCAGCACCATTGGGCAGGCACTAGTTGCAAGCCACAAGAGAAGGCTGTAGCCTCTCAGGTTGAGAGATTACGTACCCATGGCTACTTCTATTAGCTCAATACAACCAAAGCTCCAGTGTGCTTGGTGGACAAGAGAAGCTATGCTCTGAGCTACAAAGCATCTACAAGAAGGTCTGGAAGGAGGATCTGGGGAACTACAGGCCTGTCAGACTAAACTCGGTTCTGGGGAGATTAAGGAGCAGATCATCTTGAGTGCCGTCACACAGCATGTACAGAATAACCAGGTGATCAGGCCCAGTCAGCATGGGTGTATGAAAGGCAGGTCCTGCTTGACTAACCTGATTTGACAAGGTGACCCACTTAGTGGATGAGGGAAAGGCTGTGGATATAGTCTACCTAGACTTTAGTGAAGTCTTTGACACCATTTCCCACAGCATTCTTCTGGAGAAACTGACTGCTCATGGCTTGGACAGGCACACTCTTTACTAGGTAAAAAACTGGCTGGATGGCCGGGCCCAAAGGGTTGTGGTGAATGCAGTTAAATCCAGTTGGTGGCCGGTCACAAGCGCTGTTCCCCAGGGCTGGGTACTAGGGCTGGTCTTCTTTAATATCTTTATCAATGATCTGGGTGAGGGGATCAAGTGCACCCTCAGTAAATTTGCAGATGACACCAAGTTGGGCAGCAGTGTTGATCTGCTGGAGGGTCGGAAGGCTCTGCAGAGGGATCTGGACAGGCTGGATCGATGGGCCGAGGCCAATTGCATGAGGTTCAAGAAGGCCAAGTGCCGGGTCCTGCACTTGGGTCACAACAACCCCATGCAACATTACAGGCTTGGGGATGAGTGGCTGGAAAGCTGTCTGGCAGAAAAGGACCTGGGGGTGTTGGTCGACAGCCGGCTGAAGATGAGCCAGCAGTGTGCCCAGGTGGCCAAGAAGGCCAACGGCATCCTGGCCTGTATCAGAAATGGTGTGGCCAGCAGGAGTAGGGAGGGGATCGTGCCCCTGTACTCGGCTCCGGTGAGGCCGCACCTCGAATGCTGTGTTCAGTTTTGGGCCCCTCACTCCAAGAAGGACATTGAGGTGCTGGAGCGTGTCCAGAGAAGGGTGACGAAGCTGGTGAGGGGTCTGGAGCACAAGTCTGATGAGGAGCGGCTGAGGGAGCTGGGGTTGTTCAGTCTGGAGAAGAGGAGGCTGAGGGGAGACCTCATCGCTCTCTACAACTCCCTGAAAGGGCGTTGTGGTGAGGTGGGTGTTGGTCTCTTCTCCCAAGTGACAAGTGATAGGACAAGAGGAAATGGCCTCAAGTTGTGCCAGGGGACGTTTAGATTGAATATTAGGAAAAACTTCTTCACTGAAAGGGTTGTCAGACACTGGAACAGGCTGCCCAGAGAAGTGGTTGAGTCATCATCCCTGGAGGTATTTAAAAGACATGCGGATGAGGCTCTTAGGGACATGATTTAGTGGTGAAGTTGGCAATGTTAGGTTTACAGTTGGACCTGATGATCTTACAGGTCTTTTCCAACCTAAAGGATTCTATGATTCTATGAAGAAACCAGACGAATCACCCAGACAGACAACAAGATTTTCTTAAAACCTAACTTTGTTACACAAAAAATAACTTTGCTACACAAAAAATAACTTTGCAACCATTTTAGCACACACTTCGGTCAATTAAGTATTGAATGCAGCAGAAATAACAGAGGGGATAGAAAGCTGATTGCAAAGTCAGCATCTCCAAGTTAGCTTAGGATAAAGCATAGCAGGGGTTTCTCCTTGTAGTCCCCCCATCCCATTTACAGTGAACTTATCTGAATCAAAATAAAACTTTAAGAGATAGTAATAACAAAAAAGCAAACCAAGAAACTTTCAAAAAATACAAACATTTCAAAATATCACTGTTGAAAATTTTGAAACCTAGGTGGGCAAGCAGTGATGGAATAATTAATAGTACTAAGCTGCAAGCATTTAATTAGGTAACTACTGTCCCTAGTTTTTTGCTGTAACGAAAGGATCAGGTTCCTCCCGATGGTACAGTAGAAAACAATGGCAAATTAAGTGACTGTCTGAATCCTCCTCAGGAGCTTGTAACTCATCATTAACAAGAAAAGGAAATTAAAAGCTAGGTTTTATAGACATTTGTGTTAGACAGGTGCCTAGAGTGAGGAGGACACTCACAAGAATGCTCACAATGACTGTACCTGCCAAATGACATTGTCATATTTTGCAACATTTTATAGTTCAATTTTCCTGACTGGAAGAGAAAGAAGAGTAATACCACTCTTCCTTTCAGATCATGCTGGTTTGAATGGTCTATGTTTTCAGCCGTTGTAGTAAAACTTTTTGACTATTTTCAATTACCAACAGCTTCCACCAAGTTCTCTTTGAGTGTATTACAACATGACTAAATGTATAAATGCATAAACTTTCCTGGCTTCATTAATGTTGGAAAAAAACTGCTTGGGGAAAAAAAAATATCACAGATCACCAGCAACCTTATTTCTGACGAAGAAAAAAAATGTTTTATTTAGTCATTTTAAATTTGGAGAGGATATTGGATTTTGGTGAAATGTTCCAACTATTTCTTGCTTAGAGTGAGACTAAATACAGAAATAAATGCTGACCTTGATGCAGAATAGTCCTGTCCGTATCCCTCTCTTAGCAGAGAAGAGATACTAGTTGAAATTCAAGGCTATTTTGTTCCCATGAAATTTCCAGCTTGATTTTCCAGGCTCCTACAAATCCAGGTAGGCTCAACCAGGTGTCCTGGCTCTGGGATGCTTGTTTTAAGTGAACCCAGAAGGTTCTGTTTCTGGATGCTATTGTATTGCAGTGGGAAGTGCACAAGATGATGATAAATGCATTCATATTTTCTAATACTCAAGATGAATCCACTTGCTGCTTGCTGAAACCATGGAGGAGAAAGGGCCAAAATCACAGATTCCTCTTTGGCATTCCCAACTCTGTGGACAGCAAATCAAGACCTAAAGAATGGAGGGTATTTCCCAGAGATGCAATACTGCTAATGGCCTGCTGAGACCTAAAATGGTCCCTGAGGCCCAGAATTGATCCCCAACTGGGATATAAAAGGTGACATGATATCCCCATCCCTGCTCACACCATGGTGGAAAGTCCACTAGGAATTTCCAAGGTAGTGAATTGGCCAGCAACTAAAACATCATGGTTTGTATTCAGATAAGGACAGTTAAAAATATTCTTTGTCCATCTAAAAGTTTGGTTTGGCAAAGTTTGAAAATCTTTCTTTTTTTATTCCTCATAAGTAATTAGAAATTTGCCTGCAATTGCAGGGAAGGGTGGAAGACTGCTCTTGAAAATTAAGTCATCAAGAATGTACATCAAACCAATATAACCATTGTATACGTATGTACAAGCACAGAAGAGGGAGAAGGAGAAACAGTCATGAGTAATAAAAATGAGGAAAAAACAATCCAAAAACTGTAAGGTGTTCTCACTTAAAGAATTTTGACATCGGTGGGTTTGTATAGACTTTATAATTACAAATGGTGGGAAAACCAAATAGGGATTCTTTTTTAAACATCAGTTCTCTGAGCCTGCTTGAACCAGAATTTTGGCTCAATACCTTACAAAAATGACAAATATCTAAGAAAAAAAAAAAAATCTTGTATTTCTCACTGTCAAGTGCTTCAAATTTGCCCATTCTCACAATGATTGTGCAAAAATCAGCTGTTA
The DNA here is from genome assembly GCF_030936135.1 of Gavia stellata. Lineage (NCBI taxonomy): Eukaryota > Metazoa > Chordata > Aves > Gaviiformes > Gaviidae > Gavia > Gavia stellata. The sequence goes on from NC_082599.1 coordinate 2,567,499, forward strand.
GCTGCAATTTTCTAATGCATTGTCTGCTAGCTAGGAAATGAAGTGACCGAGCTTCTAGTTGTGGTACTGCCAGTGACAGCTGGAGAAGTTGTATCAGTGCCATCTTCTTATTTCTTATACATACACATACATGTGTAGATATATGTATGATTTTTTTTCCCTTTTTTTAATGCATCTCTTAGCTAAAACTTTTCATACCCCAGCTGTATGTTTTCCTTATTTTTAAAACTATCCACTCTTTCTGGTACCCGGCGTGTTTTGTTAACCTCTCTCTAAGGATACTTCTTAGAAAGAATCGTTATTTGTCTTGTGGTTGTATCCTGGCTCGGGACCTACCTCCTTCAAGGAGGTTAAAAATGCTAGGACCTTTTGCCAGGCAGAAAATACATGCAAGGGACAGATGAAATTTTATGTAGTAAAACATAAATAATCTTTCCCCTTTCTGCCTGAGCAAAAGCTACAACACATGGATTCATGTTCTCGATGGGTTTTTGCTAGAGAAGGTAGTGAGAGAGCGTGCATGTGTTTCTGTATGCTCCAGGAAAGCTTGGTTATGGATGGTCTACTACGAATATTTAGATGTTTGTTGTCACTGTCTTTCCATTAGGTTTTGTCCTCTCTTTTCCCCTCAATTCTCCTTTCCAACAGAAGAAAAAAAAAAGCCATAAGAATTAAAACTCCTTTTGTCTCCTGGTTTCATTCCCTTTTCTTGTTGTTCCTTTCAATTTGGAAACATCATAGTCGGGACTGGGAGAGAATCAAAGCACTCTGGTTTTGTTGATCTTCACACAACAATGCAAAGGAGACCGCAACGGTCTGAAGTGGAGGGAGGAGGAGAGGGATGGCAGGGAAGTGATGGTGCTGTATAACTCTGCCCTGAGCTGTGAGGTAGCATGGGATGTATCGAAATAACCTGCAAGGTATTGAAAAACAGGGGATGAGAAAGGTAGGAAGGAGTCAGGAAAGGCAAGAAGGGGAATCTTCAGCTGGAAAAATCTCTGATCTAATTCTGTGGACTCGAGCTCTAGCTGGGGGCACCGTATCTGATTGTCCTGTTTTTTTCTTTCCTATGTAGTGCTCTATTTGCTTTGACGTGAATCCCAAAAAATACTTGCTCAGTAGGCTGAATACCATTGGAAACAGTCAGTAAGGCAACAAACAGATCTGCAAAGAGAGGGGGAAAAAAAGAAAAAGACAAAATATAAAGAGAAAATGTCTGAGCTATGTTTGGATTCGCTTGGTTTATCTTCTTCCTCTTTCTGCTTCTGTGTTCTCCTTCTTTATGCCTATTAGTTGTGGTCTGTTTATATTCCAGACTTTGCATGATGTTACCATGATTTGTAAGCTTTCTGTATTGTATTTTCTGAAGCTACTGAGTTCAAAGTGAAATAATTAAATTCCTTACGTGCTAGACTGAGGGTTAGATTTGATATACTATGATATAGAAAACATTCTCTCCTCCTCCCACTTGGTAGCAAGGAGATAGTAGGCTTCTACTAGTGCATTTTAAACCAGTTTATGTGTTGTCCCAGTAAGAATAAAGACCCTTTGCTAGCCTTGAGCACAAGCAAATTGAAATGAAATACATCACAGCTTGAATTGTTGCTGCATGTCATGAACTGATCAGTTTGCCTCCAGTATTCTCATTATGGTCTTCCTTCTCTCTAGGTAATATCTGTTCCTTGAATATCCTAAGACTGAGCTGTGCAGTTTGGTGCTGTGAACCTTGAAGATGGCTAAGAGACAGAAATTCAAACAGAGAAAGAGATGCAGATATAAACACACCACAATCCCTAGCAGAATACCAGGAGTAGTTTTGGATTTACCGTAAGCAGCTTGTAGCCATATATTTAATGATAGTCAAAGAGCAAGGAAGAATGAGAAACGGTCTGTGCACTTGTTTCACTGTCTTGAAATTTGAAAAAATAAGAAAACAAAGAGAAGACCAATAAAAATGCTCCCTTTTGAGAGTGGTTTTCTTTGACCCTAACTGGGGAGAACCCAAATTTACAGTGTTCTGGGTGCAGGTCTTGTACTAAAGCTGCCACGAAGCTGCAGCCAACTCTGCAATATCAGAGGTAATGTTGGGTTTGGATATCATAGATAACACCCAAGCAATCTGGACATAAATGAATAGGTCCAGAGTCAGATCTCAGGTCTCCTGCCACTGATGTCCTTATGATCCTGGGAGGGTCTGTCAGTTCAGGAAAAGCATCGTGGAAGGCAGTGTGTGCCCAGAGCAGTCTTGTCCATAGATTCCTGCATCTTTTAAATTTGTGAGCCAAATCCAGTGCAAATACTTGTGCAGCAGTACCCTGGGCCAGATCAGGGAGCCAATCTGGGTCAACACTATTTTTTTTCAGGGCTAGTTTCAGCCTCTTCTCTCATTCCACCTCGCAGATACATAAATGTTTGGGCTGGCAGTAGGGAGTGGGAGCAGCCATTGGTGGGGGGAGACAGAATTGCTTCTTTCTGCCGTAAAATGCCAGCTTGCAGCGGGTTACAGAGCATGTAAAGCTATGTTCTGCATTAAAAGACCTTGCCAAAGTTGAGCTGGCCTGCTTAGGGCCAGTCAGGTGTCTCTGTAGCCATGGTATGTTTTATTCACAAAAAATGTGGAGGCTTGAGCATATACTTAAAACCTTTTTCCAAACATCCGGCATTAGAAAAGTATGAGACCTGCCCACAACGATTCAGCAAACCATATTTTCCACGAATGCATTTGATCGCAAATATGAGAAACGTATGGGGATCTGATGCTTCTATTTTCCTGGTGGGGGGAAAAAAGCACAGAACACATATATCAAATAATCAGAATAATTACAAAATAAATACAAAACAGCCAGTTGGCAAGCACAGTCATTCAAGAGATATTTCCGACTAATACTGTCCAGGACCACTAGCTTAATGTTGCGTATTAAAGAGAAACAATAAAAAAAAAGCACAAGCACTCGTGTGACCTACTGTGGTTGTCTTTCTGAAGAGAATGGCTTCACATTTGCTTTGAATTATTCTGTGCATGGTCTGAAAGGTTGTTTCTTTTTTTTTCTCTTTTCCTCTTTTTTTTTGCATTGTTATTCTATGTGTTTCATATTGTTTTATGTTTCTCTCTCAGAATGCCTAATCCTTCTCTGTATCCTCCAGTCCTATTACAGCATTACAGTCATGGGCTGCTGAATGCACCGCTTTTTGTTCAATTTATAGCTAGTCAACAAATGTTTCTCTCCCCACCACTTATGATAAAGCAGCATGTTCTGTAGCAGGGAATAATGGATGAAATCCAGTGTTATATACCTCACAGATGAAGGGAACACACCCTGTCTGCAGAGACTTTTACTCCTCAACAGCTCTCACATCTTCTCATTTAAATTTCATCTAAGAAGCAGTTAATAAAATGCAGTAACTTTTGTTAGATGCTTTATATACATTAATAAAATTTCAATATTATACAGCCTCAACAGCTGCTTGCAGACTTTCACATAAAGATGCCATTAGCCGCAGTGTGTTGATTTTCTGACCCGCATCTCATTACATACTTGATTCCCTTAACTAAGGGAGTGTTCCTACTACTTTCTAGATTTTAAAGATGATGAGATTTGGGTACTTCATGGAACTGACTTATTTTGTACCACTCAGGGCAGACTGAGGCATAAATCCAAATTCTCAAGCTTTCTAGTCCCTTCCTTCATTCACTAGGCCATGTGGCTTCCTTCCTAATTAGTCAAAGTGCTTAAGAATATAAGGATGGGAATAATGATCCTTCATAGTCCATTGTCCTTCTTCCAACAGTCAACTGCAATAAACTATTTCAGGGAAAGTGTGTAAAAAATAAGGGAAGCAGAGAGCTCGTTTCTTTCAGATGCAACACCTTAACCCCAAGACAAGGACTTAATACAAAAATTTGCGATAAAACTCCAATGTTACCTTCCAAGACTTTGCTGTGGTTTTATACTTCATGAATACAAAGGTAGGTCATTGCTTGTAACTGTAATAGTCCCCTATTGTGACTTCTTTCAGAAAACATTTTCCAAACAGGTACAACAATCCCGACTGTAAATAACAAAAGCAGCTATTCATGAATTATGTTGATTCTTGACGTCTTGGTCCCATCTCAGAAAGCTGTATTAGGTGTGAGTCAGCTCCAGATGGAGGAGTCTACATGTAGGTGTATACCTATGTACTAGAAGCTCAGTTGAGTTGCTGAAAGATAAGTATCTAGTGCCATTTTGGATGCCAGGTCCAAAAGGGCACAGGACCACATGACCTCGTGTCTTATCTACCAACCCCACATAGACATGCTATAGAGTATTCAAATGGCACTAGGCATCGAAGTTTAAGAAGAAAACCCTGACTTCGGTGATATCAGCAAACTTGGGGATCATAGGATCCAGATAATTCATTTTGGTTAAGTACCTTGTTGAATCAAGATGTTCTTTCACCATGAAAACTCAGCTTCGGAGTAACTGCTCAGCTGTCAAAGCTAGCTTTAAGGAACTGGTATCTGAACATAAAATATTAAACTGTTTTGAGGGTATTTTCTATATTTGAATAAAGGAAATATTATTGCTGCTCAGACTTTCTAATGTCCAGCCTCTTTAGAGGCATAACAGTACATACTTCCATACAGAGCTTTGGCTGGCACAACAATTAAAACATTTTGTTACAGATCCAGGGGTGCATGCTCTTAGCCTTGCACAGGACTTGTTTCAAAGATTACCCCAGCTAACTCAGCTATAAATGAGTGGTTGACTCTTTGAATTGGGTAGTCAAAGGTGGCCAGAAACTCCCAGAGACATTGGCTAACATTGAGAACACTTCATATGCCATCCTATTTCTTCTACCACATTCAAGATTTCAGTAGGCTCTTAGGGAGGTTAAAAAAATGTGCTTTTGGGGAGGGCAATTTCTGAGAAATCTGGTACTATTAGAATCAAAGAATCATGGAAAAGCTGTTTGGAAGAGACAACCAGAGGCCTTCTAGTCCAAACTCCCAACTGGGACAGGACTACAGCCAACCATAGATCAGGTCAGCCATGGCTTTGCCTAGACATGGCCTGCAAACCTCCCAGGATGTGTATGCCAGAGCTTCTCTAGATAGTCTGCTCCAGTGCTACACTGCACTGAAATGAATTTTTTCTTAATATCCAGACTAAACCTCACAAACCAAAACCATTGCCCCTTGTACCATGTAGCATGATTAAGAAGAGTTTTGATTTATCATTGTTTTTCCAGCTGCCACTGAAATAGCTGTGGTCTCCACCCAACATGCAAGCCTAGCTCCACTGAGGTCTTTTCATAGGACATGTGTGTACTGCGAGCCCTGTAAACCCATCCTGAACTCTGTGCACAAAACTGAGTGCAGTACTACAGATGCAGCCTCAACGGCACTTAGTACAGAATAATTGCTTCTTTTGGTAGACTGGGCATGCACTTTCTTATGTGCTACATTATTATGTGGTTTGCCTTATTTACAGTGGGAGTGGACTAGTGGCACTCAGATTTATTCCTACTTTGTGTTCAATTTGGCACTCAGCATTACTCCCAGGTCCTTCTTCTCCAGGCGAATACTTAGCCTGTCACTTTACACTCTATAGCCACGCATGGCAAGTAATTCAGTTTGACACTTCCAAAATCAGAAACATTTCTAATTGAATATGAAGCCAGACCCTGAGATTGCATTTATTCCTATCACTCTCTTACAAAAACAGGGAGCTCAGTCACTTTTTGGTCCTCCAGGCACCCATGGATTTCACTGTGGAAAGTCAATAGTCACAAGGAATATTTGCTGCAGAAAAATGAGAACTAGTCCAGTATGTCTAACTCCTGCTGAGAAACCCTCTGCATCTTTTTTGCCTTGCAACAGCATTTAAAAAAAGAAAAAAAAGAAAAAAAAGGTCTTCTTCCTTCCCAAATGCCTCAGTCTTTTATGACGGAAGTCTTGTTTAAGTGTTTTTGAAAATTTGATCCCAGATTCATATAAACTTGAGATCAGCCCTGAAGTAATTCCAAGGCAGAGTGAAGGAAGAAATAATAGGACTTTGCTGTTCAGAAGGATGGGGGTGGGAGAAGAGGACAATTAAATGGGAATTATTTTGCTCTGTGGTTAGTCACAGGGGACTGATCTGATTACGTAACCTAACTTAAATGTTGACCTTTATGTTGTCAGTGTAAAAACCAAACATATTAAACATGGCCTTGGGTTCCTGTACAAGATACAACGAATTGAGGAAGAGAGGGAGAGAGATTGAATATTCTGGGGCCAAAGGAAAGACCTGATTGATAGATGAGGCTCTGGGGAGAGCAGTGTTAAGATTTCCTGTCTTTTCTGAAGACCTCAGTGTTTTTACCTGAAAAAAAAAAAGGGAGATTTCTCATATATGTGTGGTTGATGCGTACAGGTTTCTCTTTTTCCCATTTTTTGTTTTGAAAGACGGGAAAAAAAATCCCCCTCAGATTTTTATCAGGCATCTTGCCAGACTTCTGTCATCACCAGGAAAATGGTTCCTTCAGCAGACACATCTGGGCAACTTCACGCCCATTCCTGATGTAAGCTGTCAAATCCTGTCCCAGATAGCAATGAGAAAGGTTCACCATTCCTGGAGGAAAAAGAGTAAGATTTACTTTTACTTAATTGGAAAGTGGGTGTATTAGGAGGAGAACAGATAATTTCTTAGAGGCAACATCTTCAATGGCCCACCTATTTGTAAGCACTGGTCTCTCTTCCTTGTTGTCCCACCTTTTATCCCAACTTCCTTTTCCTGTTTTGTTTGTTGTGTGCCTGGAATCACATAAATATATCTATATAAAAAAGTTACCAATTTCTTGAACTCTACATAATTAAAGGTTCTGTGTCTAGATTGAGAAGCAAGGAGACACACACATGTATAAGTATTACTATATAATGTGCATGTATATGTATACAAACATATGTGCGTTGTATAAGTACATATACGCTGTGGTGTATAGCTTAATAATATGTGTGCATAGTATGTGTAAACTGTGTTTGTGTAGCTATGAGAGATGAGAGAAAATGACTATGAGTGTGCACGTGCACGCGTAGGTTTATTTACAGATAGCTCCAGCCTGCTTGAAGAGGGGTTGTCTCCTAATTGCACAGCCTCTGGCCAGGGCTAGGAGATTTAATGCAACACAGATGGCCCCTGTCTGCCTCATCACTCCACGGGAAGCGATCCATCTCAGCCCACCAGCCCTCCTTCCCATCCCTGCTTTCCCCTGACCACAAGATACAGGAGTCACAGCCCCTCTTGGCCATTGCTCTGCCCTCCTGGTCCTCGGCTCCCTACCTGGATGGTCAGGAGGAGCTCCCAGCGTGTGCTTGGCCAGGCACGCTGCGAGGCAGCAGATGAGTCCCTTCATCTCTCCCCTCCTGCTCAGTTAGTGTCAAGAACTTGCTGTGAGCCATGTCCCATCAGCTAGATGTTTGGCAAGGTTTGCTTTGAGCAGCACTGTAGGCCCTAATTGAAAATGCATGTTGCTTTATAATCCCTTTTATTGGCTTTTACTTTCCCTGTGGAATAGCAGGATAGTAATAACATACAGTGTATTACTATTACACAGCAAAATGGATTTCCACTTACCATTAATTTTTTCTGTCTTGTTTTTAAAGAAAAGCAAAGAAATTACCAGCATGTTTAAAATGTATATTAAAGCAATATATTTCATCTTTGTGACCAAACTACCCAAAGTGCACACACTCTGCTTTCAAATGGCTAGCATTAAGTACCAGATCTCTGTGAAAAATCCTGCTGACAAGGGCCATATCTCCAGCTGCTGCAAACCAGCAAAACTCTGTTGAAGTCAGTAAAGCCATAGCAGCTTATGCCAGCTAAAGATTTGGACTTTGGACTTCCCTTTGCTGGTTCCAGAGTTATTAACAGGAAAAGAGGGGAGATCTCTATATGCCTTAAATGGCCCCTGTACGTATAAGCGTTGCACCTGTGATCCTTCCCATCGCAACATCAGGGAAAGCCACACAGGCACACAGCAGACATCTGGCTATCACAGATCCAGAAAAAGTATCTTGGCCAAATCAGAGAGCGGAACCATAAGATAGTTTTCTGGAAGGACCTATGGAGATCATCTGGTCTGGTCCCTGGCTCAAAACTGGGTCAGCTAAGATGCGGGTGCTCAGTTAGGTTTTGAATGAGATTAGATAACCTCCCTGTGTAATCTGTTCCTTACGTGGTTAAACCTGAAGAGGCTTCATCGTCTTGATCTGCATCCATTGAGCAACCAATCCCCCTGGATCCTGCAGCTTCCTCTGCATTTACAAACGAGAGTTGCGCTGCATTTTGTGATTGGAGTGGCAATAGGTTAAGCGATGGAGATACAGCACAGGGCTGTAGCTGAGGAAGGCAGCTTCCAGGAGAGCTCCGCCAAGCTGCATCGACACAGCAGTGTGGAGTTACAGCCTTCTGCAAAACTGCTGTAAACAGGCTTAATTAAGGGAGATGTGTGAAGCAGGGTTGACTATTGCCCCATGCGTTCGAAACGCGACCCAACAGACCTGACTCTGATGATTTTCAGCAGCTGAAAATCCCATACCAGAACCCACCCATTTCAGCAGCTTTGGGCTGAAAGGTAAAATGAGCACCGTCTTCTCTGACCCCAACGTCTCTTCCTGATGCTATCAAAGACACCACTGTTTATAATGTATTTTTTTTTAATTGGAAGATGTTAAATAATTCAGATGACAACCATTATGTAACATCTCCAGGCTCTTCCCTTAAAAGTGCTCAGCATCTGAATCATAGCTTTGTCTCACAGCATCCTTCTGAGTGAGGAATATTGTAGTTTGGCTTGGTACCTACATTTTTATGATGGCTATGCAGCCTTTCCCATGTCACAAACCATATCCAGTTGCAGATGTCTTCCTCAGACCTTTCTCCTGAGGAAGAGAGAAAGTGAGCTGGAGGAGACGTTTCAGACAAAATGGTGCAATCCTCTTGGAAGAGGTTAGCAAAATGGATTATTTATATAGATAATGTGGACATTATATATCCATTCTGATAGCACACAGTAGCATACATCACATGTAGGTATGGCATAAACATTGTGTGAAAATATATGCGTATGTTGTGCATGGAAAGCACAGAACATGTCAAAAAGTTTTGGAAGTGTTCTGTTGAGAAGATCTAGCAATCATTCGTTGGAGATGCACTTGAAATTCAGTATGAATTACTTTTTGATGGGGCACTTAGTAGAAGGCTTTGGAAGTATACACGTGCTGAAATCCACAGTCAGCTGAAGGTGGTGTACATGAAGTTGTACACCCTGTCTCTTCTCTTGAGTTAGCATGTTCTGTCCCCTTTTTTCCTTCCCTGTCTCCTGGGCACAGTCAGTGGTGCTAGAAAAAGCATGCGTTTTAGCTGCATTTAGCTTTTTCTGTATCACGCGACTGTGAAACACTCCTTGTACCTAGGAAATGTGTGCTTTTAATCTGAATAGTCCAAAGCAGCAGTTTTTCAATGACATGAATCTTCAGTTTCTCCTGGTCCTTTGCAATGAGAGTTTATCTCCCTGGGTTATGTGTAACCCTGCCCATAGGAACCCTTATGATGGGTCTGGCCCTGGTATGTGACCTGGGACAGGTCTCTGTCCCGGCCACCCCATTTGTCTCTCTTATCTTATAATTCTATTTGAATTATAAGCAATTTGGTAAAAGTGGTTGATTCATGACAGTGATTGGGGCTGTTAAGTGCTTTAGTGATGTTCTTGGGGAAAACGAGGGTTCCCCACTGCGGGAATGAGGTTGTTGCAGGCAGGAATGGGAAAAGTCTTCCAGGATCCTTCCGCAGCAGAAGGAAAAGGCTCCAAATCCTTCCCATGGGCAGCCTGTGCCCTCACTCTATTGAAACATATGTGGAAGCAAAGATGTACCAAACTTACTCATAACTTCATCAATTTTGGAGAACTGGCTGTATGTTTCTTGAATACAAGCAAGGGACGGACAAGCATGGTAGGTGCTTGTTCTCTCCTCTTCACTCCCCTGAAAAGCTCTTTTGATGAAGCCTAAGGGAGGAAATGAGCCACTGGCTTTCATGAGTTGCAGATTTTTATTGTTCCCTCAAACCCAGAGCAAGAAAAGAAATCTTGGAAAGACCACGTCTGTGTACCATGATTATCCAGCATGCCTTACGTCAGGCTGAGCCCAAAGGATTAATTGAACCCTAGATAATTTGGAAGAAGCTTCCTGACAAAATCCATGCTGAGACTTCCTCCTCACATCATTTTAAGAATTGCTGCCTCCTTATACATTAAATTGAGGTGAGTCATTGGGGACAGGTCAAAAGCCCAGTGAAGCTTGTGGGAATCTTTGCATGGGTCTTTGGATTGGACCATAATCCTTTCCTGGACAGAGCTTTGTCATGAAGCTGGGAATTAACATGCATTTTTGAAGTATTTCAGAATATCACCAATAAAAAAGACATATCACAGCAGCCTTTCAGATAAGCTACACCACTGTGTCCCAGGCTGACGGAGCTCCTAAAAGCCCTTCTTCAATATTTCTTAGCAGTCATAACTGGGACTATTGCCCTTGTAAGTTATTTTCCCCATCATCATTACAGTGCACTTGGGGTCCATAAAGCCATATTGCAATAAATAATGTATGTAGTACTATGGAAAAATAAAATAACAAAAATACCCAAAAAATCCTAGGACATAAAAAATATAGGAGGAAGAAAAGAGTTCTACCATTGGAAAAAAAAAAAAAAACAACAGCTTGAAACGAGAGGCAAGTGAGTTTAAAAAACCATTATAAAAAGGAGTTTCTTAAACTTGAATATAAGGTGTATCCATAATATGGATGGAGAAATGGGTGGACAGATGAACAGGACACCTTCTAGTGCTTAGGAATATGAACTGAAACTTCAAAATCAGAGAACTTAGTAAATCTTCCATCATGCAATTTGTTGTCAGTGTGCAGGTCTCAATAAACTGTTCCTAGCAATGGAAAACACAATTCAGCAGTCTGAGCACAAAGAACATAAATTGCTGCTGGGAGGCAGAAAAACCTAAAAATGGTATCAAAAGCCATGAAAATGGCACACAAAAATAATAATATTCTGACTCCTTCTTCTAAGGTACAAGAGGGGCGTGAGAGGTTTAATTCTTCCTCTCTCAGACTCAGAGATTCCAAAGAAGCAAAATAATTCTGTGCTATTAATAGTCTCATCCAGTAGTTTCCAGCTATTGAGGGAACCTCTTAGGAAGTTTTACTTCACCATCCCATCACTGAATTTCTGTATACTACTTTTTTTTTTTTGCAAATATATACTTTCTTTGAGTATCACTTCACATTGGAAGCAGATGAGAAAACTTCCAAAGAAAGTGAATGAAGATTTTTCTATGTTTGCAAAGGTTTGTATAAATGGCTTTTTAAGTTAAAGGAAGTTACAGAGGCAGCATATGATGTAAGGGACAAGTAATTTCTGAAGCTAGCTGAGAAAATATAAAGTAGAACAATTTTAAATTTAGCTGACAAGTGTTTGAGGCTAAAGCTGAGATCTTTTGTGCAAGCTGAGGTCTTCTGAAGTCTTTTGAATAAGAGTGAAGGATGCTTTTGCATGCACTAATCCAGATTTAGTGCCTATACACTGTGTTCCCAAAATTTACAAATAGGAAAGTCTGACAGTTAATCAGAGGCCAAAGTCAGAAGGAGGCAGTTCATGGAAGATTTATTATTGCTTTTTCATACAGACCTTTAAGGGTAGAATTATTTCATACTTTAAGGAAGCTATGATCTTCCTTGCTAAATAAGGTTCATTTCAGGCAGAAGAGTTGCAGTGTATGCACACATGTCATACCAAAGGGCTTCAATGCACCCTGAAGGACATTATTAGAAAGTTTAAGTGGCATGCAAGGCCTTGGGTGGAAAAGTCTCAATTTAGATATCTCTAAGTTTGATATCTAGTATAAGCCAATGTTTTATTTAGGTTTCTACATGGTTAATGAAAAAAGATAAGCACCTTGAATGCATGGATTTCATCTCCCCCTTCTTAACTACCTAGCTCAGGACAGGATGATACCTTCTTTAAGGTCTTGATCCTCTTCAGTGACTCTAGCCTATACAAGTGCCCAAGTCTACCCTTAGACAACAAGAGCCAGATTAAGTGAATCCAATCCTCTTTTCAGCTTGTCTTTACTTGGGTGCTTTTCACCTGTGGATAACCTCTTGTTTATTCTGATCTAGCCACCTTAGTGAGCACTTAAATTCATTTTCAGTATCTAAAAATTGAGGTTTTGGCTGAAATTAATGCTGAAAACCTCTGAGGGTGGTAGAAACCAGCATAAAAAGAGGGAGGAGGTAAGAAGGGGCTTTCATTTAAAAAAGAAAGTTTAAAGATTGATTGCCATCTCTTTATTTAGAGGTCAAAGCAAACCCAATGTTCCTTCAGTGTCCAAAAATCACAGACATTTCAATTTCAGCACAAGGGAGACATTACCAGACGCTATAAATCAAGGACCTGGGCTGCAGGGTAACATCACGCGTTCAACCGTGCAGTATGTATGTCAGTGTGGCGGGTAACGGAGCGAGGCAGCCTGGCCGATGAGTCCATGTGCCTTGTAAATATTATTGCTACATAGCATGGAGCCTCAGTGGGCGTAAAGCTTTAAGTCAGACTTGGAGTTTGTTTTCATCATTTGCAAGCCCATTGCCTTTACGCAGGAATGTGTTTTTCTGCATGTGCGGGTGCGTGGTGGTGGACACCCCAGATGACTGTCAGGAGTGTCACCATGAAATACTTTGGAGGCCAGGTCATGGGATCGAGGAGGTTAATGAAGCTGTTGTACAAAGTCAGGGACTTGAGTGATTCTGAAGACGAACCATAGCACAGGTACTCTGGCCTTTTCCTAAAGTGGTTTACTAATGCTTTCTGGCTGTGCGTAAATCTGGTTGTGGTCTGTCTGGTAACTGATGGAGAGAAGATACTTGACATTGATTCTGCTGCCCCTGTTGGTACCCAGTTGCATCTAGAAATGACTGGGCTTCCTCCCCCACCCTGCATTTGAACGACATTTTTCTGGAAAATAAGGCATTGCACCCCAAAAAAAGAACAACCAACCAACCAAAAAAAAAAAAAAAACCATTTTCATGGTATTGTACCTATTTTTCAATGCAATTTTTCAGCAGACCTAACACTTTCATCAAAATGGGAAGATCCTAGAATAAGTAACAACCTCAGAGAACTCAGCGGTGGCCACAAAACACTCTGAAGCTGAATCTCTCTTATAGTTCAGGAGAATAACCAACCACTTTGGTCACTCCCTTGTCAGTATCCTGAGAAGAAAATGAAAAACTTCCAACGGACCTCAAGTGTTGTCTCGCTATTAAAAAACAAATAGCATTTTTTTTATTCTCAGAAATCTCTCTGGGAATGGGAAACACGTTTCTAACCTGAGTATGTAGAAATTGGACTTAGAGTCAGTCTGCACCATAGAAAAATGAGTAATTGCTGGTGGATACTAAATTGGAAGAACAGTGATTTTCAAGTCTACGTGAAGGTTTTGACTGGTCAGGACATCAAAGGACAGCTTTATATTCCTAAACAATACAGATATGGATTCTGCTTCAATTTGTAACAAGCTAGGTGATTATTTCATTTCTATTACAACGAGTTCCTCCAACTAGATATTATCTTTAAGGAGGGATCCCTGTACATCTAGCTGTAGGCTCATTATCCTACTGTTCATATACCATGATCCAGTTTAATTTATGGTGAAGATGACTGCAAGTTTTAACCAGCATAGTTTACATAGAATCTGAGCCAAGGCTGGTAGGAAAACCTGTGTGACAGAGAAGTCTTCTCTTTACATAGCCTTTGTCATAAACATTTGTGAGTAGAGACTCTCTCAAGTCAAACATCTATTTTTTTTGCAATGGACACTTTTGGACCAGAGGGTTTTTCAGAGGCACATATTTCATAGTAATGGTCTTTTATGAGCTCCAGGCCAGATCATCTAAAAGTTTTGAAAGTTCTCAGGTGGTTTCACCCTGAAGTTGTGAACAGCTAATCACATGGAAGTTTTTACTGTTAGGAGCCAAACAGTAAGAACTATTCAAAAGATTTCACTCCTGCTGAATCCGAATGTAGATCATATCCTTGTTTTAGCCTCCAATGGCAAAACCAAATTCTTTGATTATAACTCAGATAAAAATGGCTCCAAATGTATTTGAATCAAGTGCTGTTTCATCCAGTTACAGGTATAAAGCCTGGTTCTTGACACCTTTCCGCAAAGAAAGGGAGCCTACAAACAGCACAGTTATCATGTTCAGATTAGGATTAAGTCTGAAAATCCCTAAACTGAAAAACTGAAAGGTCATGGATGTCTTGAGCTCCCTAACACCTTGAGCTGTTATTCAGGCTCATCAGTGTCGCTGTGACACAGATAGTGATTTTTTTCCCCCAAGAAGCTGAGTTTGGAGAATATACAAATTTAGTAGATACTTGCCTGTCTTACTGTTGAAATTCATTTACGTTACAGGGCACAATGATGTCTGAACTGAGATTTGAGGCCACTATGCAAAACAGAAACACACAGCTAATTTCAGTGCTTACAGGTTACAAAAACAGGGCAAACCACAGGTGAGAACTGCTCATTTTTTTCATCATTTCCAAACTTTAGCACCAAGGGACTAATTCAAAACCTGCCAAATGGAAAGCAATGGAAAGCTTTGTATTGAGGTCAGTGGGTTTTAGATCAAGCCTCAGAAGCAGCTGACAGCTGCAATGACCCCCAGGTGAACTTCATGCTCTGGTTGAAACATCCACGCTTGCCATGACTGCCTGCCCATTGCATCATGTCTTTGCTCAGCCTTGGTTCTCCTACACTGAATTCCTGCTGCCAGCAGGTCAGGCAGAGAAGTGTGTGGTTTTCCAATTGCTATAGGCTGCTGCCCAGTCATCGGTTTAACCTTTTGAGAGCCCTGGCCTGCACTGCAAAATTCATAGCCGCTGAATCACACCCATGACCTCAGCTCCTGCACCAAAGACATAATGACTGTGGAATTCCTCTGCCTGGGGAAGGAAATCTCCATAGATTTTGTCCCTTGATATTGGGGAGCGCTAGGGCTGTCGTTCTGCCTGATGGACAGTCCCAGCAAAGGAAACAGTGAGGTGTCTGCTCTTCTCCCAAATACCAATCATACTATTCTGCATGTAGAGGCAACTTTCCATTTTCTGATCTCAAAGAGCTATAAAGATATTAATTAGTCAAATAAAAAAAAGTTATACTTTCAAATACACTAATACCTGTTTCCATCTATGATAATAATAACTGTTGCTAAACAATAACTGTTTAGCAATCCAACTACTTAGTCAAAAATATAAACAATAACTGCTAGAAAGCAAGAGTTATCTGCCCAGTGGACACCAAGTGTCTAAGGGAGACACAGATACTAAATCTTGCAACTTGTTCCACTCTCTTACTTCCCTTTTTCTTCTAATATTAGCTGTTTCTCATGACAATCTGCATTCCTTATAGACTAGTGGCAATATGTATTCATTTATACTCCTGATTATTTGTTTGGAAGAAACTACTTGCAGACATTGTAGCATTTATTCTAAGTATGCAAGCACCGAAGTAGATGCTGAATACAGTGAGAATGATTGCAGTATGAGGATCTGGCCAAAGCCCATCTTCAGTGGCCTGGAGAAGCCATCAAAGCTTCAACATATTCTTCTGAGGTTGCCTTAAATTGCCTCAGCTCACGGTTATCTTGTCTGAACTTGCTGCTGGTCCAAAGCTATACATGCTCTCTTGTTCTCATGAAGAGACCTTCCAGGAAAGTATCTGCAAATAGTTTGTTTTCCCCTTCTTACCTACTTCATTTATAACCTCCAGAAAGAAGAAGAAGGAGCTCATAAGTGAAGGAACAAACTTTGTTGGGATTAATGCTGTAGGACTTTTAATACTAAAGCCTTGAGAGCAACCTTAAAACTCGCCTTAACTACCATTGCCTTTCAATCCTTAAAGCCAGGGAAAAACTTTGTCCAGAAATAGATGTAAGTTCCCTTCTTTAATAGACTGAGCACTTGCATCATTGACCCAGGAGTCATGATAAAAACTGAAACTGCAAGTGAAAAAAAAATATCCCGGGAGGAGATGGAATTATTTGTGTGACAGTTATGATAACTAAAAACTAAACTTAAATGCAGAAGGAGAACGCTTTTTGCAACCAACACTCTAAACCTATGGTCAGGAATATGGGCTTGTTTGTCCTGCCTTGAGTGCAAGGTGGACCAGATACCCTTTGTAGGTCTCTTCCAACCTGTATCATGCTATGCCACAGGCTTTCTGTATGTTTGCAACTCATTCGTTCAGCTGTCCATAATCAATTTCCCTACTGGTAAAGTGGAAGAGACACTTACCTCCTTACTGAAGGGCAAACCTCCAAAAGTTCTCGGGAGGTATTTTTAAGAAAGGGATACTGAGAATGCTCCTTCAATTGAACTGTTCCAGAGAATCTTTCTTTTGATTTGTTCTTGGCATCATCTACCTAGATGGAAGAATGTTTTAGAATTAGATCCATTTTAGGCTTTAAGGATTGTTGACCTGAATAATCTCCGCAAAAAGGTTGCCCTCATGCTCAGACATGCCCTGTTAAGGATATTGTATTTTCATGCCATCTGAGCTGCCTCTAAAATACCTGCAGTGTCTACACAGGGCATTTAGATTTGACACAAAGCCTACAGCAGATCTGTGCTTTACTCGAGAGGCAGCTAGAAGTGAGGTGAGGTCCCAGTGGGACCTCATGTGGCACTAGACTTAGTGATCCAAGCTGAGCCCCACATCTCTGTGTGACCTGTTTATCTAACTATCTCCTTCACTCACAGTCCTTGGAAATCTGAGGCTGGTTTAGTACTAGACATTTAATGTTGAAATACTTTAGTGTACCCTGTAGGTCCTCCAGCTCCACTTCAGGAAGGTGTAGGTCTCCCAGAGGTCCTGTGTCATGTTTGTGAGCCCTGTGCAGGTGTCTTGGTTACTCCATAGTCTCCATCCCATATGTGTATTTGGAGAATGACATCTTGCCTGTAGTCAGTTTAGTTGCTGCAGTCTGAGGACAAAATTCAGGACATCAGCTGGTAGATGTCTATTTTAGATGTCTATCTGTATTACTCTTCAGGATCCACCTGATGGCACTGAGTAGTTCTCCAATGACTATAATGGGAACTTGCACACCCGGCTCACATGAACACACAAGCACTGAAGACAGATGGTGTTAGGGCTCTGAACCAGTGTCTAAATTCCACCCTAGCCATTCCCAACTCATTTCACCTCCCTCTCTAACAGCCCTGCTTCACACTTGATGTCTATATCTAGCCAATAAATACTAGAACAGATCAGCCAAATTGCCCTCTGGATGTGCCTGTCTCTTTTTATTGACTGTAAAGAAGCCCAGAAAACCAGTCTAGGCTTAAAATTTTACTTTTAGTGGGCTAACATTAGCTGAAATGAAATCCCACCTTAAATACACAGGGATGTTATGAGCATTAGTTCATATTTTATCAATAATAATCTGTAGCTTAACTCTAGGGAAAATTTAAACAGAAGAGGTTAGAGATTTATAGATATCTAGGTGAAGGGTTATAAAATGCATCTGTGTGTGTGTAGGCTGTGGTTGTGCATACTTTAATATATATGTATGTGCACATATTTATTTATACCTGTGTATTTATATAGGCAAAGAAGAATGAATTCTTTCCATAAAGTGCATTCAATGAAATGAGCAGATTTTGGAGCCAGAGGGATTTGTTATGACCATCTAGTCTGGTGTTAAATACAAGATCAGATGTAGATACACAGGAACATAAGCAAAAATATTGTCCGTTTCACCATTTCTGTCTTCTGTGGAGCAATGCTGGCTCCCAGCTTGATCTGTAGTGATGATGCCTGTGCCGTTGCAGACAGCAAGGAGGGGAGGGATGTGATAAATGAGGAATTGAGAGGTGGGGAGCTTTGGCTCCTCACATTTGGAGTGAGTCACCCAGCATGGAAGAGCCATCGCAGTCCCAGTGTAGAGGCAGGAAGCCTTCCATAAAAACATGAGCAGCAGTGGAATCTGGCTGGGATCAACCCAGGACTTTAGGCTGCTGCTGTTTTCTTTGGTGCTTCTCATGTGTGTGCATGCTGTCATTGCTGGATGGCTATGAATATGTGCCGGATGTGTTGCATGTGCTTCCTGCAGCAAACTGAACCTTTTGCAGCGTGGTGTTTCTTGTTATTCAAACATAGTTTTTCTATGTCTTACCTGTAAGTAGTCACACAACTTAACTAAAGCTTGCTGAAGGTCAGTCTAGTGTTGAAAGCACCTCTGAAAGAGAACCAAGGTCTACCACAGTGACCTTGAGTGAGTCAGGCTGGTTTAGGAATCCAGCAGTTCAAAGAGGTGCTGGGAAGGATTATCAAAAGCACGTACTTTGGCTTCATTCACCCATGGCTACTGAGACACTTTTCCAAACCCAGCCCTTAATCTCTCTGATCCTCAGTTCATCTCGTCTGTAAAACAGGATAAAATTAATGCTGGCTTTCCCTACTTAAAATATATGGTGATCAAAGCAGTAGCTGTCTCTTAAATGTCTGTGCATTTTTCTACATGGAGTCATGTGTGTGCATGTGTAAGTGTTTGTGATGTGCTCTACATATATATTTTTATAAAGCAATATGTGTGAGGTCTCTAAGGGAGCAACACCTATTACAGACAAGCATGACTTAGCTGACTTTTTAAATCTTTCTGTCTTATGTATGAAGCACTGGGGATTCTGCTCAGCCTTCCAGAACCTTGAGAAGATCAATATACGTATTTTAGATGATTTCTAGACGGGAAAAAGAGGTGCATTGAACACATATATATGTTCATAACCACCTAGAGGCAAGCAGAGAAGGTAATTTGGGGAGCTGTGATTCCTGTCGCAGGGACAGCTGCTTCTCCTCAGGACTGTCGGGATGGAGAGTGACAAGCTGAGGACACACCGGGTCACTGCTATCTCCCCTGGTGAAGCCAGCGTGGCTCCACACTGAGTCCATGGGGGCCAATATCAGAGCCCACGGCGGAAGCGGATGGACAGCTTGATCCTCGTGTCAAGAGCAGGGAGCGAAAACACACCGTTCGCCACCTGCCTGGGATCCACGGGGCCAGGCACGGAGCCGACCGTCGCTGTACATCCCTCCACGCTGACAGCATCCTCAAGACTTGGCTTTCACCCTCCTGCCTGTAAGGTTTGGTGTTACGTATCACCTGCCAAAAGATGGAGTGGAAGGCCTTGCCGCCTCTGGAAAAACACTCAGCGAGTGAAGGTGCTTGGGACAGGGTGTTCCTGCCATCAGTAACCCCTGGGCAGATTGTGAATCCTCTCCAACTGCGGTGTAGGTGTTACCTTGCTGAGGGAAGGGTAGAAAGATTAGGCAATTTCTACCTAAAATCTCGGAGCCTGACCCACCTTCAAAACTGCAGATTACAACTGAGTAGATAGACAGTTTGCTGATCGCCTTCCTTTTTTCTTTTTTTTCATGCAGAATAATGTTAGAGTTTCATTTTTAAAAAAACAATAAGAAAAAAAGGAAAAATAAAAGCTCTGAAAGCTTTAAAAATGGACAACTGTGCATTATCATTATTTTGTTACAGAAAAAAAAAAGTAAAATAAAACCCTTTTTGTAACCAGTAGGAAAATGTCACAATAAATGCCAAAAAGTACCATAAATTGAGGACAGTGGGGTGGAAGGGTGCCAGCAAGCAAGCTGCAACAAGCAGAGAAGTGATTGCACAGTGAAGAAGTTTCAGAGCTTCGTGGAACTGCAGGTCAGAGGTGGTGGTTCAATGCTCAAGTGCCTCTCCTTGGATAAGATTGCCTGTCACATATCATCAAATACGCTGTACTAAACCCAAAGCATTACAGCTATCAGGGTTGAGATTCATGCGCCTTAATTGTCCACACACAAACAACCGTGCATCAGCAGAATCAGCCTCTGGAGGTGTCTGCTTTCTCCTCCTGACTGCTGGGAGAGCTGCAGGTGACTCTAATCCTCATTCAAACATTTCCATTTGGTGCCCAAGATAGATGAGATGAATCTGGGCTCAGAAAACTTAATCACAGAGTCACAGAATCACTAAGACTGGAAAAGACCTGTAACATCATCAAGTCCAACCATCAACCCAACACCACCATGCCCACTAAACCATGTCCCGCAGTGCCATGTCCACACATTCCTTGAACACCTTAATGACAAACACAGCCAAGGAACAGGAAACCAAGAGAATTGAGGTGGGAATAACACAAGCTTGTAAGAGGGATTTGTCTCAGCAAGAAATACCCAGGAGTCCTTTGCAAGGGCACCATGGTCCAGGTCTCAGAAGAAAGAAACACCCTTTCCCCACTCTTGCTTCTCTCCTTCCCGTGTACCAGTCTAACCTGTGGAAAAGATCTCCTAGTCCCAGATTAGGCTACAAATGAGCAAGACATCCAAAGCTGGTGGTATGCATACAAGCTGCATAGTTAAAAGTTAATTTGACATAGAGAGCCCCATAATACACATTTTTTCCCAGGAAACAAAAGAAAACAGGAATAACAAAAAGGACAGTATTTACACTTCTGGTTTATTCTAGACCAGAATACATAAAAGACAATTTTTCAGCAACTGTTTTATTCACACCGGTTAGCAGGTGGGTGCACGATTATGCTGGCAGTTTAGCCTAATCCAGAAGAAAAGGGTTTGAGGTTGAGCAAAGCAGAAGATAAAAATGTTCACCAGGAAAAAAAGAGCAAATATGAGTGGAAAGACATCTCAGTGGGAAAAAAAGAAAGTGTGCTTACACATAATGCAATACCCTGTCGAATCGTGGTCTGTCAGACTCTGAGAACTTCAAGTACTCAGATGTTAGAGAGCCCCGTACCTTGTTGGGTTCTAGGGCACACGCTTTTATCCATCAGCATTCAAAATAAAGTCATATTTTTTGGCTCATTTGCATGGAAAAAGACTTTCATGATCCTACAGCTGTTCTCACCCCGGTATTTGTAATTTTATTACTCAAATATCAACTTTTGTTCGCTGTCCAAGTGCAATGAAAACATAATATTTAAATATAAGCCCCATTTACCTTTCAAGTATTTTTCCTGTCCAAAAAATTCCTAGTAATTTGTGTCTAATTCAGGCCCTGAACTCATTATTCATCTCTTCTGTGTGCCTATTCATATTAATAGGTGCTAATTCTACCCTTGTGACATCATCACTGTTCCTAAGGCAACGGACTGTGATGTCAGAAACACAAGACAATAGCCTCTGGTTATGAATAAGCAAGCGGGGAAAATGAGTAATGAATTAATTGAAAGGCTCGTAGACTGTAGCAAAATATCTCAGGATCCAAACTTCCCACAAATGTTTTAACATACATTACCAGCTTAATTTTCAACAGATTAGGTATTGGCTGAGTGCACTGGGTGTGGGCCATTTGTGCGTGTGTGTGTTGGATTCTTGATGGATAATGTTATGTTAGGTGAATAGTATTTAGTCATGCTGTGCTCTAATGGCTGTCATCTCACGAGCTTTAGAGTATTTAATTTCATAACTGAATAAAACATTCTCTTATCCAAGTCTGGGGCAAGGATATCAGCGTAGCCTTGTTAAAAGGAAAAAAAAAAAAAAAAGAAAAGAAAAAAGAAAAAGGCAGAAAGATCTACTTGCTTATCTAGTCCAACGTTCTTGGTAGCGAGAATAGTGTGTTATACTGTATATAAATAGAATGTAAGTTGCTTTCCTCAGTAGAAAATTTTACCATGGGCCAGATAACAGGAAAGATGTTTTTTTCTCCCTGCCTTCCATGTAGATTACTAGCTGAATTTTCCTTCTTCTTCCTTTATTTTGCTTAATTTTAATTAACCCCATGCATTGATTTTAGCACTTAGCACTTCACCAGATAATTCCCTGTGCAATCTTTCCTTTTTTTTTTCACTAAACACAATGGACTAGATCCACAAAATTACTAAGGATCTTAGCTGAAATTTTAAGATTGTAAATTTAAAAAGTAGGTTCCTGATACATGACCTTTCCTCCCTATCTTGTATTCCTCAACTCCACTGCCTCTGTTTCTGGGTCCTTCCTTAACTGTAGAGCCTAGCTTGAAGGGTTCCCAGTCACTATTTTCAGGTGCAGAGGTCTGTGAGGTCTCTGCCACCTGAAACAGAGCCCATGGTATTGTGAAGGAAGAATAGCCCCATCTCCAGGGCCAGACTGCTGTGCATGCTTTGAAAAATTGGCTGTGAAATGAAACCCTCCATTTTTCCTCCCAGGCTTTGTTTTCCACAGGAGAACCAGCTTCACAGCACTGTCTACATTGCAAGGTCTTGAAATAGATGCAAAGAAACCCTAGGCAGCAACTGAAACATCAGCTCATGGTTCCTTGGGACATCTGTTTGAAAAAAACCCCAGAAACTCCCACGACTGCCAACAAGCTAAGTTTTACAATAGTTAGACATGCCAGAAAAAGAGTCGAAGGTCTGTCTGAATCCAGATGGCCTACTGGGCTAGTATGGTTAAAGCATGCCAGTTTCTGTAGCCAACAGCACAGAAGGGAGTGATTTGGCTAGCGTTATGGCCATCTGCCTCTAACTCCTCAGCCCAAATGACCGGATACCCACTGCAGCTGAATCAACAGTGCAAGTGCACAGCAAAGCTCAAATTACAATGCTGGAGCTGCATCAAGATGCTTCAAAATGGTGATCTGGGCTGAGAAGTCAAAGATAGATGGGCCAGATGCTGGTGAGATCCCTGAAGTGCTCTACAGATCGTTGCCTTCCCTGTGTGTCTCTCTACCCACCTACTGGGAATATTTTTCGGCATTGTTTACAGTAATTCTCTGTCGATACGTGTATTCACACTCAAAACAAATAAAAAAAATAAAAATAAAAATAAAAATAAAAATAAAAATAAAAATAAAAATAAGCGAGAAAAAACAAACTTCAAAGCAACATTCAGTGTAAAGTGGAAACTGAGTCCAAGCTTGAAAAGCAATATTAGGATGTTATAGTGATTCAAGACACTGATTCAAGATGTTATTCTTGTGGTATGTTATTGGTTTGCTTTGGTTTGATATGCTTTTATTTGGTTATTCTGGAAGATCTATAGATGTAATTCATCCCAGCTTAGAGTAAGGTATCAGATATAGTTAGGTTAGGAGAGAGCTGTATGAAGATAGAGATATGAGGTGGAGTTTTGTACGTATGAAATAACCACTCCACTCACCCTCTGTGGTCCTTTGAGGCCTTGGGATCAGTTAGTGAAGCCCAGAGCTCATTAATTGTTCTGCAAAGCAAATTCTTCTGCTTTTAGGATGGAAGTGTATGGAGCGGCTAGCTTCTCTGGGAACATTTACACTCCTGAAGTCTAAAGTTAGGAAAAAAAACTTTATCACACTTCTG
Organism: Gavia stellata; assembly: GCF_030936135.1. Classification (NCBI taxonomy): domain Eukaryota; kingdom Metazoa; phylum Chordata; class Aves; order Gaviiformes; family Gaviidae; genus Gavia; species Gavia stellata. The sequence continues at coordinate 2,590,937 of NC_082599.1, forward strand.
AAAAGTAATTACTAGAGAGGTGAGACAGATTGTTCAGCCATCCTGTGGTTATTTCTAAGATTTTTTTAAATGTCCCCAAATCTGGCCAAAATAATCTTGAAGCAACTTATTTCAATAAGAATGTATGTGTAGACATACCAGTTCAGACCAAAAAGCTCTTTAGGAAGAGACCCATAGGAGATGCTTAAAAATAAATATAAGAAAAGGGCAATTTCCCCACATACTCTCTTTGATCTTCTGTGGGAATGGCTAAGGGAATTTCACGAGAACCAGGGCTGCTGACTTTGGACACCTTTAATTTCAAATGTCAAAATATTTGTCCAGAAATTTTTTTAATGTTTTAAGAATTCACTTTCCATTCTCAAAATCTGTCAAAAGTAACAGTGGAGAGTTACTTTTCAGGGATTTTTGCCTTTTAGGAGAAAAACTATTTGGATGCAATTTCCCAGTCAGTTCTAAGAATTACTAGGGAAAAAATCTGTTTAAATACACAACATAGCTTCAAGTTTCTAGATTGATCAGAGTACAGTTTCAACAGATTTAAAACACTGAAGTAACAACATGGAGTGGCTACCCATACAGCCCATCTATTAAACCTGTTTAACATATTATTTGCCATTATTGGTCACTTTCCATTTTAGCATTATGTTTAATCAAAAAGAAGATAATAGCAGGAACAACCCAGAAAGATTTGTGGTGCATGTAACAATTCTAGAGAAACTAAATTTTGAGATGATTCCTGTCTATGTAAATCTCAGCTAAAAGTCTCATTAGGTGTGTTTGGAAATTAAGATCAGAATTTGCATTGACTTCTCGTCTGATGGATGACCCAGCAATAAGCACGGTGGGGATCAGACTTCATTACGGCATTTCTTCTACTGGGACATTCTGTGAGTGTTGTAGTAAAGCTAGCAACCATGGCAATGCAACTGCTGATTATTTTAGGTGAAACTGCTGCTCTTTCCATATTTAAAAAAAAAACATGCTCCAAAGAAATGAGAGGGGATGGAGTTCATTGCTAATACTATAAAATGAAAGAAGCAAAGCTGGCGCAGAGCTCTTCCAGGCTGTCTTGCATTTATTCCTCAAAGCAAAAACAAAAAGCAAAGGAATTGTGTATTTATTTAATTATGTGATGCAAGGGCATGTCTCCATGGTAGCTGGAGTCACTTGGATTTCATGTAAAGATTCCAATGGACATCCAATGATGCTCGGCTTGAGTTCCAGGACATTTGTGTGCAGCCAGGCTGTGCTGGTGGGACAAGCGCTTTGTAGGGAGGAAAATGATTGATAGGGCAAGAGGAAATGGCCTCAGGTTGCACCAGGGGAAGTTTAGAATGGATATTAGGAAAAACTTCTTCACTGAAATGGTTGTCAGACACTGGAATGAGCTGCCCAGGGACGTGGTGGAGTCACCATCCCTGGGGGTACTTAAAAGACATGTGGATGAGGCTCTTAGGGACAAGGTTTGGTGGTGGACTTAGCAGGGTTAGGTTTACAGTTTGGACTTGATGATCTTAAAGGTCTTTTCCAACCTGAATGATTCTATAATTCTGACGTAGACCCCCGTATAATAATTCCTGCCCGCGCTGTGTTGGATCCAAAGGCCAAAAGGAGTTGCAGTACTTTATCAATTTTCTCATGTGAGGTCTGCTTAGAAAAGAGATTAGGAAGCCCTGTTCTGTGGGGAAATTGGTCTTTAACTGTCTTTGTTTTTCATGGTTTTCACTCAGACCTTTAAGCCCGGAGGGAGCAATGCATAGTGCTATTTAAATAATCCACTTGTATATTTTGTTCCATGAATGCTGATTTTATTTTTCGGAATTACGCACTTACATTGCTATGTTTCAGGTGCCACAAAATATCATTAAAAAGGAGGTTTTTGCTGAGTTTTTTTCTTTTTTTTTCTTTCTTTTTTTTTTTTAATGTAAGACTGTGGTGGGTCTCTGAGGTTCATATTTGGCTCTAAGAGATCAATCCCAGTCAGCTCTGATGGATCCAGCTATTTTGGCCAATGGTTACCCTTCTGCTAATTCACTTGTGGGGGGAAAAAAAAAAAAAGGAAAGAAAAAAAGAAGTAAAAACGTCGTATGGTGGTTCTGAAGTCCTCCCATCCATTGAATTCATCACACACATACACACTGAGAATGGAATCCATCCATCCTCCAGTATCATGAGTTTGGGTTAAAAAGCTGCATGGATGGGAAACTTTTATAATCACATTCCCTGGACTGAAATTATGTGGTAAAGATCAGGTTAACCTGGGTATAGCTGGCTGCCAGAAAACACAGAAAATGCCTTAGGAAGCCAACCTTTCTGCTCTGCCTGAGCTTTAAAACACAGTGTATGTGTGCATGTGTCTATTTATGCAATGAGAGAGAGACACACAGATACACACATATATACGCCTCATTTAAGTGGAGACATACATGCACACACTTACACCAATATTCATCCCTAGTGGTAATTTCATTGGCATCAATGTACTGATATATGGGACAAATTCAGACATTTATCTTAATGAATAGATGAAATCTGTCACTTAACATTTGCAGTAAAAAAGACTAATTTTTTTTTACATGAGTATTTCACATTGGATAAAAAGTGGACCAAAATTTGAAAGAAGTGGATACTCACACCAGCAAAACTTCAGTTGCTGTCTTAGCTGACTCAGCTGCCGAGATTTCCTGTTGTCAACAAATGTGTTGAGCTTATACTGGGATGATTCAGAGCAGGAGCCTGGGTAGGTGCTGTGAATCGTCTTTCCTCGTGTGTGCTCTCTTTCTCTCCTTATGCCTTAATTGTAGAAGACGACTAGGCAACAAAAATCTGATTTCTGAGTATCCAAAGTGTGGAAGATGTCTGATCACATCAAATGAGTAATGAGATCTAGTAAAAAACGGCAAACCTGATGTCGTGAACAATTTCAATATCGGCATCTTATTACCACTTTAGAGTGTTGAAAGTTAATTCCCTTTTTCTAATGAACTTTTTCCTAATATCTTTTCTACTAAAATTCTCATGCCCATTTTTAAATTTTTTCCTTTTTCTTAAAACTGATATCAATTTCTTTTTTTCTTTGCTACTGAAAACCATTTGTTTACTGCCTGGAAGGTAGATTTTAAGTAATCCAAAAGATTTGATAGCTTCAAAAATTATTTTGAACAGAAAGCACTTTATGGGGTTTTCTTTGCATAAAAACTGTAATATTTTTATATTAATATAAGAAAAGAAAGCTTCAAAGTGATTACATCCTTTCACTGAATTTAGCATTTTTTTAGTTAATAATATTAATTTTGGTAAAAAGGAAAATATCAAATTAAAATAATATAAAAAATCATTATTAGTATATTATAAAGCAGTAACTTCCCACATTAAAGAGCACAGACCACCAGTAATTCATACAGACCATTGTGGTGGTCCACAAAATAAATATTTTGGAAGCAAAGCAGTAGGGGATCCTAATAGTTGTATGAAAAATGGTCCAGCAGAAGTTTTCTCTGCTGTTCAAGTCTTCAACACATGGAAAAGTTAAATTAACTACTGCTTTGAGGCACGGCTGTATGCAATATTGAGAAATCAGTATTTGCTAAAAGAGTGCCAATATCTATGCAGCTGCCTCAGAGCAAACTTCAAAGTGTCACAGAATCACAGAATCACCAAGGTTGGAAAAGACCTGTAAGATCATCAAGTCCAACCATCAACCCAACACCACCATGCCCACTAAACCAGGTCCCGCAGTGCCACGGCCACACATTCCTTGAACACCTCCAGTGATGGTGACTCCACCACCTCCCTGGGCAGCCTGTTCCAATGCTTCACCACTCTCTCCGTAAAGAAATTTTTCCTAATATTCAGCCTGAACCTCCCCTGGTGCAACTTGAGGCCATTTCCTCTTGTCCTTTCACTAGTCACTTGGGAAAAGAGACCGATACCCACCTCTCTGCAACCTCCTTTCAGGCAGTTGTAGAGAGCAATAAGGTCTCCCCTCAGCCTCCTCTTCTCCAGACTGAACAACCCCAGCTCCCTCAGCCGCTCCTCATCAGACTTGTGCTCCAGACCCCTCACCAGCTTCGTCGCCCTTCTCTGGACACGCTCCAGCACCTCAATGTTCTTGTAGTGAGGGGCCCAAAACTGAACACAGGATTCGAGGTGGGACAACTTTCTGGGAACTTTCTGAGACTACCATAGGGGTTTTTCAGCCTGTTCTGAGCAGCAAATTTCAGCAATTACTTCAGAATTAGCTAGTTACAAATTAGAACACAGTGATCAAGAACTTGCAATGGACTTTGATTTTGGCCTTAGTCTTTGAATCACCTGTGTTCACCTAACATACGTAGTTCAGTTCTGTGCTTTACATGAAGACTGTATGCAGTTTATAGACTAATCCGTGCACTAAGCAGAAGGAACTTGGAGATGAGCAGTGGCTGTCAGTTTATGCAGAAACAGTGAAAAACCTAAAGATGCAACACAGAGTGCCAGCAAGAAATTGAGAGAAATAATAGCCTGAAAATTCGGGAAGAGTGTGGAACATGAAAGAGTGTGAGTTGTTATTTAGTGTTATTCATAGGGGGATGATTTGAGTTAATGGGAAGAGAAATGGAAAATTTGGATGGAAGATTTGTAAGACCTTTAAACACATAGGAGCCTTAGGAGACGTTTTTGGAAAGAGTAGTGTATCCCCTGGGATCCTGAAAGCTAGACTGGATGCTAAAGCTGCATGCTTACTGGTGAACTGAACAAGGTCAGAGGGCCCTAAGAGCAAGTGTCATGGCAGAGTTCACATTCGTACAGTGGGATTCCCTTTCTCCCAAGATCAGGTTGACATAATCCATCCTGATAACTGAGAATCTAAAGGCCTGGCAGTCTCAACTGATTTCTGCATCCCACATCAGGTGATGCAAAAGTGAGGGCTTAAGGCTTGCCAGTGGACAAAAGTGGATTAACCCTTTTTGTTTTGAAGCTATTTCAGATGTGCTCAAAAATAACTGCTGTAGTCCACTACAGTCACTCTCCTGAATCACGGCACTGTCTGTATTTCAGCTCATGGATCAGGGTGCTCTCTTGGAGACAAGGCGGGGTGTTATCAGCAAGTCAATGCAGGGACGTTTATCTCTGCACTGTCACTCACTGCAGAGCTAGTTATCTTTGAACAGGCTGATACCGCCTCTTCTCACCCAGAGAGAGAGGTGATAGTGCTGCTATCTTGGAGGCTTTACACCCAGCTTTGGCCTCAGTTAACATCCTTTCTTTGATACGAGAGGAGGAGGAAGGGCCATGGTGGAGCACTGGCTCTGGTGCCAGATATAGTCAGCGAGGGAGGTTGGGATGAAGGGGAAGCTGTAAAGCAAGATCATCTGGGTGGTTCTCACAGGAAGGGTTGCATGTTGTATCTATGATGTATTTTACTCTCAGATGAAGATATCCATAGCCAGCAGGCTGTTTGTTCCCCTGCCATGACGGAGGGTTGGTGGAGAATCTCAAAGTGAGGTGCCGCAGAGGTGGGCAGAACAGCTGAGCTTGCTGGCACTGCTGAGCGGATGGCTGCATGTATCTCTTAAATGCACCTAGATATAGCGGCACGGATGGGGAACAGTCAGGGGCAAAGACAGGTCTCCCTGTCAGGTGCCTGAAAAACACAACTCACTAAAACAACTGATCAGGAAAAAAGCGAGAGATGGCAAAGTGAAATGAGTCAGGAACACGCAAGTATTTACTAGCTTTCTTGGATAAAGGTGCCATGCCGAGTCCTTAACTGCTATCACTCGTTTGTCCTCAGAAAAGGAGAAAAAAGAAGTAACTCCTAAACTGGCTATTAAGATCTTTGCCTGGTAGGTAGATACATGCACCTGGAGCTCCAGTATTTCATTCTCCAACCGTGGTGAAATGAGTAAACTGCTTGCAAAAGCAGTATTCATGTTTCTTCAGTATTTAGACAATGCCCACTGTTTCTGCCAGGCCCACAAAATATGTGGTTCTTGGGTTGCAGATAGCCTTCACAGGCTTTGTTTGGTCTTCTGAGCAATGAGTCAGCACACCTTTTACTCTCACTTGCCCAGTCAATGTGCATAGGTCTCATATGAGTAATCAATGAACATATGCCTCTTGGTAATTTCGGTGGCAAGACAGACTGTGAATCTTCTCCTGGAAAGAGGCAAGGGAACAGGAGAGAAAATCAAGTATCTGGGGCAAAGGATATTGTCAAGGAAGGGACAAAGCATGGACTACCTGATATTGATCAAGCTGACAACTTTTACGGCCCACCTGCGTTGTTCACATCTGGTTGGCACCTGCAACACCAAGAATAGGCTGTCGGTCAGTCTGTTTGAGTGGCTTATTTAACTTGCTCTTGTGCCAGGATCCCCAGGAGGAGTCTGGAGAGCACTATCTCCTTTAGCGTGGTCAAATAACATCCCATCTCCTCAGTTCTCCCAGTGCGTGCAAATGTGAGAACCTAGATAACTCTTCCTGGCTGGGTCACAAATGTTTAGTACGCAGACAGAAGCATAATCCACTGGCTCCACACCTGCCTCTCTCCACCTCCTCCTGTTTCCTGTATTAAATCCACAGCATCTGTGAACCTACAACAGAGGCAGGAAGATCTCTTGGTACCTATTGCGAGTTGTAGGAAGGTTGTAGTACCCAATGGAAGCCATGATTCTGGCAAAACAACATCCATCACATAACTAAGAGTTCGAAAATGCGTAAGAGATTTACATTTATTATTCTATTAAATCTTCCTCCTCCTCTCAATGTCTTCTGGTGTGCAGTAACATACAATGCACCACTGCACATGATATACTTAGTAAGATCCTTCTTTCTCGATCTTTTGATTCTATTATTTATCGCCATGACCCAAACAAGGTGGTATCTGAGAAAAGCTGACAAAGGCATTTACATGGTCAAGGGCCAAATCCAGAACTGGTGCAAACCTGTCTGATTCCACTGCAGTCAAAAAAGCTATACCAATATTCATTGCTTGTAATCCAGTCCCTCAAGTCAAAGCTGTACAGCTGTTTTGTCTCCTTTAATGTGTAGGATAGACAGGTAGCAAATACTAAAATGTTAACTTCTATTTTCCTGATTTAAATTGCTGCATTAAATTGTCTAGCATGAGACAATAGGTAAGATTTTTCAGATTAGCTAATGACTTGAAGAGGCTCTATTTTTTTTCTTTCCCAAGACCCAGCTTTGGAGATTAGAAGAACAATGATTTTCCTGATCTTCTGAAAATTCAACAACCTTAACATGTGTGAAGCTGACTGGTTGGAATCTCTGTTTTTAATTTTTAAAGTCATTGTATGTTTCTGTTGTCCAAGGAAATCTCCAAAATGCATAGGAGTAAGCAGGATGAGAGACCGAGTGAAGAGAACTTAAAAAAGCAAGAACACTATATTGATCTTAGCTGAAAATAGATTCAGAAATTAAATACAAAATAACATAATGTGATTTTCTTTCAACTAAGTAGAGGTTCTGAAGAAAAAAAGAGAAATGAAAATAGGGAGCATAAAGAGAGAAAGAGTCAGAGAGAGACCAAACTAGAAAAAGAAGAGGAAATTTTGTGTGTGTATGTGTGTGTGCGTGCAAAACTTTTCCACTAGAGGAGAGCTGTGTTGGTCTGGAATTCCAGTCCAAAGGAACGCTCCCATAAATTAGCTCATTTTTGTTTTCTCAAACATCAGTTAGCCTCACCACAAGGTCTCGGTGCTGTGCCATTTCCAAACCACTTTGGGACTGTCAAACATAAATCATGGGGTGTGGAAGCAGTGGAGGCAGAGAGTTATGATCTGGGCACAAGGTGCAAATTGCTTAGAGTTAGCGCCAGATTTTTTTTTTACTTTTTTTTTTTCCTTTTCACCACAAGGATTTTTTTTTATTATTCATTTTCTTGTTCTTTTTATACCTTTCTTTCTTCCATTCTCTTCCCTACTGTCTCATTCTATTTCTTTTTTAATTATTACTGTAAGCAAGAAGAATTAACAAGAAGCAATTAGGGTAGCATTTACTATAAAAAACCCCCTCTATTGGAGTGCTGTTCCCAGGATGACATCCATAGTAAACTCCTACCCTGCTGAGGGAGTATTTTCCTCTCTTTTCTTTCTTACTTCCCTCCCCTTCCCTGTTTTATGTTCTCTAGCAGTGATGGTGGTCTCAGTCTCACAAAGAGATCCAGCAATTGGAAGGATACTAAATGAAAGTTGCTTTTTAATAGCAATTACTGCTTCCTTGAGCAAAAGATTCCAGTAATCTATGACACATTGGCTCTCATGCTCATTGATGACTACAGGCGATTTTTTTGGCGAGGGCAAAGAGAGATATAGAACTTGATATACCAGCAGAGTGGTCTCCATAATCAGACATTTAGGCTTCTTCTACTTGCCTACCAATGGACAGCTCAAACTAAAGCAAATAAAAAAAAAAAGTAATGATTGAAGATACATGACTGAGTTTGAGCCCTTTTTCTCTCCACAGTGATGATGCTCGATAACTATGGGGAGAAGTAAACAGACCTCTTTGGACATCAAAGATATATTTTCTAAATTGGAGTTCAGTAAAGCTTCCTGGAATCACCTATTCCTGTAAATGTCTTCTTCAAAATACTCTTGGGAGTTTCGCATGTTAGGAAGTTTTTACAAGTGCATTATTCTCTCCTGCTACTCCATGATCTGGTTTCAGTCACTCTGCTACTTGCCTTGGAGTAAAGAAAAAAAATTATTCTGGTTCTGTCTCATTTCAGGAATTTTGACATATGTAAGCCTGGAAACCAAAGCATGGAGATTCACCTTCCAATGACTGAAGCTTGGACTCCAGTCTTGCCAACTTTCTCACCAAAACAAGCCTCTTAGTTGCTGATGGATCTTCTGGCTTGTTTCAACCAGTTCCACAGAAGAGAGGATGTTCAAGGAAATATGTCTAAGGTCTGCAGACAATGTGCTATAACCCTTTGGAGCTGCCTTCCTTCATAAACCCACCTACAGTTTTATTTCCTTCTTACGTGTTTATTTTAAAACCACATCAACTAATACTCTTAAGTCTGTGGAGGGGGTATTTCCTTTCTTATGGGTCTTATCCCCTCCTTTGGGGGTAAGGACCTTGACTTTGTTTAGAAGAGGAGTATCTGCATGACCAAAAGCTGAACTGGTTCTTTGTTTGTCTCCAGAACTACCCTATATATAATGGCATAGATTTGTTCTTACACTGAGTCCAGAGGAGCCCAAGTGCTGGACTGCAGAGGTGAAGAAAGGCATGGACAAAGTGGACATCAGTTTGGCATGGGTTTTCATTTCACACTTCTCAGTAACACCCTGTGTAAAGTTTTCCGAAGAGTCCATTTGTAAATCTGTAAGTTGTCATCAACAGCATTTGCGTTCCACGGGGAAGGGTTTTTTGCACGTCTTGCACTGTGCAGGCCATGTAAAACATTGTCATTCCTGAAAATAGTTGACCCTTTTTTGCAAAATCATGGTTAGGTCAGTCACATTTTATTTTCAGCTAAGTCCTCTAAAACCACTGTTCCCTTCCAAAACTCCTGCCCTAGACCTTCGAGTGTTTTTATCTTGAGGGATCTGAGACAGCTTTAATTAAACCTTTCTACATGAACGTTGTATTTTTTTTTCCATTTTTCACTATCACATTTCTTTCAGAGCTGAGTATTGCATCCAAACTGAAATAAGAGACATCCTGCATTTAGATGTGTTTGAATTAAACATCACCTGGCTTGTGTTTTCTGCTTGCATCATATACACTGCTGCACTGCAGCCTTGCCCTCAGCTGATCTTCAGTTAGAAGTGAGTGACTTGATTTCTGCCCAGACCTCTCTAGTCCTGGGGGAAAGGGGAGAGTGTGGGGGAGGAGGCACGAAGAGCTGGTTATCCTCTCTCCAACTATTTCCCCTTCTTTCCTTTGCAGCATCTGCTGTCATAATCTGGAGAGAGATGATTTTGGACGCTTGAGAAACCAGCCAAGAGATTTTTATGTGCAAAGGAGTTGCAGTTCACAATGCTGTAGGCAGCCAACACATTGTATGATAACCTTCAGGTGGCAGCATAAACTACAACAGATAAACTTCAGCAAGTCAACTGACCGCACGCTGGGAGGCTGAGTGACAGAAAGGAAAACATACAAGCAGAAGCAAGCTTTGGCTGTCAAGGAAACACAGTCTGTTTGAATGGTGCTGTTGTAAAAAGAATCATTGTTGTTGGTGTGTGTGGGTTTCTTCTCCTAATAAAAGGTAATCTAATAAAACCTGCCAGCTTGTTTGCTTTCACACTTGAATGTCCCATGTTGAGCAACGTATCAAGTTGAAACTGTATTGAGCAAAGCGTAAACAGCATTCTTCAGGAAGAAGTTCAGCTGGTTTAAGAGCACTTGGAGGTCTCAAAAGGAAAATATAAAGAGGGATTTGCATATAGCAGATGGAATGTTGGATTTTTCATAACAACATTAAAAGTCTCAGTTAGAGAGTGTCTGAGCCATGAAATTCAGATCCAGACTATCCATATCTACAAATTCATATGAGCTTTGAGCTGTGTGTTTTACTTGGTCCCTTACAGAGACATAGGATCCCACACAAAAATAAAGCACGTTTTACTTTGAATCTCCTGTCCCCCTGGGGAAAGCACCGGTGTTCAGCATTAGAAGTGCATGAGCTGAGGTCATGAATATTCATCCTTTGTGTCCTGTGTCAATATAATGAGGATGTCTTTGCAACTACTATCACAGAAGACCTATGAAAAAGGGAAAACAGGACAGGATCTACTCTTCCTAGGTCATTCTTGATAGATACTTGTCTGACTCACTGTCAGGCATCACCCATGACGGAAGCTCCTCAGCTGCCTGAACACTTCTCAAGCAATCTAGCGCAGTGCTTCTCCATGTTTACCAGCCTGTTCGTACATTCTCAGATGACCTTTGCCATTTTTGCCACAGGCAAACGAAATTGGTTCTCACTTAATTAGGATCCACCGTAACACTCAGAAACTACTCTGCAGAAATGCTGTGTAACCACTCTCTGAGCCTCTCAAGTTTTGTACAGATGCTTATACCCACCCATCCACACTACCTTGTATTGGTCCCTCCTGAATAAGATCCTATTTATTTCTGAATAAATTACCAGATTATGACACTTTTGTGTTGATCCATCCTTACTTAGTATTATGTAAAATCTTAACCAATGTACTTTCTCTTCCACTCTGAATCATTAACAATGATGATGATTCATTACCACTCATTATTCATTGTCAGAATTTTTCCTTGCAGAACCCCCTTAGTGTGTATTTCCATTTGTACCTATTTTGTCAGTAGGTTTTCCAGCAATTTTTGCCTCTAACCTATGGTAGTTTAATCTATACTATGTTTGCCTTAGTTTGTTTCTGAGAATGTCATATGAGACAGTGTTAAAAGCTCTAATAAAATGGATGTATGTATTGGCAGCTACTGCTCCTCGTGTAGCTACAAACTCATTACTGTCTATAGAAAGACATTAGATTGGTTTGACATGTCAGCTTTTACTTCTTTTGGTCTTCTTTTTTTTCTTGATCTTTCTGACTTTGTCTTGCTGGGCACCTGGGCTCTTTTTGCACATCCACAGAAACTTAACCTGAATTCCCCTTGCTGTGCAATGTTTGTGTTTGAAACGAATCAAGATCCCATGATTTAGACCAGCTTTCTCCCTCTTTACACTTCTTAACTTTCTTCGACCAGGAGAGGTTCTTGAGGACTGGAAGAAAGCAAATGTCACTTCTGTCTTGAAGAAGTTGCCTCTTGTTTTTCCACCAAGAAAAGTTTAGGAAAATATCTTTGCTCCATTCCAGATGACTACAGATTGCAGCTTATAGCCATTTCTCCTGGATGAAATTAAGGTATAGAATCTGAGACCCAAACTTCATGCCAAAGTAAATGATGAAGATTTTTTTTTTTTTAGCCTGAGACAAAGCACTTGTTTCTCTCAGTTTTGAAAGACAGGGATGAAATTCAGCTTAAAGGAGACATCAATATTTGGGCAGCTAAGCTGTTCTTAAGCTCCACTGTCTATGTTGGTGGGAAGGAGAAAGGGAGAAAGGAAGAAAACAGAAGATTAACTTCCCTAAACTCTGCCATTTTAGGCACTTCAGGGTACATTATTTGGCCTTTACTTGCCTCTTCATAGGACTGGGTCTTCCCTATGTCCCATGTCATACCTGTCCAGTCAGATGAGATGTGATGGATCAAGGTACCTTGAATCTCTCCAAGACTAGTGCATCAAATAAGGCACTGGATACCTAAATTTAGGTAACTGAATCCTACTCTTGATCTTCACTAGTTATAAAGAAAAATCTGGACACTCACGATGCATTGACTCCTACTTGCTAATACCTAAATATGTGCATCTTAAATAATGCACTACTTGACCTGAACTCTATGAAAAACATTAAAAGATCTGTGAAATCATGAAGAAACCTAAAGTCAGCTGATTATGCAATATTTTGTTGAAAAAGCATGGATGACCTGGCCTCAGAGATAACTATGTTTCACATAAAATAGTTGCTGAATAGTTCTTTGATGAAAAATTACTTTTCAGTCTAGAAGGAAAAAAATAATGAAAAATAGGTGTTTCTCTATTTTAAATAAAAATAAAATACCTCAGTACTGCCAGAAAAGCTAAGGTTTTGACCAGATATCTTCCTGATATCTCTTCCAATCTGAATTATTCTATGATCCTAAGATTTTGGTAAAAATTAAAAAAAAAAAAAAACAACAAAACAAACCAACAAAAAACACACACACAGAAACCCCCAGTATTTTTGACCGAAACAGGATGATGTTAACTGACTGAACTAAGAAGACAGAAAAGTAAATATAGGCTTGAATTGAGCTTCAATTTTTCATTAGAAAATGTTTTCAGAAAGGTACGTTTAAGGGAAAGAAACACTGATGGGTTCTTTATTTTATGTTTTTCCCTAAGAAAGTTGTTCTTCTTTTTCCAGCAGTTCTTCTCAGAACACTCCACACTGTCTTAACGAGAACAAATGTCAAGGGTTTCCAGTTAGATCACCGCACCGTAGACCAACAGTTTATCTACTAAACAAAGATATAAAGGGAGAAGTACCAAACAAATCCTAGGAGGTGTGATGGCATCAGCTAAACGTCTTTAAATAGCTTTTCATTGTGCTTCTGCCTGTCCCAGAGAGATGCCGTTATGCAGCCAGAAGGGAATATTCTGATAATTTAGTCTTGTCTCTTTCAGAAGCTCCTTCCTTTCTGCTCTTCTTCTCTCGGCTCCCGTTCCCCTCTCCCTGCACGTCTCTCCTTTGAACAGTCATTCCCTTTGAAGACACACCCAAGATTAGTTAATCGCCACCTCTCTCCACCAACACTCCATTATTCAAGCAAACCACACACACCCCCAGTGTCAGACTCAGTGGAAAGTCTTACTGAGGTGGCCATGGCCACACACGGGCCTTGAGCACTCATACAATAACACCTCCGTGCTTATTTTATTTGTTATCTTGGGGCTACGCTGGCTGAGGAAACCAACCACTGCTTTGCTTTATGGAACACCGTTTGCTGTCACTTCTCACTCAGAAGAGCCCAGGATTGGCACTGCAAAGGGATTTATCACACGTAGCTATTCCTCATGGCATCTTCCCAGGAAAAAGCCAAACAGCATTGTTAAAATAACTCATTATTTGTAATTGGACCTAAAGGCCTTAAGCAAGAGTATGGCCCCCTTTAGATAAGTGTTGTACAAGCATCATGGAAGAAAGAGTCCTACTGTGAATAATTTACAATTTACTAACAAATGCTGAGAATGGATATTTAAAATTACAAAACTGTTTACATTTTTATAATCACAACTATTTAAAATTGCAGAGCTAACTAAAGTTTAGAAACTTCTTCCCTCATTTCTTAGCTGCTAGTTCCAAACCAGTGGTTCATGGTAGCAAACACAACATGTTGTCTGCCTTATCTTCCCTTTTCATAGATGTATGAGTACGTGTGTACATGTTGGTGAGTGCGTGTGTGTGTGTGAGCTGTGAAGAAATAAAATATACAGAAACACAGAATCACTAAGGTTGGAAAGGACCTACAAGATCATCAAGTCCAACCATCAACCCAACACCACCATGCCCATTAAACCATGTCCCACAATGCCTCGTCCACACGTTCCTTGAACACCTCCAGTGATGGTGACTCCATCACCTCCCTGGGCAGCCTGTTCCAGTGCTTCACCACTCTCTCATTAAAGAAATTTTTCCTAATATCCAGCCTAAACCTCCCCTGGCACAACTTGAGGCCATTTCCTCTTGTCCTAAGAGGACAATGACTGTTGCACTGTGCCTAACATGTAGATACATGCTTTGTGTTTTCTTTTATTTCATAGAACTGGCATGAGAAATCTGGACATAATTCTGGGAGAAATACTGCAGGTGATGCTTTAAATTACTTCCAGAAATATGTTTTTTAATCTGGAAAAAAATTATTTTAGGGAAAGGTAAGGCCTCAGTCACATTAGGTTAGGCTTGAGTTCCTGCTTTAGGTTAGTCTTGAGTTCCTGGTTTAGGCTCACAGTACCTGTGACAGTGGGCAAGATGCTAATTTTTCTAAGATGCAGTCATTAAATGGGGATAATTGTATTTTTTTCATCTGTCTTGCCTACTTACAATGATAGTTTCTGTGACAGTGAGTATCTCAGTGAACAAGTTTAATCCCTGGCTTTTATTTTTGTTAGAGCAAGAAAACAACTTTAAAAATATTCAACTTTGGTCTCTAAAAAAATGGCATTAAATACTGTTTCTTTACAAGTTCAAGAATATTTAAATAAAAATGTTCAGAGAAATATCATGATGAGTTCCATGAACATTTTGTTTGTTTTTTTTCTCACCAGTTATAACTGTGATCTGTGCCCAGAGATAAAAACACAGATTGTGGGCTCAAACCTTACTTGCTTTTGGCATATTTCTTCTCAGGTTAAAGTCAATATCAGTTTGTGAGGCTGGACTGTATTCGTAATCTAGAAATCTACTAATCTTCCAGAATTGGAAAATTGGAATTGTTACCCAGAGAAGTTGTGGATGTCTCATCATTGAAAGTGTTCAAGGTCAGGTTGGACGAGGCTTTGAGCAATTTCATCAAGAGAAAGATGTCCCTGCCCATAGCATGCGGGTTGGACTAGATGATCTTTAAAGATCTTAAAGATGATCTTCCAACCCAAACCATTCTATGATTCTAATTAGGATGAAAAGGCAGTTAAATAAAAAAAAAGAAAAAGTGGGGCAAAGAGAGAAAAAAGAAAAAAAAAGTTTGATTTTTCTTATTTAAAGAAAATTAACTCCACAGTCTAGGTCTTGAAGAAGGTTCATTTTGGAGCTTGACAGCTTTGGAGTAGCTCTTAAGAAAAGTTTTTATTACAACATGAACAGGCTTTGCCCATCTGACTTCTAGTACCCAGCCCATGCCAACTGGCATGGACTGGAAAGAAAGAGAAATCTGAGTCAGAGAAACACTTTATTTAACACACTACATTAAACGTGGTTTCCCTTGGACTGAGAAACTACACCATGAAATGTGCAATTCGATGAATCTTCTGCAATGAAAAACACATGTAAGCCAGCAAAACGAACAGGGCTTTATTTAAGATGGGTTACAAATTCTGCTTGTTTCTACCCTTCAGGCAGGGGGAGTTTTCATCGCCGTGCTGCTCAGCGGCTCTGATGGGAAGGAAAGATTCACGGAAGTGTGGCTACTTGGGCCAGAGGAACCTCTTAGCTTCTAAAGCACAGTTCACTGTATTGAGAGAGAAAGAAAAAGAAATCAGTGTTATCCCCCTGCTGTCTTCCACCTGTGGTGCACAGCAGCTTTAGTAGAAGGGCTTCTCAAAACATCAACTCAGAGGTCGTATATTCAAAAGTATCAAATGCCAAACAATCACGTAAATCCTAAACCCAGAAATTCTGAATCTTTCACCACTATGCCTACACTTGCTTTGGTCTTCAAAGCGTAGAACACTACACTCAGCTCTGCCTTACAAATATTTCATGAGTTATCCAAACATTCAAGTAAGATATGAGTTTCAAGATATCAAGTAAGATGAAGTTTCCTTGAACAGGTAGATACATACTGAAGCAACTAAGAGGACTCTAGTTACCTATTTCCATATGGACCATTGGTTCAAGCATGTGGTCCAAGTCAACTAAGAGCACTGCAGCTGCATGGTTCTGTCCACTTGCTAATTCATGTGATTGCTGGATCCTGACAGTGTGGTGACTTAACATAAGATCATCCCACTAAAATCGAAATAGCTTCATCAGAATAAGGGTCCAGTCTTTGACTTCTCAGCTGAAAAAGCAATGGCTTCTCACCAAGTATTTATGGTGGGAAATTTGAAAATTTCCCTTTCTAGTCAATAGCCTGAAATGAAACAGAACTTTTTAGTCTAATTACAAACATTTGCCTCTTATAAAGGTTGCTTATTAAAAAGAGAAAAAAAAACACACTTAAAAATTTAAAAAAGTTTCTTCAAATAGAAACTTTGCTATGAAGTATTATTTCCCACTAAACTTTTTTAAGTCAAAGTGAAAGAAAGCCCATTCTTTAGCTTTGAAAGATAGTTTTTGTATGGATAATTATAGCTTAGATTAAGGAAAACTAACTTGCCATCTATAAACCACCAACAGTCTTCCAGGCCTTGGTGAGTGGTTAGCAGCTTGTCACTCATTTTTACTACTTCACTAGTATTTTTCTCAACTCAATGTAGGTAATAAGGATGTCTGTTAGTCAAATAGAAATTCTGAACACTGACAGCAGCATGAAAAGTTTGGGATTCGCTGGGTGGAGGGTGGTATATCATTTGGCATGCAGATAAACTCATACATATGGACAAACACACATAGAAAAACACATAACTTCCATTCAACAGTTCTGCCAATGAGTGTTATTTAAACAAAATCCAGTTTTACTTTGACTTTGAAAAAAGTACTGCCTTGCCTTATTCCCATAGTTCCTAACTCTCCAGAATTTTCAGCAAGGTTTATATGCATAGGCATTGGTAGAGCCATCCCAGGGTCTCATCTTTAGGCTCACAAACACTTTTAAAGCATTCTTTTTGTCAGAAAATGATGCTGTCAGCCTACTTCACAAGACTGTTTCAATGGCCACCAAGGAACATGAAATGCTTGAGAACAGGGAGAAGTCATGGGATGGCAAGTGACTAATACAGACAGCTTTGCATTTCTAAAATTCTGAGCATCTAGTTCAAAAGTTTTGACCTCATTTCTGTTGGATTAGTGTAAGCTGGAGATCCCTTCTCTGAAATCAGCAGAGTTGATGCAATAAACCTTTGCAAATGACAGAAGAATTGAGGTGAGCATGTTCTAAGCAGTTACTTGTTATCCATGCCTCTAACTTGATCCACATTAAATACATTGCATGCCTGAGGCTCTAGCCAGACAAATACAGATATGATTTCAGGTCTTCACTGTCTGGGTATGAGGCTGAGCTACAGACAGCAATGTGACATGCTTTTACCAAGGCTGGTGCCAAAACTGCCTTTCCACTTCCTGATGTGCCAAGGTTCCTTTGTATTGTATGTCAGAGCAATATAGAGCTTTCCCTTCATAACATTATTAACACACCCGTGTGGGGGATCCAGCCTCTTGCAATCCGATGGGGGGTATGCTGAGCCTGGCTGGAGACATGCAAAGGAGGCTTCCTGTTCTGGTCTGGGCTGCATCCATTACACACAATATGTCAGGAAGAGAGGAGAGGGTGTAAAAAAATAATGGAAGAATGAGAGAGGATCTTTCAGGCAACAGAGAACTCATAGAAGATAATTATGGATGATGTTTAAAGAAAACCTGGCTTCATGCACAGCTATTCAACTGCTGTGGGAAGAATATGCCAACATGGGTGGGATACTGTAAAACCCTGTCTACACTTAGATGCTTTAAACCAGAGTGAATTAAACAAGCCATTAATCTGACAGAGACTTTAAATGTTCTACTGTGTCTGTGACCATCTTGATTGCTGCATCAAGGATCAAACTGGAGAAGCTGAAAGATAAAAACACATAGAGCAATGCCTGGATTGAATGCTAAGACTACCCTCATCTCCTAACCTTTACAAAACACAGGGGAACATAGAATATGTTCACTCTCTGGTTGAGGTAGTGAGAAATACCATGTAAATCACAGCTACATGAAAAGAAATGCACCAATACAAGGCGTTCATGGAAATCTATGACTGGGAATCTGCTGATACTGTTTGTGTGTGATCAGCCCCAGGGCTTTAGTCATTAGGACTGACTAATTAAAAATATGAACTTAGTTTGAGATGTTTCAAAGGAGCTGAAGACAAAGGTTCATTGCTTCTAAATTCAAGTGCTTAAAATGCAGACCTCTAAGCTGAGCACAGATTGTCTTTATTGTCATTAGAGAGAGTAAGCACCTCAGCTGAGTTAGTTAAAACATGCCTGGTTGAGGATGAGAAGTATTTCACCTTAAGAGGTACAGGCAAAAGATTCCTAAACTTGGAATTCTACTATGGGTCTAAATCTTGTTCTTTGGATAATCCACCTTGAAAGTTTCTGTCTCCTTGGGGCTCGTTGCAGAGAAATGCCATCAGCTGTTTGCAGATGTTGCCCACATTGTGTTGTCGTTGAGAATCTCTCATCAGAGACTTGCTGGGGTGCTGTAAGAATAAATGACAGGAGGATAATCTCTGTCCTAGAGAAAGCTCATCTCCAGAGAGTGTTTAAATCCCTGGCTGAATTGAAATTGTTGAGAAGTCAAAAAAGTCCCATTGGAAAATTGAAACGTTTCATTATTAATGGTATTTTCTATGGAAAGGCTGTCAGTTTAGATAAAACCCACATTTCCTGTCAGGCAAATGTTTTAGCAGGAGTAGTTTTTGACCAGCTCTATGAAAGGGAGTCCTCAAAAGGAGCAGAAACTCAAAAGATAAAACCACAATTATTGCAACCTGGGCTCCTGATTTTACCTGTTATTCAATGAAACCTGTAAAGCCCCTTCTCACTAAGTCGGAAGCGAGTTTAGCTAACCTGGAAGCTTATAATAGCAAAGCATGGGGGATTTTTGTCTTGTTTTTGGTTTTGCTTTTTATTTCTTTTTCTCTCTTTTTCACCCCAAATACCTGCATTAGTGTAAATAGCAGTACAAACCATGACGTGACCATGCCAACACAGCAGTGTCTTCAGCTCTAAAGCCTTGCAGCTGCGTACAAACTGCCAACTGGGAACGCTCCCTGGCTCTTGACACCTTCTGAACCATGGCCAGGAATTGTTTTGGAGAGTGGTGGTTGTGCTAAAATCACACCATTGCCTTTCCTAAGAGCACAGACAATTGTTTTCCAGTGCACAGACATGTTCTTTGGCACTGTTTTATTAACTCTGGTCCTCACAACCAGTGTGATTTCATCAAGCTTTGAATAAGACCTTGATTACCTGCACCAACAGCGATTGCCAGTCTGAGATAATTAAATGAGGGAAAACCACTTTACATCACCACAGAGGTGGCAAAGCAGGACCATCTAAGCAGCTGGGGTGATCTTTCACAGAGTGCTGGCTGTGTTGAGAAAGGGACTAAGTCTTACGAGGATGGCAGCAATGAGTTTCCAAGTTCTCCAGAAGTGCTTGAGAAATGCAATTATTCTGCCTGGCAGACAGGGTCACCCCATGTCTGCTGACATGGAAGTCAGAGCAATTCCTCTTCTTGTGGGGCAACACTGTCCACATCCTCCCAGAAGAAAGGAGGAAAAGCAAGTGTGGTTACCCCAGGGAGAAAGGCTGAGGCACTGAGGAGTTGAAATGACTTGACCAAGATTGTCCAGCTGACAGGTTGAATCCCTAACACTAAAGTTTAGGATCTTAATTCTCTCAAATAGCTATATATTCTACATATACCAACAGGTGCAAGTAGGATGATGTGGAAAAAAATGGCAGATCTAATTATTCCTGAAACTGTGCTAGGACATCCATTGATCCCAGGCCTGCTATAGCACCTCTCATTTGCTGTAGAATAATGGAGGTTCGCTGAGATACAGCCACGAGCAAGTCTCTGGTGCTTGGCATTTCTGCTACCATGCCCCTTGCTAACACAGCAATAGAGGATGACTGGCATAAAAGGCATTTTTACCAGCTTTACACTCCTCCCATCCTCTGCAAGCTATTCTTGGATGCGTTAGTACAGCCAAGACTCAGCTCTTCTGTACCAGCTATGTAATGTAAAAAGGCTCGATTGTGTCAGAGACTATGGCTTCAGGAACTTTATCTCCCAAAGCAGTATCTGAACCCCTGCATGAGGCAGTCCCCAGGAATTCTGATGTGTGCAGCAGAGAGTTTGGTTTAGCACAAACTTACAAGGAAGAGGCAGAAGCTGAATTTACTGGAGCTTGCTTTCTTGTGAAAAGGATTCTGTTTAAAATGCTGAGTAATCCATTAGACAACAAGCTCCTGAAAGCTATTTTAGGAATATAATCATTTGCTTAGCAGGACTTTTTCCAGGGTGAGAACCATCATCTTCTTTCAGCTCTACAGAAACAACGTGCCTTTGAGACCCTTTCTGCACAACAACTGTCGAGAGATAACGCCATCATCAAGAAAAAAATAAACCTTCCTTCAGAGATATTATACAAACAGAAGTAGACAGCCAAACACTTTCCCAGGAAAAGGGTGCATTTGCTGATAGGTGGGAGAAAACACTTTAAGAAAGTGTGATTGTTGGTACTAATTTTGAGGGTCCGTTGAGCCTTTCTGGCTCAGCTGGAATGGAAATACGTGGATCACTGAATAAGGAATTCCTCATGGCTTGTCATGAGGGAGCTGTGACACAGCTGTCAGCTGCAATTTACAATCAAAGGGCACGGGACACAGATAGGTTCCTAAGTGACAGAAATGAGACAATTTAGACATTAGATGGCAACGTATCAGTTCTTTCTGTACTGATGTGGTGGGGTGTGTATGAGCCGTGCGTGCACATGAGCCGCTTTAAAAGAGTGTTGTTCAGGATCAGTATCAACCTCACAAATATGAGACTGACAAGAACTAAGTAACCAGCTATCCATTATCTTCTTCATGTGCAACACATTTTCCGATGCTTCTTTCACAGTGCACCACTCAAAATCTGCTCTGAAGTAGGAAGTGTTTCTTAACATATGCAGTATCACAACAGTTTAAGAAGCCTTAAAGATATATCTACATAGTTTCTGTGGCAAATGAGGATACAGCATTAGGTAATGGGGAACTAAGGCAAAAGGACCCAGAAGACTCAAGTTTCCATGGAGTATGGAGGCTGGATTGAGGCACTATGACCTGAATTAACCCACCCTGAACTGATCTACCTAAATTAGGAATCTGGTAGGCTTTCCAAAGGTGAGTTGAGGGATACATGACTCTCTACAGCCTGAGCTGGATTGATTTGGAGGTCTATGTCTCTCTCCTTTGACTGAAGAGAGATTCTGATACAATTAGACTCTCTAGTTGAGGTATCTGTATTTAGGTGAGACTTGTCTGATTCTTCCACCTTGATTTTTCAGAAGCTTTGTCATCCTTCAACACTGTTTCAAGAACATCTCTCCCCAACTTCAACAACTGCTAGGAGTTCTTGGTGCTTCTGCAAAGTAAATCTTAGGTCTTTAGCAAGACTCCAGCTTTGGAAAAAAAAGAGTTTTAAAGTCACTTACACATCAACATATCAGAATTCTGGATATAGACATGGGCAAAATCTAGCTTCTTGGTAGCTGCAACATTAAATTATTTTCTCTTTTTTTTCCATGTTTCAAACTCTGTACACTTTTTAGTTTCTGCAAAAAAGACCCCAAAACTGTTAGGGTTTTACTAACAGTAATCTTCACTAACCAACCCTATATGTAAATCAATCCAGCTGCCTGAATGAGTCAGAAATCCTGTGAGGAAGGAGGGAAAGCCTGTGATCATATAATAAAATCTTAATCATAATGTATAAACATAAAACCAAAAGTAACCCCAATAAAGATATTTATTAACCTTTGAAAGTTAAATAACAAGCCTTTCTCCAGGAACTTACCAAGCTGGTCATCCAGGTCACACCTAAAATGCAAGATTGGCACACTCTTAGGTGTGACCTAAAGTCCTGGTCCACAAATTACGCTTTATGATCCATGTGTCCTCATTTCCCTTTCATAGATATGCGGGATGGTAGAATAGCGTACAGCTACATTTCAGCCCAGCAGGGAGTAGGGATGTGGTCATAATAGACAGGCAGATGAAGGGACAGAAACTAGATGCTGAAGGCCAGGCCAAGTACAGTAGAGCATTACAGATACCTCTGCTCAGGCAGCTGAATCAAGGCCCTCACCTTTTCAGGCACTGACTGCTTCATTTAATCTGGAAAACACAGTCCTTTTTCTTGCTTCTGTAGTTGGTAGCCACGTCTGTAGCCTTCGTTTTGGAGCTACAGCCTCAGTCTTTACTTTTTGATAATCCTATCCCACCAAATTAAGTTGTAATTCATTTTGGTGGACTGGATCTCACTTAACCTCAAACCAGCAGATAAATATCAGTCCTCAGTTTTTGGGTGGGCTTAAAGGCTTACTCATTTTGGGGTTTTCTTGCATAACTCTCTGGCCCCAAGAGATTCAGACACGCCAGTCTATGTCTGATGAGTGTCACTGGAGAAAAGGGAAAATGAAAACACATTCTATATATCTTAAAAAATGTTCATTTTAAAAGCAATATTGGCCTATACAGGGAGTGTAATGCAAGAGGTGGGTGTAACATGTAGGGAGTGATGAATAAAAACTAAGTCAAGTCAGATGGGTGTGTTAGTCCCAAACCTTAAACAAACATGAGAGGTTGTTGGAATCCAGTCACCTTTCATGTTGCTACAGCACAGGATCTTTGGGATACTGAAGCCAAGCAGACACACAACAAGGTTTGCTCTACGCTAAGAAAATCTAGGGAACCTTTCCAGAAATTTGCTTCATGTCTTTCAACAGGTTTGGAAGGAATATCCAGGAATAACAAGCCCTACAAATACGAAGCACTTAAAACTTTAATGCTTACATAAAACACTCTGAGCCGATTAATTTCTTGTTCTTTTATGACACTAGACCTGTTCTTCATCTCGTCTACATAGAGAAAGCACTAGTGCGCCTCCAACACAGCACCAGTTTAGTCCCTTAAATGTGGCAAGGCAAAATAAAATGTTGTTAGTCATCATTCCCTTTCACTGTTTTTCCTTCTGGTATCTTGTTGGTAAGTGTGTCATATATCTCTTTATTGAGGTCTGATGCTCAGAGAATGTGCATTCGTTAGAACCCTACCTGGGGAGCATGAGCTCATCTCGTAGCAATTTCTGGGTTTAGTTCTAGAGGCCACTTGTTCAGTTCCCAGAGTGTCAGCAGAAATGGTGGCTGTCAAGCTGTTTACACTATCCTAAGTTGGAAAAGCTCTAGCATTTCACCAAGGCAGCAAAGAAGCAGGTCTTTCATTTACCAGATCTCCACAGCTCAGCAAATGAACTTCCTGTCGTGACGTATAAACTAGCAAATGAATAAAACTGTAGAAGCCAATTAGTTTTTGCCTTGTGCCTAGTGAAGTTGTTAAGCAAAAAGCAAAATGGTCTCACAAAGATTTGGGTTAACAGATTGTGTAGCAGAGTATATCAAGACCTTTTTTTTTTTTTTGTAAACTGGGAACTTCACAGAGGTTATAAATCTCTCTTACCATTTTAGCTGTGTTTTATTTCATACTGCCCTCACACTTATGTGAGGTAACACAGGGGGAAAAAAAGCATACACAGGACTTAGGGAAGGGGATCATCAAGCCTTAGTGAACACTACCTTTTGTGGAACATTCCTGCACCAGAAGGCTTTGCAAGCCTGAATTCTTGAGGACGCTAGAAGAAAAATAATGAAGGGATGCTTTACCTGGCTTTGGTCTCTAAGCACCTGAAGTACTTGACTTTGAGATAGCTCAAGAAGAAATAAATTATTAAAAAAGGTTCTTTATATGGTTGGAAAGAGTGATATACAGATCTTATTTTTCATATAAATCATGTGTGGAGAGAGCAGAAGGTTAAATAACCTGCACTTCTTAAGAGAGTCTGTCTTAAAAGAGAGTTTAAGGTGTGTTCAAGATGGGTAATAGCATGAGGATCAGTGTGTTTGTTTGTCAATGGTCCTAATTAAAATGAAGTGTCTTTTAGTTAGAAGCTTCTGCAAAACCTGCATGCTTCAAGTCCTACATCCTAATGGAGGTAACTCATCAACCAGGTTACCCCAAAGGCTTGAGCAAAGAGAAAGTGGATATTTAAGTTACTGATAGATCTTTACAGACCCAAGGCAATTAGCAGCCAGACTGCTACATCCCACTTCAGTACCTGCACTAGGTAGCAGAGCCAGAAAAACATGATCTACAGAAAGAGGCTGGAAACGATGCTGAAATCAGAGGCATCTAATATTGCATGGTTTTTAAACTACTCTTCTGCTGGGGGACTGAGAACAGAGTTTGGCTTGTTCATAGTTCTTCATGGGAAACTTAGTCAGAACAGAAGTCCTACATCATTTGACTTTCCAAGCAACCTATGAACCATAAGATCACTCTTCTTTGAAGGTAATATGTTTAATGGTTAGACCTGTCATTACAGTAAGACATTTTGTTGCTTCTGACTCTTGGGAGGTCCAGGATTGTGGAGGTTTTAAGAAATACTTGGTAATTCCTGATCTCTAGAGATATTGCCTGGAGACATCTTGTGAGTGCAGTTATTCTGTAGTCATCTATGTACTATTTAGCAGCATCACACACCGATTTTGCTCTGACACAAAAAATTGTGCAAACAAAAAAACAGTGCTGAATCGTGCCTCTGGAGAAGAGCACCATACTTTCCCAACATACATGAAATAAAAGGTTTAATTTCTTTTGACTTCTATTCCTGATGTGCTAGATTTATACTAGATTTATACTAGAAGAAAATTAAAGTGAAATATGATGAAAAGAACGGTTGTGGATACTTAGCTGAGGAACAGTGACAGCCTACAGCCATTTAGTAGAGATGGCCACAGTCATCCTTTGCAACTTAAATTACTTTTGTCCTTCACAGATTTCTGTTCATTTCCTCAAGCCTCTAATTAGCCTAAATCTTAACCACCACTCTCTAAAATGGATGTTTTCTCCTTCCCACACTGCAGCAACAAGAAGATGATTCTGAGAAGATGACTTTGCAGCAAGGCGGTTTGAACGTTTCTGGAGGCCTCATTCTTTCCATTGCCTGTGTATCAGAATACCCTTGAGGACACGGAATAAAAGGGGAAAATCTAAGAAAGCTTTGGCCCTTTCCCCTGAACATTAATACCTCCAGGCACTATGAAAGGTTTGCTTGTGTAAATCCAGCAACAAGGCTGTTTCTGCTCAGTGATGAGGTAATCGATTGCTCCACATCCTAGGAGAGGAAATGAACACAGCCAATACCAACCAGAGTATTTAATTCAGGTGCTTGTTGCTGACTCGTGCTCTGGCCAGGGGAAAGAAGGGATGACCTGGGGACAGGGTGCAGCTGCCATGGTCTCAGTAGCAGACATAGTGCAGCAGAAGAAAAGAAACCTCAGGAAATAAAAGGCTAAGGAGAGATGGGCAAGTGGAATAGGAAACAGGAGGACTCCATCCCCATAACCGCAAGAGGTATATTCGAGTCCACAGCACATAGTCAGCAGTGTACCATGAAAGAAGTTTCTACTGCCATTATTTCAGATGCCTCCCAAATTCTGATCCCTCTCTGCTCTGCTCTGTTCTCTTAAAGTGTTTGATTCCAGGAAAGGAGCTGATCTTCTCACCTAAAACGGTGTGAGACATGCATATGAAATGCAGACATCTACTCTGTCCTTGTCCTGTATAGGTGTAGGTACACACAGAGGTGTGTTAATCAAGTCAACCTTTTTTCTCTCATTAGCTCTATCATGCCTTTCCAAGAATCTCCAACTAAAATTATGTCCCCACTGAGTAAGTTCTACATTCAAATATTAAATGTGCAAGGGACTTGTCTATTGAGGCCAGCTGCCACAGAGTAGCCTCCATCTAGGCACATCAAATCTGGCCTCCAAAACAGAAGGAATGTGTGCAAATTACCTACGAGGTAAGGTCCCAGTAATATTCAAACTCTCAAAACATGCCATGAATTTGGAGGGTGCTGAATGACATGAGTTCCTGCTACAGACTATTCCAGTAACTTAACAATAGAGAAAATTAAATTCCAGTACTGTGGACATTGTTTAATTCATTAGCATAGATGTGGTCACACAAACTAATTGTTTAACAAGAATATTCAGGTCACATAGTTGGGCAAGAAACCTATATGTTTGAGGACTAGCTACAAACCACTGAAGTATATAGGCTTTCATTAGACCTTGCTTCTCACAGTACCAGCCTACAACAGATCTGGATTGCTTTAGCCTTATATGTAATATCCTTCGTTAATGAACCATCAGATCAACAGCATGGTGTGACTCAGTTATAAAGAAACATAGATTAAATTCTAGCTGGGTTGATTCACGGAATAGACAAAGCTAGGTGTTATTTCAAGCAGCAAAATTATCATGGTTAAGTTGCCTATAGGCTGTGCCAAGTTTGTCTCTCCCCAGGCTATGGAAAGAAAAGTTGTGGTTGTTGCCACCAACGAAATCTGTTATTCTGAGCAACACTTGGCACTCCCAGTAATAATAATTTTTTGCTTCCTCTCCTTGTAAATTGCCCAGAAAGACCAACACAATGCAGGGGAAGTACTGGAACCTGGCTCTGCACGTTATACGTAAAAGCTGAGCTTTGAAAGGAGCCGGGGAACGAAATACCCTAGAAACCTTGACAATCTTTAATCTCACATAAATGGGACTTTCTCCTGAAGCACGTGTTAATGACACAACAGATATTCCATGGTGGCTTTGGCTGAACCAGGGAGCAGTACTGGACCAAAGAACTGCTGGTAACAAACAGCAGCAGGCAGCTGAGGAAGCAATATCAGGGCCCTCTCCAGACCAGGAGAGGTCTGCTCCAACAGACCTGCTGAAAATCCAGTCACTGAAAGGGCTTCTGTGTCCCAGGCCCAAAAGTAAGCTCACAACAGACAGCTATGACAGACTTCTGTCCTAATCATTAAATCCTATTTTAACATCCTCTTTCATTTCCAGTTCTATGCAAGCTTGTCACCATTCGCAAGGAAATGCCACTTGCCTCTTCTTGTTTGCACATATTGATTTAAGATTTGTCTGGTTAGTCCTTTGCCAAGACTTCTGCTGTTTCCTTGGTCTAGATCTTTCCTTATTTTGAATTTCCCAATATCCAGAAAACCATGATGGTGATGAAGTAGAAACTGGAGGACCAAATATGCCCTACTTGCAGTTCCTCCTTCTCCTTTGCCCATCCTTAGCCAGCTCATTGGAGAAAGACACTGCCGTTTCTTATGAAGCTAAACCCACAGTGAATAAACGCTGATCCTGAATCCCAGAAAGTGTCTGACTGTATTTCAGTGCTGCCTGAAGCCAATTCTAAGATAGCCCTAGTATAAATTTTGGGTGTGGGGTGATGTTATCAGGGAATGCTGCTGGTGGGAAGCTGGGCTAGAACCTTGGACAGGGCCTGCTGTGCTCTTCCCGCTGGAAGGATCCTTCCCTTTCCCACTTCACTTGGCAACACACAGGGAACAAGTTGACATGGGAAAGTGCAATCGTTCAGATTAATCACCCTGCAAAAAGTTTACTGTATTGGCATTGGATTTTCATGGGCCAGCAAAAGGAAAAATCATTTTTCCCTTATTATCAACATTTGAAGGGAAAGGAAAAAAAAAGAAGAAAGAAAAAGACTAATATACAGGAAAACACTATTGTGGTAAACATAATTTACTTTTTTTTTTTTCTTTTTCCTCTCCTCTCCTCTCCTCTCCGCTCCGCTCCGCTCCTCTCCTCTCCTCTCTTTCCCTCCCCTCCTCTCCCCTCCCCTCCCCTTCTCTCCCCTCCCCTCCCCTCCTTCCTTCTCCCCTCTTCTGTCAAGACTTCAGGTACAATTCTTCTAGCAGTAATTATGACTCAACAAATGGTACAGCTGAGCAAGAAAAAATAATTCAGATTCATCACCAAGCTAAGGGTAGTTACATGACTTTCAGATCAGAATCAGCTCACATCTGGCTGGCTCATAGAGTAAGCAGCACAAGTTCTAGTGTGCCGACAATATCCCCACTTCTAATGGGAAATAGAGAAGTGATGAAAGTTTATTACCACTTTAAGGTTGTCTGGAGGTCTGCATGACCTGAAATATGTGCTTAAAGACATGTTCTGCAGCACCAGGTCAAGACATTTTTCATATTTGAAACACTTCAGGGCATTTTAAGTGAGAAGAGAAAGACATAGCAGAAACCGAACATAAAAAAAATTAAAGCTATGGGATTTCAAATAACTGGAAATTTAAGACATGAGGCTAGTCCAATGTTTTGATGTCTCCAAGTTTAGATCTGGGGAGTGGTTTTGGTCAAGCAGGTCGCTAAATTTTCCCAAGCCATTCCTAATTCTGAGTGTTTTGATTTTTTGTATGCCTACTGGAAACTCTTTGAACCTGCTTTTTCACGGATCACTTGAAGACAGTAGTAGTTTGGGAATCTATGTGCTTTTGGCAGACATGTCAAACTCAGACAGCCGTGGGAAGTGACTATTCCAACTCTTGGCAGCAGAGGAAAAAAGGGAGCCTTGGTCAGAATTACATAAAAAACACTGAAGTCTTGTCCCTCCCACTGCTGTAGTAAATCAATATTTTAATCCTGTTTTAATAATAGAGACTATGAGAAAAAAACAAAGAAAATACTCCAGTGGCTTCTTGAAGTATTTACAGCACAACTACAAGCAAGATATCCCAAAATTGTAAGTGGGAATCCACATAAGTTGGGGTTTTTTTCCATTTTCGCTTCAAATAAAGCATGTCCTTCAAAGACACTTTAACTGAGCTATCAAAAATAATTTATGACACTCTTTTACAGAATTTAAGTATAGATTGTTTCACATGATTAACTTCTTTATTTTTATTAGTCTTTCATCCATTCAATTAACTGCAGCTATAGCTTCAATTTAACTTTGTCTGAGGGTAGCTAAGTCCTGCAGGCCAGTTCTGGATCACTGGCCATCGAACGATATCTAATGATGTGCATAGTCTCCGCCTGGGCAAGGCATGTCACCGCCACGGGGTGTTAGACATCTGTGGTTTGTGTGCAAGATAGCCCCTGTGTGCATCTGTAGAAGGTTATGTCATATGCCCCAGCTGCAAGGATATACAACCCATAGACACATGATCAGCTGCAACTGATATTTAAAAAACTAATTTCACCTCATGGTTAGGGGTGGCTTAGAACAGACCAGCCAAATACCTATTTAAGTTTAGCTGATGGATGGCAACTTCTCATGCAGACCACATTTATACAGAGACTTTGAGGCTTTCATTTACCTTCAAATTTATAATGCCCTGTCTTCAGTGGTCTAGATAAGGTGATTAAAATCCCAATTCATACCAGTAAAACCAGCCTTTGTGATACTATGGCTATACTTTTAGGAAGAGGTGAAATAACTTTAGCTATCTAAATAAGATTTCAGTCAGAATCAAACACACCAGGCTCCAGAGCAGCCTAATAAGTGGATCACCTGGAACAGAAGTGCCATTATTCATTGCATAAAAAATATGGGGCTTTCAACCAGTTCTGAAGAAAAAACACTTTTCAAAACTTCTGCAGAAATGTCTGTAGTTCTTCGCACATCTCCCTCCTGAACTAGAGAAATGGTGTTAACACTCTGCACCTGGGAAAGCTGAGAGACCTACACCTGTTAGGTTTAGACCTGTTACAGGTGTCTTAAGCTTCACAATTGCTGCAACTGAGGTTCAACAAGGCCAAGTGCCGGGTCCTGCACTTGGGTCACAACAACCCCATGCACCGCTACAGGCTTGGGGACAAGTGGCTGGAAAGCTGCCTGGTGGAAAAGGACCTGGGGGTGCTGGTTGACAGCCGGCTGAATATGAGCCAGCAGTGTGCCCAGGTGGCCAAGAAGGCCAATGGCATCCTGGCCTGTATCAGAAACAGTGTGGCCAGCAGGAGTAGGGAGGGGATCGTGCCCCTGTACTCGGCGCTGGTGAGGCTGCACCTGGAATACTGTGTTCACTTTTGGGCCCTTCACTACAAGGAGGACATTGAGGTGCTGGAGCGTGTCCAGAGAAGGGCAACAAAGCTGGTGAGGGGTCTGGAGCACAAGTCTGATGAGGAGCGGCTGAGGGAGCTGGGGTTGTTCAGTCTGGAGAAGAGGAGGCTGAGGGGAGACCTTCTCGTTCTCTACAATTACCTGAAAGGGGGTTGTGGTGAGGTGGGTGTTGGCCTCTTCTCCCAAGTGACGAGTGACAGGACAAGAGGAAATGGCCTCAAGTTGCACCAGGGGAGGTTCAGGCTGGATATTAGGAAAAAATTCTTTACTGAGAGAGTGGTGCAGCACTGGAATAAACTGCCCAGGGAAGTGGTGGAGTCACCACCACTGGAGGTGTTCAAGGAATGTGTGGACGAGGCATTGTGGGACATGGTTTAGTGAGCATGGTGGTGTTAGTTGATGGTTGGACTTGATGATCTTACAGGTCTTTTCCAATCTTAGTGATTCTGTGATTCTGTAATATCTATGATCAAGAAACAGTGAGGCCAAGCAACTGCAAACATTGATGAGGAGCCTCAGAACTTGCCTGCACACTTCCGTTTTTTGAAGCAATGGAAGTCTATAAGATGTACCACAGGATCTACTTCCAATGTGCCAGCTGGATGTGAAGTAATAGTCTGAGGGCATCCAAAATACCACCAGATGCCTACATGCAGGCAACTGAATCAAGCCCCTCATCATTCGAGTCAATAGAACACAAAATGTGGTTTAGCTGAACAAATGTAGTAGTTTATTTTTTGATAGTTGGTCGTCTGAAGCCAAGTCAGTCTCCTAAGCTCCCTCTAGAGTCAGCAGGGAGAAACAGGAATCTTCAGAAGTCCTACCTCGTCCTCAGGCACTTGAAAAGAATCTGTCACTGGAGGAACCTTTCTCTCTATTGACTACTGAGAGCTTTAGTTGACTGGCTTACAGGTAAAACAGTAGAAAGCTATCTCAGTGTAGGCAAGATGAATCCCACCCTTTATGTTTTCTGCCAGTGGTCCTTGCTCCAGAAGAATGTCTGACTGAAATAGATGGAAGGAGGAGTCTAAAGGATGTAAAATGTTTGGATAAATGCAAAAAAAATTCTTTACTAACATTTCTTTTGTTTGTTTGTTTATTTATTTTCCTGACACAAAGGCAATACTCATGGACCTCTGTAGCAGGATTCAGGAAGGGAGAAGCCTTATGCTGGTTAGTCCAGTCCAGAAATGAGCTCCAGATGTTGTTTTTTAAAGGCAACATGGCTTCATTGTCAGTCAAAAGAGGCACATAAAACTTCCTTCTTGGTCTTCTCGTTTCAGTCAGAGGTCTCTCAAAAAATGCTATTGTATGAATCAGACCAAAAATACATACTCACACATGTTGCTCTCTCAGCAGAAGGCAAATCCTTCACACCAAGCCCCACACCATTATGGGTAACCTGGAAATACGCTAAAGGCTGTCAGCAACTCGCGAAGGTCAACAATTTCCTACCAGCGCCTGCCAGGAGTTTCTTTCTCATTGAAAGTTGGGACTGACGTGCTGCAAGGTTGGTGAGAAGGGCAGAAAAGCAAAAGAAGGGGGAGAACGGGGTTTCCTCCCCTTCTTCACCAACGCAGCATTCTGCTGTTGTCGCAGCCTCCTGCCTCCTTGCGTCATTGTCTGTGCACGCATGCACGCCGCCTACAAGCTGCGTCCCGAGCCCAGCCCCAAGCGTCAGCTCCTGGCACTGGTGCCTCATACTGTATTTCTCTTTTTTTTTCTCTTTTTTAATTTTTTTCTTTCCCCTCCTGTGTTTTGAAAGCCTGCAGATGAATGTTTTGCTGGCAGGGAGAGAGGGACTTCAAATTGGTGTGTTGATCCCCCTGCCAGGTTGGTGATACCATTAATGCACCGTGAATCACTCCTCCTTATTGTGCTCAGACAAGTGGCTTTCCGAGCTGACAGGCAGGGCTAAGATCTGGGCTTATCCCAGGCTACCAACAAACACTGTCTTATATTACACACTCCTGCCGGCTCCATACCCTCCTCTGGCCCTTGTGGGTTTGGGAATCTATGAGATTTTTTGTTTTGCAGGAACTGAAAACTTGAGACTATTGCTAAATTGGTCCATGAGTGAGCACACTGTAGGGACACAGTATCCTAGGGAACAGGCCTAGTCAGTGATTTCACCTAAAGCAGAGGAGCAGGGTTTGCTCTCCAGACCTTTTTATGCACTAACTCTCACATTCTGCTTCTCCTTTTCCTCTCACTCCTACCCCCAGCGACAAGGACCTCCCACTCCTTAATTATCCACCACTTTTCTCCAGGGCTGTCTTTCTAGCACATGTATAACTCTGTAATTTAGAGCTTTCTGACTGTTACTGTCCTCTCTGAGGGCTGAAACCTGAGGTCAGCCAAAGTCAATGGGAGTTTCCTCTAGCAAAAATAAACAAATATTTTTTTTTTTAAACAAGCAAAAAAATAGCTGGTCCTTATGGAAGTCCCACTTTCAAAGAACCCAAATAAATTTTACCGGTGTCTGAATTGACCCTTTATAAGATCTGGTCATGAGTTTGCCTGTGGAGCATTTTCCCATTGGAAAACATCTACCATCTGAGAGTTAGGTGCTTTGTGGAAATGGTTGATTTTGGTGGAGCATTGGCAGGACATGAAACTTGTCGGGACGTTTCCAGCTTCCAGCTCTCCTGCCACCTCACCCATCTGATGCTTCCCTTGGAGCTGGCTTGCCATTTCAGGGACAAATGATGCCTGCAGCCTGTTGGAGCAAGCTGCCTGGAGAAGCAGGGCTTGTGGGGAGGTGGCTGAGCCACCTGGAAAGCTCCTTGAACTGCCGTCTTTGCTGGTCTTTAGTGGCATCCAGGTGTGCAGCTGAG
Source organism: Gavia stellata (assembly GCF_030936135.1). NCBI lineage: Eukaryota > Metazoa > Chordata > Aves > Gaviiformes > Gaviidae > Gavia > Gavia stellata. The sequence goes on from NC_082599.1 coordinate 2,623,963, forward strand.
ACCTCAGCTCAGTCGCTCTTGGGGAGCAGCTCTCATTCTGGAAGAACCAAGCTTGGGTCATGTTTAGAGTTTTGGACTCTGCCAGTAAGAGGTGATGTCTTTTCCTTCTTGCCTGCTCCCATAAATGTTCAACTTAGTGGTATAGGGATTGTGAATTCCTGTACACCAGTAGCTCTCTCAGGAAGAGTTCCTTGGTGCCAGGTGCTGTCATGTTGATGTCATCCTTACTGCCAAGTCCAGGGTCAGTCAAAAGGCAGTGCTGTAGCAATGTTAAAAGAAATGCTCACTTCCTTTTCCTTTCTCTGCTAAGAGCATATTTTTTTTTTAAATCTACCTGGTTCTTACACTTTCAGGGCTTTAAGATATAGTCTTTGCACACTGTCCTCACGTGCTAGGAAATGATGAATGATTTTCTAAGAAAGCTGTGCTGACCACAAGGGTCATGCTTTGATTCAGATATAGAAATGCAAAGAGGCTAGATACTGTTTGTGCTATTGACCCAAATTTCTGATATTCAACAAGAAATTGCTATGGATCTGCTTCAGCAGTATAAAAGAGTCTGTTCTTTCAGTATGCACTAAATGAATTAAAAAAGGTACACTAATGAGGAAGGAATTTTCTCTTTCGGTATCATTTGGCCAGGTGTTTTACACTAATGTTTATTTCACCCATAGGTGTCCTTCACTGATGATCACTGGAGCATGATATTAAATCTGCAGAACATCTGCCCAGCCTCCTATAACGAGTCCTTCTTTCCAACATTTTGTAAATGTTAAGATCAGAAAGGATCATTATGGACCCATTTAATTTGATATCCTGAATGAAAGAGGGCAATTTCTTTTATGCCATTTTTCCCAACATGGCTTGCAGAGGATGAACAGTGTTCAGGCTATGAAAACTTCTGGAGAACCTTCACCTCCAGATATTTCCAGTCCCATAAGCTTGCATAGCTTTTTTGGATCCTTTTCCAGCCTGACTTAAACCTCTAAACTTATGCAACACTTGCTACAGTTGAAAAGCTTACCTGAACAGATGAAGCCAGCACATAGTATGTAATGGTGCTCAAATCTCAGAATCATGAAATCAAAGTAACTGCAGATAGCAGGTTAATCAGAGGGTCATCCATTCTGTACTCTGACCCTAAGCAGAGTCAGCTGAAGGTTTCAATTTTCCTTAGGACTTCTCATGTTGGTCTTCTGCAGAAGCATGGATTTCAGTGTATTTGTCTTTATCCACTGGAAGAGTCAGACTTCCTCGCTCCTGCAGTATAATTCCTATGAAACTCTGTCCTTTACTCCAGTTGTTGAGACACACAGTAAATGCTGGCACCGTGCCGTTCCTCCACGCTATCTGTCTTCGTTTTGACTGCTAATCCATCACAGACACAGTGACTACTCTTATGACCTCCCACACAGAAGACAAGCAAGCAGTACTCCCATCTGTCAACTGTACTCAGGAGGTGGCAGGTCTCTACACTTGTGCATCTGTATGAGTCTATAGATATATGGAATATGTGTGAGCATCTGATACTCTGGTAAGAGTCTGAAGTGTTTTACACTATGTTTTAGGTGATTTATTGCACTTTAGCACATTCATAAAATACATCGTGTTAAGCATATGCATAAAAATAATATATAGGTTACCACAAAATTTTTATGACCTTAACCAGATCCGTCTTGGAATGTCGTCTTGAATGTTTCACTCCTGCAGGTGAAAAAACATATTATTTCAACTGAGCTTAGGGTAAGTTGTTTAGTCAAGACAACAATATTGTGGAGAGAGCCGTTACCTTGGTAGCACTTTGCCAATTTAAGTACTAATGAGCGTGGTTGATTTCTGTCCTACATCCAACAGAAGGTGTCTATGACTACTGTGTCTCCAGGCTGCATTCCACAGCTGTCCCATTCTCCTACTGTTTGCAGACAATACAGAGTCAAGAATTATATAAATACGCTGCATGTTCACAGTGTCCCTCGAAGTTAGTAGAGATTTCTTATAAGGTATATTACACTGGTGAGATAATGGTAAAAGTGAGAAGATTACATATGTGGCAAGAGACAGGTTGGATGACTGATAACAGGCTAGACTTCAGATGGGATTTACCTTTGGTTCTGCCACTAAGTCACCTTTGTAGCCTTGGTCCTAGATTTTATTCAGCTAAATTCAGACATCAGCTAAGGTTGTCAGTCAAGGCCAGCTCCCACCACAGGGAGTGAAGAGATGCACTTCCAGAGGAGATGTAACCATACCTGTAGAGACTGAGGAAGAAGACAACCCACCAACTAGAAGGAAGCCTACACAACTGCCTTAGACTGCACATTTGAGAGGGGAACTATCTCACTGAAGCTTAGGGGTGGGAATTTCTCTCCACTGATGGCATGAATGTCACCCCAGCTGTCTACAGTGTTGATAACTGCATCTAAGTCAATCACTTCAGGCCCCATTTATCATCAGTGAAGGGAAATGCACACTTTGTAAGAGCAAACTATCCTACCTGTTTCATTCAGTTATCTTAGAATAAAGCCAGCGGCATCCTCAATTCCATTTTCTATATTGTCTGTGTCTCCAAAGACTATAAAATAGCCCAGGGTCTAGAGAGACTATGTTTTTGCTTAAGGGAAGTAAGGAAGTGAGATGAAATTAATCCTTGATTTTTTTTTTTAATGCCTTTGTTGTAAATGTCTGAGATACTGTTTTAATGATGACATTGGCAATCCAATTTACTTTTACTCTTGCCTTCATTAATATATATTAAATTGTATAAAGGTAGATTCACTCTGTGTTTAAACTGGTGTGAACAAAAAATAGCATTTAAAATGATTAATCCTCCGAGGGAGCAGGGCAGTGCTGGAAGATATAAAAGCAGGAGGAAGACCTCAAGTTTTGGTTAAATAACTCATTGAACATGATTACATCGTGTAGTGGAAAGTGGTACTGAAATAGCACTCTTCTTGGTGTGTTTACAGGAACAGTGTATGAAAAAATTAGTATAAATCCTTATAATCAAATAACTATGTTAGCAAAGTGCTAAAATAATAGGTAATTGTCAAGTTAGATATCTTAGATAAGTTACCTAAAATAATAGAACCTACCTCACTGCTAGACCATTTCCGGAGTTATAATTCTGATCATATCTGCTGGCTCAAAGGCTACATATCACTGAAATTGTTGCACCGTTAAAAGTATGAGTAGCTGAGCAAAGCAGAGCCAGTGGTGTCTGGCAAAGTGAGATCCATCAGGTAACACCAAATATCTGTCTATTCTTTCGGAAGAGGTCTTTCAGAGATTCCTCACCAGTAGGTAGACAATTCCAGCTAACATGGAAGAGTACTATTCATGCCTGAAGATAAGAATGAAGACGATCCTTGTCATTGCCGCTATTAATGGGGTTGCTGTTTTATGGGACATAAGGAGGGCTTTGTCAGTAAAATGTTTAACACATAGCAACAAGCTAAGGGAAAAAGGATGAGGATATTTTACTCTGAATGCCCTAATTTGCAAAAAAACTTCCCTTCTATCAAATGAGAAGCTCAGCAGGGAAAATATTTGCCATTAATATATTTTGTGGCCCAGTTTTCCAGTCATAACCCTAAGCGATTAGAATTTTTTTCTCATTAAACCTTTATCTGAGACTCAAATTACACTGGGCCTAAATCAAGATGTTCAAGGAAGCCCAGATATTCTGCAGCTGGAATGGAGCAGCATTTTTTTCAGACGTGGGGAAGAAAAGGAGTCTCTCTCCTTTTCTTTTTTTTCCGCTGTGAAAAAGAAGAAATTTGGGGGCTGCCCAGGAAAGCGGTTGAGTCACTATCCCTGGAGGTATATAAAAGAAGTGTAGATGTGGTGCTTAGCAGCATGGTTTAGTGGCGGACTTGGCAGAGAGTTACGTTTACGGTTGGACTTGATGATCTTAAAGGCCTTTTCCAACCTAAATGATTCTATGATTCTATAAACATCATTTTGGATTCTAGCCAAGTGGAACACCCATCTGGTAAGTGAGGACACCGGCTTCATTTTTTTCTTTTGATTTCTTGTGGTAAGAGTGGGGATGGTGAAGGAGACTATCATTTTGCCTCCTAATGTTGCATTCTCAAACACCTTGTAATCTAAGGAAGATAAAATAATATGGTGCTCTGTGGTGACAGGGAAGGAGGGAAGAAAAGTCCTTTCTAAATGTACGATCCAAAGCTGCTTCTTACCCCAGGGCTGACCACCTCCAACAGAGACACCACCACTGGATTTTACATCTGGTGAGATGGTTCTTGACTCCATAAATCCATCTCAGGTGTCTTGTCTGAACACACACTCTTCTCTTAGAGTCAAAGGGGAGAAAATGAAGATACAGAAGGTGATTCACCCTGTGTAATTTAAGGAGGCCCAGTCTCCTCATACATGTACACCTTTCTTCTCTCATTGAACACAGTAGGGACTCAGAACTAAGCTAACTTGTAGATATTTAAGACTAGGATAGATTTAACTTCTTCTAGATTTGACTTCCTCAGGCTTTGTTTTAACTTTATGAAAGCTAAAAAAGTGTTAAAAACTGGTTTGTTTTTTGTTTTGTTTTTATTGTGCTTTAAAAAGAGGTGATTTTCCCATATAATGACTAACTTTTTGAAGCTGGAACTGCAAGAAAAATACCAAATATTGTGAAGATTGGCAAAACTACTTTATCGACCTATTACATCATCTCTTTCTCCATAAATAAGGACAGATGTCTTATATTTCACTAGGTTTTTGATGATCAAAGCTGTAAAAGGTGTTTTCTTAATTCATTGTTGGGTTTAGTTTATTTCACATTTCTCGTGACTCATGCACTGACTATTTTTGAGGGGGGGAAAACTTTTTTCTTTCTTAATTTTGAGGATATGGGAGAGATGATTGAAAAACAATTTTTCTTTCTTTTTAATGGATGTTTTTCCCAAAAGGAAAAGGAAAATCACTAGGTACTGGGGCTTTAATTAGTTAATGTTTGAGACAAGTAGCTACCAGGCTAAGGTGAGATATATCATAATATGGCACTGAATATTTCCCAGTTCAAAAATAAACTCAAATGTTTAGGTCTTTCATACAAGAACAGATTTATTTTGCACACTTTTGCCCACTGGATGGGGCAGAGGCTGTATTTCCAGCTATGATTCACAACCCAAATTTTTTTCTTATCTTCTCCCATGTTAGGTTTGAACATCTTGTTTAAGACTCACAGAATTTATGTACTTGTATATTGATATTGCTGTAGAAAGTTTTACTTTTTAATTATTTACAGGCATGTGGGATTTCTCACTGCTAAGCTAAACTAAAACACACCTTGGTGGCATGCAGGTTGCTGGAGAGGACAATGCTGCATATGAAGGAGTCACCCCTAGAAATCCAAGTCTAAAGAATGAGCTGTGTTCTGCAGCAATTTTACATTTTGGTTTTAGCCTTGAATTGCAGTGGAGACAGAAAAGGCCTAATTTTCTAAACATTTAATGATGAGTCTGATGAAATAGACTCTGTCATTAGATTATAATTATCAGACATCTATATATCTATAATTACATATATATAAAATATGCATGTATAAAAACACCTATATATTGTAAGTTATGTATATATAAACTACTTACAAAAGGCAGGTAATGTCAGGATATAATGAGTGGCTAATGGACATACCAAGAAAGCTAAATCGCCCCAACAAGATAACAAACCAACACACTACCCTGTATGACAGACTCAAAGAAGTAGTAGATTATATATATGTGACTTCAGTAAGGGTTTTAATACTGGTGTTGTCATAATAAATCTAGGGAATTATGATGAGGATAGACTAAGCTGAGAGGATAACAAAGCTATCGGTCTTTTGTTGTGGAATTGGAATTATCAGACTACATCTTAAGCAGGGTGTGAAACCTGACTCCTACCTAGTCTTTATCTACTTAGGTCATTGATCTCCTCTGTACGGCCCTAAGGCATAGGGAGGGAAGGATCTCACAGTTGCAGAGATGAACTCTTAAGCCCTGATCTCATCACGTGATATGTTCCCAGTTTCAGAAGTATGCACAACCTGCTCTGGGATCCAGGCACCGGCCACAGCTGGTTGGAAGATTATAGATGAAGGAACATGAGAGCAACCATGTATCTAAATTGCAATGGGACCAGATGTAGCCCAAATAATGAGAGATTAACACGTGGGAACCCCTCTATAAGTCTCAGACTTATTGCATAAGAAGGTGAAGAACTCTTTTCACCACACTGTTTCAACTTCAGGACTTAGAAGAAACCCAGTGATCTTTAAGTTTATAAAAAATTTTTCCACTGATTTTGAGGAGGGGCTGGCCTGAGCTTGAGGTCACTGTAGCAAAAATATTTCTGTCTCTTTCAGTCTCCTCTTCTATGTGTCACTGTTTGGATAAGGCTTGCATTTCTTGGGGTTTGGCTGCACAGGACCACAGCCATGCAATGACTTCATGTCATCCTGTGATCGCCTACGTGAGGGCAGTTCATCTAAAATTCCTTATCAAATTCACCTCATCTTCATTTGGGGAAAATAAACAAAAATTCTGCTTCAGGGTTTGTCCTGTCTGACCAATGCTGAGGTTGAGCGAGGGACTCAGGCTGTTGGACACAATTTTTAGGAGGCAGCGGCCAAGTATGATAGTCGAGAAAAGCCAAGATGTAAAACCAGAGAAGCCAAGGAATGATTCAGTCCCAAGTGCAAGACAAGAGAGTGGGAAGCCACAGTGCCTACACTGCATGTACAAACTGGGCAAGGATCCCACAAGGCAAAAACAAAGTCAGGTGGGCTGGTAAAAGGCAAAAAAAAAAAGGTGTCAGAGCTAAGACAGGCGGGTGAGAACAAGCCACGGAAATGTGGCTGCAGCCAAGTTGTGTACTGAGCAGCCAAAAGCAACTGGTATGACTCCTCCCTACCCCAGGTGGGTGGAGAAACCACGACTTGGGTTTCCAGTCCTGTCCTGAGTCTCCTGGGGAATGGACTGTGGTCAGCTGTAACTGGAGAGGTTAAGCAAAGAAGAAGAAAGTTGAGGGTGCTAATGTTCGTGCATTTATCATGGGTCAGGTGGGGCTTGAAATATTTCCCTTTTTACTAACTGGCAAACAAGCCCATGAAGGTACTCAGATCCAGGTCCTCAAGGGTAAGAAAGTGCCTCACTCCCTTTGAAGACCAGGGACCACATGAGACTTTTGAAGGTTCAGCTGTAGAATAAAAAGTCCCAAAGGTGATTTTCACTGAACTCAGCAGTAAACAGCATTGCACAGAACTGGCATCCAGAACTGACACAATACAGGGCTTTGAAATGCTGGGAAACCTGTAGTGCTGAGACCAAAAGGGTAACAGCAGAGAATCCTGACATTAACATGTTCAAGCACCTCTCCTGTTTTATCAGTTGACATCCTGTGGGAACAGCATGAATCCTAAGTCATACTCCAGAGGGAAAGGGATAAATTAAATAGAGTTTTTCTCTTGCAATACTTATAAAACAGAGCCCCTAAACATTATTCAATGATAGCAAACCCACATCTTCCGAGGGCTTTAGTAGCCCAACCCAATCTCTCACGCATGGTATAAGATGCATGTCTGACCCTTTTTCTCCTGTTCCTCTGCACTAGGCCTGTGCTCTGTAACTTGTGCACAGGGCTGTGATGCTGCTGCTGTTACAGGACCCCATGCATCACCCCCAACCTGTCGTTCTGATGCGAAATCCAATGACTGACTGCATCTGTTGTGGGAAATCTTGAAATATGCAAGTGCCAGCTGTGGTCCTGTGCTGCGGTGGGGAGTTGTGCTACCTTCCCACCCAAAGCTCTCCGCTCCTGGCTCTCCCCACTCCAAGCTGAGCCCTCTGACCTTCTCTCTGGTGTACATCTCAAAGCTCCAGATGTATTTATATGATCCTGTACGATGCAGCCCTCCCACATCAAAGATTCTGGCTTAATGAGATTGGTCTTTGTGCTTTCACTACAGACACGCTCCTTTTTTAATTCAGTGTTTGTACAGCATCTAACATAATGGGGGTCTGCCACCTACAAAGGTGATCGATGAGTATTTGTACAGTGATAGTAACAGACCATTAACTGCTTTCCCTTGACTCAGTTCCAGGAGAAGCTGTAACAAGCTGTTCTTTGCTCCGTTTTGAAACAAGGGAAAAAATCATACCACTTTCTCCTTCGTTGAATATATATATTTTTTATATTTTGCTGTGATGTGTTCCAAATACCGCTAGCTCTTGGCGGCTGAGGGAAAACATGGTGCTGCCAGAACTTTTGCTCTTATGTCTAGTTTCCATGTTTTTTCACGGAAGATCATGCCAAGCCCTCACTGCTATTGTCTTTTCAACAGAAGGGATATGCCAATGCTTTTCCAGCCTTTCAAGGCCATTTTATAAAGGGATGTATCATGACGTTTCATCCTCTGCCCTTCCTTGTTATTTTCCGAAACTCTGTTTTGCCAGGACCATTTGCTGGAGTTTCCAAACAAGTTATCCAATGGTCATTGCCCTGTGAGCCATTCAAGACTGTTCATACACTAGGACTTTTTTCCTCTGAGCAAAAAACCACAAACAAACAGTGTCCACTCTTTCTCCTTTGTGCATGCTAAGGAAAGAATAGGGGGAAAACCAGAAGTTGACATTAATAGGTATGACATCCATTCTGTAAGGCTCAATGAATTAGATGCTGTACAGATTTTTTTATCGCTGGGAGAGGGATCCTAAAATGTGCTGCCCAGTGCTCTTGCATGAATAATGATGAGAGAAAGATCCAGCAGCACTGCAGAACAGTCCCTTTAGGGTATTCAGGTATGTTGTAATTGGGGGTGGTTATTGCTTTCTAGGTGGAAAGAAAAAGGCAAAGCAGCTTTGCATCACCCTAGGTCTGCCCTGGAGAAGGCTCTGTGAAGGGACACATGGAAGCACCACTCCAGCTTCATGTAAAAGCTGCTCAGGGCACCCTGCAGTGAAGGCAGCAGCTCTGGAGAAGAGAGCTTGGGAAAAGCCAAGCAATAGGCCCTTGTTTACCAGCCATGACTGTTGCTAAACAAGGTTTAGCCAATGTTTGCATGCTGTGGAAAAGAAAATATGTCTGTGACAGTACTTGCTAGCAGGTGATTCAGGCTGTGGTCAGTGACTTTAACGTCAGAGCCTGGAAAAAAGAGAAAAGGCTCATTCTGTTCACTCAAGCCAGTGAACATCATTTTAATATGGCTTCATGTACTTATCTATTCCTTGGGTGGGTTTGTATACAGGAGGGAGGTAGGAAAGAGGCAGGAATAAGGGATGTCACCCCATCAAATCCTATACTGCAAGAGACGCTTCCTACCTCGACTGGAGTCATTGGATTGTCTTCAGCCTGACACTTCTGCTAATCGTCCTGTCTCCTTTCACTCCCCCCTCCAGACACCAATGCTGCCAGGTTGCAGTCTGCTTCACACTTCAAGATAAACACAACCTGAACACACGGTTCTCAAATAAGCTGACTTCTCAAAGCAGTGAACCTCTGGGAAATCAATTATCAACCTATGCTACTTCTTTTAGCATCTACTGATAGACCCCCTGCACCCGCAAACACAGATGCGCACACTCACCCCCCTACCACACCAACCCTCCACCCAACTAATGGACTTGAAAGGCACATTTTGTGTCTGCATAGTAAGTGGGAGCCAGCTGCTCATTACCTTCAGAGTCAGGAGGAGGCTTTAGTACTTCAAGGGATAATAAATAGGTAGTGCAGCACTGTGATTTTTCACCCAATTCATGACTGTATGTACTGATCTATTGCCCAGAGGACAATCATGGCTGATACATGGAGTCATAGAATATCAGAATATCCTTGGCTTTTCATAGCCACTAGTAGGTCCTACACTTAATAGAGCCCTCTGAGAAGATATGTTCCCATACTTCAACTTAATGTTGAAGTCCTTACATGATCTGCAGTGGAGATGCCCTGCAAGGGACACCAAACTTGTGAATCTCTTCTCTGGTCTGTCACCTAGCATGGTTCTGAAGATATCCATGAGTGAGAAAGAAGTGTGAACTACTGGTTAGGGTTATACATTCTTCCTGGTCTTTCCATCTGCATGAAACCTATCACACAGAGCATATGAACTGCTAGGGTGCAGGTGTGAACAGAAGCCCTGGCTACAGTTGCTTTAACTCCCAAAGCTGCTTATTCAGTTTTCATTATGTCAACTTTGGTGAACAGGCAGTGCTCTGAAATTTCATGGCTTTGCTCACACTCCATTTCAGAACAAAGTAGGTGTTACTTGAAATTTCAGAATTGCCCTTGAAACAGGAATCCTGGTTTCTACCTCGTTCTGCAACCCCCAATTTCAACAGCACACATCCATGCCTTGTCTTCTATTTTGGACCTACAGTACAAGATCTTCTGGGTGCTGGATACCAGTTCTGCTTTTACAGAAAATAGAACATGGAGGCGATGGTCTGTTAAGTGCTATCCTTAGGCATGTACATTACGATTAAACAAGACTAATACCAGCTCAGAGACTGTGGGTACAGCAGGAAGACACCCCCTCCTCCCTCTTGCATACCCCTCAGGCCTCTTCAGTGCTGCTTTATTGGGTGTGCAACCTCTCTTGGCTGACGCTGCATGGAGTTACACCAATTAAGGCACATGTCACAACAGGGATTTGGGTACTGACTGGGAGAGAAGGAAGAAAGAGGAAAATTCAGAGGTGTCCTGGGTGATGGCTCAGTCTAACAGAAAACTGGGGGAGTGGATCTCTTTCAGGCTCTGTACAAGTAGGTTTGTCTAGTGGCCTGCAAAACAGATGGCTGCCAAGAGCTCAGACTTGGAAGAGGAGAAAAGCAAAAATATTTTTTTATTGCAACATATAGACCAGGCTCCCTTCCTAGTGCATGTCGAGAGGAGAGGGAGAGGAGAGGGAGAGGAGAGGAGAGGAGAGGAGAGGAGAGGAGAGGAGAGGAGAGGAGAGAGAGGAGAGGAGAGGAGAGGAGAGGAGAGGAGAGGAGAGGAGAGGAGAGGAGAAGGAAAGGAAAGGAAAGGAAAGGAAAGGAAAGGAAAGGAAAGGAAAGGAAAGGAAAGGAAAGGAAAGGAAAGGAAAGGAAAGGAAAGAAAGGAAAGGAAAGGAAAGGAAAGGAAAGGAAAGGAAAGGAAAGGAAAGGAAAGGAAAGAAAGGAAAGGAAAGGAAAGGAAAGGAAAGGAAAGGAAGAAAGGAAAGGAGAAAAAAGAAAAAGAAAAGAAAAAAAGAAAAGAAAAAGAAAAAAAAAGAAAAAGAAAAAGAAAAAGAAAAAGAAGAAAAGAAAAAGAAAAAGAAAAAGAAAAAGAAAAAGAAAAAGAAAAAGAAAAAGAAGAAAAAGAAAAAGAAAAAGAAAAAGAAAAAGAAGAAAAAGAAAAGAAAAAAGAAAAAGAAAAAGAAAAAGAAAAAGAAGAAAAAGAAAAAGAAAAAGAAAAGAAAAAGAAAAAGAAAAAGAAAAAGAAAAATAAGAAAAAGAAAAAGAAAAAGAAAAAGAAAAAGAAAAAGAAAAAGAAAAAGGAAAAAGAAAAAGAAAACAACCCTCATACTCCTCTCACCCTATCAGTAGCTAGGCAGGTGTGCAGCAAGACAAGAAAACCTGATGGTCTGGAGGCATGGTGGAATCAAGAGAGGAAGAAGAGGGACAGGAGAAAGCCAGTGATGCGACAGATGTGAAAGGTAAAAGGTAGAAAACTAAAACCTTTAACTGCAAGGTGTTAATGATGGTGATAATGACAATGAGGATATAAGGGGTTTACCTATTTACAGCTGTGCATTGGAGTATTTCCTCCCTTAGAAAATCTGGTAGATTTTTAGGCTTTCCTCCTCATAATGGCAGCACAATCAGACTGAAGATTTCTTCCTGGGCCAGCCAGATCATCCTCCCACACCAGCTCAACATGTGTTAGTCCTGATATCTGTTGAAACCTCTTCCCAAGTGTTTTCAATAGTTTTTTTCTCAATGCTCTGTATGACTTAGCTAGAATTCTCTACAAATCTGTTGCACTTCTCCTGATAATTGATGGCTTTCCAAAAGCTCGTAGGAAGTCATGTCTGCCTCCAATATCTGCTGAAGAAAAGTTTTGATTCCCCAGGTGTCAAGAAAAAGGTCTCGAAAACGTGCGTCTAGTTACATCAAAGACTGAACAGACAATAATATTAAAAAGATCTCACTCATATACAGCTATACATATGCTAAATACATATATCTGTTATATGCAAATTATTTAAGCTATTATACTTACTTATTTTTTTATATCATGGATGTATAGTAGCAAAATGCTGTGATATTTGGGACGGTCAGTCCCAGGACTGATAGATTTGTTTATTACGCTAGAATTTCTTCTGGTTTGGTAAACTATGGCTAAAGTTACAGGCCAGTGAGTAGCTGCTGACACAGTATTATGTTGCTCTGATGATGTAAATTGTCACTTTGCTCCCTAAGGAGTCAAGTACACCTTGCTCAGTACTGCAGTAGCTGAGGAGAAAGTTCCCAGCAATATTGCAACACCAGTAAGTGGGTTCGTGCTGTAAAGAGAGAAGCCACAGGCTGAGAGAGAAGGGAGGGAAGATTGCACGGTTTGGGGAAGTTTTAGAAGAAAAAAAGAACTGACATTTTCCAGTTTGCAGGCTGGTGCCACTGGCTTTTCTGGGGTAGAGAGCCCTATAAGGGACACTTGGAATAGGAGAAGGGGGGCATCTGACACTCTTGGTCTCCTCTGGACGTCAGTTCATCCTGCTCTGGGGTGGCTGGTGGATTCAGGCTCCCTCTTTTCAAGGAACAAGCAGGATGATGAACACTCAGAGGGCTAAAATTAGGTGGCATGAACCCTGACCTTAGTCTCACGGCCCCACAGCCTCCATCCTGCAAAGTGAGGATAAGAACCTGCCCTTCTCTGATTGCGCTCTTTGGACCTTGCTAAGCTCCGTCACAGCAGCAACCGCAAGCCCCAGATGTACCTACCACAGGAGTTTTGCTGCTCTGCAGTCAGTTTTCCTTAGCAACAGCAGCTCTTTCCACTTCTTCTCCAAGGACCTCAGCTTGCCCAAGCTAATGAAACCAGGCTCATGCCTACGTGAGGGCAGTAAGCATAATCGTATCCATTTCACTTTCTGGTAAGCTGAGCAGGGGGGAGAGGCCTCAGATGAACCCTGCTGACCTTAGATGAACCTCGGTCAACTTTCCTCCCCTTGCCATGTGCTCTGACTATTTATTTGCAAACTCCCGGAGGCCCCATCTCGCTGCATCCCGCTTGCTTTTCCCTTCAAAATCCTCCACATCGACAGCTTTACTTTGGCAGCAGAGGGCACTGCCCCCTTCTTAATTTTTTTTCCACACTCATCCCCTCCCTCACGCTCCTCCAAGGGCTGCAATTACACTCTCGGTAAGTGGTGCTGTCTGTCTGCAAGCTCCTGAGAGTTTGATTTGTCTTGGCTCCCAGCTCTGACATGCCTGGGAAGGGCAAGGAAAGGAAATGGGTGGGAGCTCCCATCTAACCACGAACTTGTCCTCTCCCCCCCTTTTCTTTTTCTCCCCATCCCCTTCCCTCCCCCATCCCAACGAGAGGAAGGATCATGCTGCATCGTTTAGAAAGAATTGCTCTGAAAGTTTGGTTTGGAAATTTTTTTTTCCTTCCCTTTCCAATGAAATACGCCGCCAGTCTCTCCCATTTCCATGCGCTCACAATGAAATGGGGTTGTTATTACAAAAGGCAGAGTGTGTATGTGTGCGTGCCTGCAATGCGCGTTTGCTTGCTCATGTGTGCTTGTGTGTGGGCGTGTAGTAAGTAGTGGTATGCACTTGTGAGCAGGCAGGAACTACACCACCATTTCTAAATATCCATGCATTTTATCTGCTGTTCCTGAAGATTTCACTTCAGCGTGGTCCTTTATGTTTTAAAAATGAATGTCTCCTACTCTCCTTCTCCTCATCCCTTTATTTTCTAGGCTTTATAAGTTACAGGTCCATCTTGACAAGTGCTGAGTCCCCCCAGGGAACATCAAACACACATTTTCGTTCTGAGGAATGGAGAGGACGACTCAGGCATGAGTCTGCCCTTCATTTCTCAGCATGTGGGTAGATCTCACATTTGCATTGCACAGTGATGCGGCCTCTCTCCTGTTTTACCACACTCCTGTAACAAAAGCAGGTGAATCTTTAATCTGCCTTATACCTGTTGGGGAGTTTCCGACATTGTGTTTTGATAACCAAGAAAGACGATGGCACAACCGTAGCTGTGCCTCTGAACAGGATCCCTAGCCTTCATATGATGCTGTGGAACAGAGCTGTACCTGGGCATGTGCCACAGCTGTTTCACAGTGAAACAGAGGGCAAGTGAGAGGTTTAACAGGAGTGTGAGGAAGCTGTAGCTATTGCACACCTCCAAAAAAAAAGGTATTCAAGGTCTTGTGCCATCAACAGCAGCGCTGATGGACTGTGCCACTGGAGGTAACCCTCTTGTTTTAGTATTAGATATAGACACTCCCTGACTCTGCTGCTATCCATACCCCATCCTCGCCCTCTGAATACAGAAAAGGATGCCCAGAAGTGGGAAGGTAGAAGTAGAGAGGGTCCTAACCACAGTTTTGCTATGGGTTTTGGGGTCTCCAAGAATCCCTGGGTTCAGTCCCTGCCTTTCTCTCCACACAAGCAGCATGTATTGACGAGAGGTATGCGTCCCCCTCTTGCAGCCACCCACACTAAAGGGCATCACTTGCTAGCTGTTAACTTTGGTCTGGCGATTAGAAAACCACCCTTGTGTTCAGAGCAGCGGGGACCAACACTTCACCTTCTGCCCTTCTTCGTTGCTCTTGCACACTTGCCTTGCAGGATCCTTTTTCAAAGCATGAGCAGTCCCACAGCAAAGTGCAGTGGATAACCACAATGAAGGCTGCCTGCAAAGGAAAAGTGACTTGTGCCCAGTCTGCCATGTGTTCTCAGGAGGTGATGATGCTCTTCCCCATTGGCACTGCGCCATCGCATGATCTGGGGGTAAATACTGAGAGGCCTATTTGAAAGGGAAAACACTTGACAGCCCCATCTTGCTTTTAAAGATCTGCACAGCCATGGTTTTTTTATCTTGGCTCTATGTGCGCATTTGACAGCCAGTGCTAGCATCTGACCTGCTGTCCTTTTTGCTTTGAAGGAACCTCAGCAGACAAGCAACGCTGGGAAGAAGCTAGGCTCTGATTTTTGTTTTGCCAAAGGCTGGCATCCTGAACACATAAAAGGCAAACGATAGGATGGGAAGGGTGGTCTCTGCACTTGCAAACAGAAATGAGACACATGGGGAGGAAGAAACAAATATGCAAAATAATTTCCCCTGGTTTGGAAAAGGAAACATGGAAAACTAACAGTCTCAAAGCACAGGTTGTGGCTTTTGGGAGAAAGAATGTGAACAGTCACTTTCTCATCCTGTTTCTGTCATTCCAAGACTTGTGTGAAAAGGCTGATGTTGAATCCCAGTTAGCCATAAAATAACAACAACAAGTCTGCCCAGTGGCTGCGATTTGCCAATTGTGAGCTTTCTGCACCTACACCAGGACTCAGAAAGACGGAAGTCTGCAAAACATCCCAGCTAGGAGTGCAGAATCCTTGAAAAATGTAATCTCACCCACGGGGACAATCTGATTAAATGAGTGTAACTTATTGTTCCAACACCATGGCAATGTCTCCAGAAGGAATACAAATCACTTAGTGCAATGAGATAGAGCCAGCTGAGCAGGTACCAGGAATGTGGGAGTTGCTTATTAGTCACCCAGGGGAAGAGCTATTGCTTTTTTTTAATTTATTTTATTTTTATTGGCCTGGACTTGTCACCCCCCCATGATGACCACCATCACTTTTTATAGTGAAACTAATAAGATAGAGTCTGATCCAGAAAATACTGAGCACATCACGGTGTTTTTTCCATTGGCCATGTGAACCAGGTGGGACCTTGGTGCTCAATCCTGATCAAATCGCAGTGGGTACAAATCAGCACAGCTCTGCTGAAGTCAGTGAGGGGTTCTCATCTATCACTTGTTTTATTAATACTGCTCTGTCTACAGGTCCATACTCTCCAAGAACACATCTTCTATTTCATTGCCTCTCATCGAAGGCAATGTGTGAGTGCTGATTTGCCCAGGCTGAGGATCTGATCCAGCTCTTTCATTGTTGTTTTTTTTTCTCTCTCTCTTTCTCTCTCTCTCTTTTATAGCAGTGTTGGAATTGCTGTAAGGTTTACAGTGCAGTAATAATCACCTCATTATTATTAATAACCATGGCAACAGAATGGAAATTAATCACACTACTTCTGTTTATCCCCATAGAAACAGAGCCAAAACAAACAAGACTTATCCACAATGCCTATTCCTAGAAATCATACATACTACATAATTACTAATGAAATGAACCAGCAACTACAAGCTGCCTAGATAATCCAGTAGCACCCATGCAAAGGTCAAGGACATACAGTCAGGTCAGTAATCAGAAGGGATGCTTCCTCAGGTTGAAATTAGTGGGTGACAAATATCTTCAGTATTTGCTCATTTTCTTGATTGGTTTTACTCTTCAGCATTTGTCCTGGTGTCTGACTGCTGAGAGACATTGACAGGAGTTATTCTTCTCATTTTAAAAAAAATTATGGGATAAGTAAGTTTAAACTGGTCAGTAATTAGAAGGGAGGCTTCAGAGTAATATCAGCTTCTGTGGCCTTCTGAAGAAACTCAAAAGACAGCACTTGTTCCCATGTGCCAAGTAATAAAGTGAAGTACCAGTGCAGCAGTGAGGATAACAATTGGAAAGAGTGCGAACACAATATAGGTATTTTTTCTTTGTAGTGTCATCATCCTCGTTTGCAGGAGGTATGGAGGACATGGTCCTCACATACATTTCCTACGCAGAGAAGTGAAAGTCCAAGACTTACTTTTGCAGGAGAATCTCTGTTCTGTCACAGCCATTCTTCATTCAGATTCAATTGTACAGCAGTCGTGTCATCTGTCCTCCCCCCCCCCCCGCCCCCCGGACCATTACTGCATTTTATTTAGGCTGTCACCAACAGATAATCTAACCCTTGCATCTGCTTTTGCCTACAGCTTAATGACACACACAGGGGACTACTTTCCAGGCTTTCAAAGTAAAGTATTCATCTCTCAGATGATCCTTCAAAACCAGAGGTTCTGCTGACTCTTATCTGCAGATGCAGCAGCACAGATTAGAGTTGGTGCAGAAAGATGAGAGGCACAGGACGTAATGATGATTAAAACCATAACCCTCTGTGAAGCCTTTTTTTTGCAATAAGATCTGGTCAGACTTAAACCCTCAGGGTACTTGAAATCAGCTGCATGTTGGAAATCTATACTACTTTCAGTAAAGAAGTGAAACTCGACCACATGGAGGAGAGACATGTAGTTGCCATGTCTTCCAAAGCCTCAAGAGATCTTGATGGACCTTCTCTAATACAGACTCTCCTGCAACTCTGAAAAATCATACCATTTACCTCTTCTCTCTATCTCTCACCTACAAAATAGGGATAACAATCTTCTTTTCCTAAATACCACTTATTTTATCTATGTAGTATATAAATTTTGGTGGACAGAGAAATTCTCTTACTGTCTCACTGTTCTGTGTATTTGTACAGAAAGGCTAAATCGTGTTCAAATGGAGGAATTAAAACTGGAAATGATAGAGGGAACAGCCCTGAGAACAATCTGCTTTATGAGGTTTAACTGACCTTTTAAGCTTACCAAAAAGACAGGGAGAGTATAATTAGCTGGGATGAATCCCATCTGAACTTCCTCCAGCCAGTCCTCTTGAATCCAATTAAACACAATTTTTCCATTTCGAAGGGCAGTTGAGGAGAGATTGATATTGTTGTTGGGCAATGCAAAGAGAGTCAGAAGTGTTCTCTGCCTATTTTATATGATCCATTCCCAGAATTATGATTCTTAGTCCTGACAGGTCCCTGAAACTACAGGTCCTGTGTACTCAGTGTCCCCTAAGACACTAAACGAGCAGGGACGAGACAAAAGGAGTCAGTGTGTTTGCAGTTCTGCATCGTATAGTATTGACATGTTCTTCACTGACTATAGAGAAATCCCGGTGTGATTTTGTCAGATAGGTAGATATGTGGGATGTAATTTGTTAGATTATTCGACTAAAAGCTAATCACATTAAATAAAGACTTGGTGAGGATTGGGAATGTGTGCTCTGTGACAGCCTGGCACACAAAACTGCAGAGGCTGCCTCCCTCTCTCACACTGGGACAGGAGGAAGACCCTGGGTCCTGAAATCCTCACAATCCAACAAAAACTGACGTGATCCACCATTTAAACATGGAGACCCGATGTGCATGAGGGTATCTCCCCACAAGCCTCTACCTTCTGTTCCAGCAGGGCACAGGCTACCTGAAAGGTGCTCCTGTGTTGTATCTGCTGACTCCAGAAGTCTTCAGGACATCTCAAATCGCGTGAGATACCCACTTCAAGACAACTGATATGCACCCTAAATAATACACATGTATTTGATCAGATTAATCCAGTTTGATGTGCCTACCATCCACTCATCAACAGCAAATGAGGATTAGTCATCTTTTAATGTTCACGTAAAGACTTTCCCAAAGAGGAGCTAGTCAAACATAGCTTTGGGAAGCTTAGAGGAAGACTTATTGGATGAAATCCTCTTCTTTTATGGTCCACAGGAAATCAAGATGAATTACCTAATGATTCTTTTATTGAAAACTCCATGCCAGTTTTGCCAGTCAATGGTCAGCTTTTGTGTACAGGAAGACTATTAAGTATGTAGGTATACAGTGAGACATGCAGATGCTTGTTCCATTTAGTTACTTCCAAATATATTAATGTACCTACAGAAATGTTCTCGCAGTGTGGTGTAGCACACAATACACAGCAAATTGCTTGCTTTAGGGCCTGAATTCTTCTTGCAAATCTCATTAATGTCACAGGCAACTTTTTCTAAAGTTGGAATAGGGCTGGCAGACACAGTGCCTGTGTTGTCCCAAGTTCCAGGAAGGAAGATTCAAATAAAACATTACAAGAAATAGTAGGGACAGTAGAGTGCTGTAATCAGTTGCCCGGGAAGGCTGTGGGAATTCCTTCATCAGAGAGCTTTGGAAAGATCCTAGACAGTCGTATGTCAGGAACTGTGTAAGTAGAGTGGTTTCTTCCCCAGAGCAGGAGATTGGAGTAGATGACCTTATTCTGTCCTCCTCTGCCCACATTTCTTTGTGCCTGTGCTTCTTTGACTAGATCTGGCAACTCTCTTTGAAAACTGATGTGCATTGGTCTAGTAGTTTATCCATTAATGCAAACTTAGATCCCTGGAATTGATAATAACAGCACTGGTGAGGACACATCTGGAGCGCTGTGCTCGGTTCTAGGCTCCCCAGTACAGGAAAGCCATGGACATAGTGGAGTAAGTCCAGCGAAGTGCCACAAAAATTATTAAGGGACTGTCATATTTGTCATATGAAGAGGGGCTGAAAAACCTGGGAATGTTCATCCTAGAGAAGAGAAGGTTCAGGAGGATCTTACCAATGTGTATAACTACATGATGGGGGGAGTAAAGAAATAAAGAAGATGGAGTCAGATTTTTCTCAGTGGTGCCCAGTTACAGGACAAGAGGCAATGGGCACAAACTGAAACACAAAATTCCATCTGAACACAAAACTTTTTAAAATTTGTCTTTTTTTTTTTTACTGAGAAGGTGGTTGAACACTGGACCAGGCTATCCAGAGAGGTTGTGGAGTCTCCACCCTTGGAGATATCAAAACCCAACTGGACATGGCGCTGAGCAACCTGTTGTAACTGACCCTGCTCTGAGCAGGGGCTTGGACTAGATGATCTCCAGAGGTCCCTGCCAACCTCAACAATTCTGTAATATTCTGATTGTGTGGTGAGGAACGGTGACTTCGGCTTTTAATTGCAGGGACATCAAAGTAAGTACTGAGGTTTCTAGAAGACCTGTATTGTTTGTTAATTCGTGTTTATGCGTGTTCACTACTCATCTTGCTAGAGTTGGATACACTTACAAAAGTACTATATTTTGCAGGTTCCGGTCCCTGTTAACAGAACCACTTTAAGGTTAGCAAATTAACACTTTAAAATGTTAACAGAAAATTATTCAAATGCAACTGATATTTCCTGCTCCATAGGTAGGATAGCTCATCTTTGACTTTATCCCTTTAGCAGAACCTTTCCAACAGGTATCTTAGGCACTCATCTGATGCGACTTTGTTTCAAGACATCAGAGGACTGTTTTTGCTGGGATTTCACTCTGGCTCATCACTTCCCATTTTCATAAACAATAATCTTTTATCATTTGCACTTTTTAAACTCAAAGGAAGGCACAACTCTTCCCTATAAAGCTCCATGTACAATGTTTCTAAACCCACCATCAGACCTGAATGAACCAATAGGTAGGAACAAGGAGTATAAAAGTTCAAGAAAAAAATAATTATTTAGCTCTTGAATAATCTAGTGTTCTTCAAGAGTGTACAAACAGCAGAATTCTACTTACTATGGGAAAGTCTTGTCTTACAATTTTTCTGAGCCTAAAATAAATCATAAGGTTTTGTGTCCTGGAAGAAAAAACATTTATAGAGCAGTTAAAAAGGTGAATTTGTCAATCAGCTAACCCTAGTTAAATGAGAGTCACAAGCTTTTACATAAAGTGGCATGGGGATTATTTTTTTTAATCTGAAGCAGAATCCAGCCCTAATATCCTTCCTGCTACTTAGTGAAGTTACAAAAAAACAACGTATTTCATGATAGTACTGCCAACACAAAGTAATATTTTATACAAAAGACGTCTACCCACAAACTCTGACCTTTAAAATATTATATAAAACTTTTACTAAGAGTTTGTTAATGTTAGCAGGGACAGTGAAGTAAGAAAAATACGTTTCTTCCCATGAACTGAAGACAGAGGTTGGTCAAATCCTAGTTCACTTGTGTGGGGAGGATTTATGATTTCAGATCTTGTAGAGGCAATCAAGGAGTTTGACACAGTATTAGTATGAGAGATGTAACTTCATGATACTGATAACTTTGAGTTTATCTGACAAAAGCAGGCAAGACATCAAGTCCTCAAGGTATCCTTTCAATTCTTGTTCCTGGAGATTTGATGATGGGAGGATGTTGGAATCACTCTCTGCTGAAATAATGCTACTGAAGATCCAGTGCAAAACCCCATTTTTCACTCTGCACTGGAAAATTGTCTTCAGAGCAGGTCCTGAGGCTTTTCCAGGCTCTTTATTACCAGCTCAGTGTTTGGACTTCCACGGAAGTCTGAGTCGATAACTGAAAAAAGGACAAAAGACATGCCTTCTCTTTCGTTTTTTTTTTTCTTTGCAGGTTTTCTTTATGTTCAAATTCTATAGGCTGTGTCAGACAATACTGGCCCATTACGAGGAATTGTAGTAAATTCTTTGCATTGAAGGGAAGGTTATTGCTATCTGCTCTCTTCACTGTTTCCTTCTTCTTTTGATGATTCCAACAAACATTATAGCTCTGCCAGTTTCTCTGATGCAGACTCTGACAGACAGACACTGACCGCTTCCAAATCTTTGTCTCTCAGAATGGTATTGAACTACACCATCTCCCCATCACCTACTCTGACTTACAAGGATTTTTTAAACTATTTTTTTTTAATAGCAGTCTGAAAGGACAAACAAATTATTTTTCTTGTCATTCCACATAAGTTTGCCATTCCTAATATTAAACCATTTGGCCACACTCCAGATCTTTCTTTCAGTGATCTCCTCTGCAGGCAGCAGAGTTGACAAGCCTTCCAGCTGGCCTTGTTTAATCTCCATTGTTCTAGCCTGCTACTTTTGCTGCATTGTGTGTTAGTTTCTCAAGATCATAAAATAAACTGCTTGCCAAGACATCACTTAGCCTAATGACTCGCAACACTTCTGGTTTTAAAGAGCAGGTAAACCCAAAAGGGGAGTTGCTATCACCGTTTTGTTTTGTTTCGTGCTATCTATAGCAACAGAATTTGAACTTTGAAAAGTCTCACAAAAAGAGCCCCAGACAATGTTTCTTAGCCAGTCTGAGGGCAGTTAACAGGTTTCATGGAAAAGCCATGATTGTTTCATCTGTAATTGATAAACCAGGAAAATTACTGCATCATCCTCACCATAAAAAGACAGATGGAGGCAAAGCAAGTCTTTTTAGAAAAAGGACAGGATGGTCTGTCCAAGGCTGTTTTGGAACAAGCCTCTTGTATGTTCTCAGAAAGCCCCATAGAGCCACATCTCCCTGAATGTCAACTGAAGTTTGCAGCAAAGGTCCCTCAGACAAAGGCTGGAAATGGTAGTGCCCAACTTCATTGATGGAACGGAACACATCCCTTAAAGATAAAGGAATAAAGGAAAAGAGTATTTCCTTCCTCTGCTTGAGAATGCAGTATTAAAGGGGTTATTGGAACCATATGATTAAACTGGTGCAGTCCTGTCAACCACAAAGCAGGAATTGAATGATAGATAATGCTGACTTATACAGATCTGAATCAGAAATTACTCTGCCCAATACAATTACTCTTGATCTTCTTCATCTACGGTCACAAGCTGCCTGTCATTTCCACAGCTAGTCATGGATGAACCTCTCAAAAGATCTGCAACTTTCATTTAGGAATGCAACCTGGTTTTGTCCTGTAATGAAGCCCAGAGGCCCAACTTAAAACCAAGGCTTCACTGTCTCCAGAGATGCCCATTTGCATAAGAAGAAATTTATGCCCCCAAAAGCTTGCAGTCTCCTGAGACAGACCATGAAATATGGCTATGTCCATTTAACAGGTAGGATGAAGCTAGACTCAGAGAAAGCATGACATGCCCTAGATCACAGACGGTGTCTAAACAAAAAATATTGAAGCCAGCCTTTTGAATGTCCCCCACATCCAGCCCATGGACCAGGAGATCACAGAATCACACAGAATATCACAGAATCACTAGGGTTGGGAAAGACCTGTAAGATCATCAAATCCAACCATCAGCCCGACACCACCATGCCCACTAAACCATGTCCCACAATGCCTCGTCCACACGTTCCTTGAACACCTCCAGTGATGGTGACTCCACCACTTCCCTGGGCAGCCTGTTCCAGTGCTTCACCACTCTCTCAGTAAAGAAATTTTTCCTAATATCCAGCCTGAACGTCCCCTGGCGCAACTTGAGGCCGTTTCCTATTGTCTGTCGCTTGTCACTTGGGAGAAGAGACCAACACCCACCTCACCACAACCCTCTTTCAGGTAGTTGTAGAGAGCGATAAGGTCTCCCCTCAGCCTCCTCTTCTGCAGACGGAACAACTAATTTTTCTTTTTATCTCAGTTATGTCTGTTGTGCACTGGAAAAACTCCAGTGAGTCCACTGGTGTGACTTTGGATTTTCATTGGTGAAACTGCGGGCAGAAGCTGATGCTCTTGATTCTCCCACCTTTGCCCAGCTTTCTTGCTTATTTGCTAAGTCAGTATCTCCCCTGTTCAAGTCTGCAGTGATATGATGTGTCTGCTTTCAGGGAGTTCCCTGTTTCCTCTTTCACCATTGTCCGCGCATATGTGTTATTGAGTGAATTTTCCACTTTCTTGAAGTTCCTTAACACCTATTAATCACTCTGTCACAGGATGGGAATTGTTTTATTTAGTCAATGCAATTGCTTTCCATTGCATGAAGTTCAACTCTTTCCGTACGTTCACCTTTGTGTTCCTCTGCAAATAACCTTGGCGGCAGGGATGCTGCTGCCCTAGCTGGGTTGAGCAGTCCTCACCTCTTGAATTATTCTGTTAGCAGGATGACCTGCAAAAGGAGTGTAGTACATGGGTGAGTGAGATTGTCTTCTCCTGTTTTGCCATTTGCACCCGACTGTTTGCTGCTAGAGCCTTTCTGTTACCCAAATACCGCGTAGCTCTTTGAAGAACAGACAGGTAGGTTGCCTTAGAAGTCAGCTTGAAGTTCAAAGGACAATGTCCATTATCCCTGCATGGCCACTAAACCGTTCCGTAGGGGATATAGGAACTGTCTTCTCTATTTGTGAAGGAATTGTAGTGTGAAAAAGGCAAACTATCTGTAAGGCAGAGACAGGCGCATGTTTAAGGGGGTCATTTTAATTTTTCTTTTTTTTTCTTCTAAATATTTTTTCCTGAATGATGACAGAATGAAATAGGGCATTTGTCCTCTGAGAGCATTGCTTTAAAATAATAATAATAAAAAACTGTGCCCAAAATGACAATATTGAATATATAATTTGTTTTCCTGACACTATCCGGATCTCTGTTGTTGTGTCCAGCCCTATGGTAGAGACACATATGACAGGGTAAAGAGGAGGTGTGAGAATAAGTACAAAGACCTTAGACCTTTCAGTGCATGTTTGAGTGCTTTCAAGTGTGGATTCTGGAAAGGGCTGTTCTGGAGTTCACTGCACGCACAAACTCACATTTAACCAGCAGACTCAATGTCTCCTCTTATTTTCCCTGTCATTTGCTATTTGTGCTGCTATCTCCTTCACTGCCACTGTGCTAAATTAAACCCAGAGAAAATGGAAGAGGGCAACGCTGTAGATTCCTGTGCAGGCTGTCTTTGTATAGACTAGCTGAATAGTAAATCAGAGTAATGCCACTTTTATGGCCCTGAGGCAGCACTGAGGAGACTGAAAAGTTTTGTTTCTAGTTGTGGTTCCAGTGTATGCTTTTTCTTTTTTGTTTGTTCCTTTTTATCATTATTTTTTCAGTGCTCTGGGAAAAGGCAGAGGGTGGGGTGAGCTTTTCTGGTATCTTTTTATGGGAGTCTAGAGACCCATAGTGTTAAAAGTATCATTAAAGAAACAATAAGTAAGGTGATGGGCCACCTGTTGGGATTACTAGAAGATCCTTATTGCCTTTTACGAACCGTCCTTTCCTGCCTCTGTGCAGGAGGGCACTGAGAAGATTATCAGCTGCAGGGATGCACTGGAATCATGTCCTTTCCTCTTTGCACCCTAAGGTTTGTTCCTCACACTTGCTCTGCTCAATAGCTTGCTCTGTAGAATCAGTTGTACCTTTGCCAAAGTCAACAATCAACCCCAGGCCGTGCTGCACAACCTGCTTGTTTCTGACTACGTGGCTATTTTGTGGACAAGATAAAGCCAAACCAGCTGCAGGCAGGTGATGGTGCCAAGCCTTGGTCTTGATCAGACGTGTGGCATCTTGAAGGAACCAACAAGCCTACTCTTGTTGTTGGTAAAGTCTAAATTATCAGGCTTGACTTCTCCACAGGAGGCAAAACTGCTTGCCATGCTGGAAGCATAGACATTCCTATTTCATCTCAGCTCAGGTGACAAACTTAGTAATGTTAGCAACAGCCTGTTTGGTCCAGTGGCAGTGTTTTGTGTGAATGTGATGGAATTGCTTTCCAGAATATACTTAATTCAAAAAAGGATGAGGGTTAGGCATAGCTAGGACTGTGTCATATGGGGAAAGGTACCCTTGAATGGGATCAATTTCTCCCAGAGTTAGCTAGATGAAAGCAGTGCATCTCATCAAGGCTAGTTTGGGAGATTCTTCAAAACCCGTGGTGAGAAATAAATGAGATTAATACACCCTGGGAAAGTCTGTGATGGGTCCTGTCACATTTGCCTCATGAATTCAAGTCAGTGTTATCTTAATAACAGCGAGAAGTAATGTTCAAGTTCAGTAGCAAAGTTCAATGTGACCATGGGGATGGAAGGATCTTGGAAGGGGATGGAAGGGGTCTGCCAGGTTTAACTACACGTTATCAGCAAAGAAGTCCAGAAGATAGCACATGGCAGAGGAATGCCATCTATGATTCCTAAACTGTCATCCAAATAACGTCTGAGGCATACTGTCCAGAAAAACTTGTTCCTTTATGCCCCTGAAGTTGTGGAACAAACGCTGGTCTCCCTGGTTGTAGTACCAGCCTGTCTTAAACTGCTTATGCTCAATGCCAAGCAAGTCAAACGCTGAACTAGCAGAAACATCTGTGCCCAAAGTGAGGGGTGAGGGAGACTCTCCAGTCTATATAAACTAGCTTTAGGCTCAATCTTTTTATTTGTGAATGAGTGTAAAGTCAATTCCTATTACCATGTTTGTTAATTTGACATTTTTGACCCAAATTGTGATAATAAAGCAGGCTCTCATTGTGCCAGGTACTATTCAAACACACAGTAAGACAATGCTTCTCCTTAGACTTTCTGTAATAAAGAGAACTGTGAGGAGCAGCTGAGGGAATGGGGGTTGTTCAGCCTGAAGAAGAGGAGGCTGAGGGGACACCTTCTCACTCTCTGCAATTACCTGAAAGGAGGCTGCAGAAGGTGGATGCTGGTCTCTTCTCCCAAGTGACAAGTGATAGGACAAGAGGAAATGGCCTCAAGTTGTGCCAGGGGAGGTTCAGGCTGGATATTAGGAAAAATTTCTTCACTGAGGGAGTGGTGAAGCACTGGAAGAGGCTGCCCAGGGAGGTGGTGGAGTCACCATCACTGGAGGTGTTCAAGGAACGTGTGGACGAGGCATTGTGGGACACGGTTTAATGGGCATGGTGGGGTTGGGTTGATGGTTGGACTTGATGATCTTACAGGTCTTTTCCAACCTTAGTGATTCTGTGTTATTCTGTGAAATCTTAGCTACCCAGAGGTTTACAGAACAGCCTATTCTGCCCTGGAAAATATGGAAATATAATTACTTGGCCAAATTTTGTCTACAATTAAAATCATGTAATTAAATCACATTTACTTCTGTCTCAATAAATATAAGGCTTGAATTGCATAAATGTCTCATTCCAATGTTGCTAAAATAGAGAGTTTCATATTTCTGCTCAAAAAATTATACTTCAAAAATACATTTTGAATGAAAAAACCTATCATTTACAATTAAAGGAACATTACCATTGTCTCAAACCAGATAAGAATTTTCTATTCATTAAAGATATTTTGAGATCCTTGTCATGATTTAGAGAAGGAAATGCTTTCATGTCTCAATCTCATTAAATGGAAAAAGAAAAGATTCTCCTCTCCCTTTTGTTCTAGACATGAATATGCTCAGTCTCCTCAGAATGTTTCAACACAGATAACTCTAATGATCAGTTGATTTAATGAAGGATCTTATCTCTACTGTAAAATGTTTTGTCACTTACAAATCCTTGTACGTAGCTGGCTGTCTCTAGCTGCTTTCTACCGACATAATATAGTAAGGGGTAAGGTACAGTGAATCTTAGAAGTGCCAGCGTTTAACCTTATATTTTCTCCTGATTACATTATTATTGATTAAAACAATGCTGATTGTACACATATCCCCAAACTCAGTATCTTCTAGATTTCTCAATAAATTTAATGAACTCCTTTTCTTGGTTGTGTATGGAATTTAGTCAAATCTCTTTTTGCTGTTGTTTTCGGGAACTGGTGCCATCAGAAATACTGTGTAGAGCTCTGGCTATCTGTGTTAGCTGTTTTGCTATCACTTGGTGGGAAAGATGTGCTGAAAGGTTAGTAGGATAAACTAAGGAATGGTAAGTAAGTCTGTCATGTAACAGGAAAGTAAATCAGACAACTTGGCTTTTTAGTCCTCCCAAACAAAACATGGGAAGAGATATTTGTTCTCTAGTAATACAGCTGGGGAACAATCTCCACAAATAGGGGAGAGCTACCTATGCAAATGGCTATTTATTGTATGAGAACAAAAGGGCACAAACTAAGCATGCACTGATGGGCTGGAAACTAGACAGCTGGTGGTTTTCAGTAGAGTAGAGAAAACTGAATTTTGACATGATGAGACTGACAAGGAAAGGTGGGCAGAGGAGCAGTGGATTAGGGAATGTATCAGGAGGGGCCGAGTGAGGCTGCAGGTTGGCTGCTCTGAAACTACCAACAAATTGCGTGGAATAAGGACAGAGTCTGTTGTGGTTGGGGAATGCTCGTGGGAATAGAGGTCGTCACCCCAGTCACAGACATTACTCTGCCTTTCTTAAGTAGCTGAGGTGGCTTTACAAAGTCCTAGGGGGAGAGGACCTGCCCATTTCCATTTCTGTTGGGGACACTGCTTACTTTGCTTGTATAAGAGCTGTCGAATGTTGTCCAGGTTGGAACTCCATGCACCCTCTGAAGGTTACCCATCGGCGGTTGTACTTAGTATACTGAGAACACCTACTGCTCCTTTAGGTAAGGCGTGGAAAACCTGCTAGACCCGCCAAGGGCAATTTTGCCATGTTACAGCATTAGAGGTTTTGCTCTTCAAGTTCAGTTTCCTCTGATGATATTCTATGTCTTCTCTTCAACTTTTGTCAGCTGCAAACAATCACAGGGTTGCTGCAGGATCAAGGAAAAGAGTTAAAATATTCTGGGAGACATTCCAAATAGAAATGAAAGGCTGGAGGGGAGGAAGAATTACCGTACCTGCAGGTACCTGACACCATACCTGCAGACTATGGGAAAGTTTAGCTGGGCACATGGTACAAGAAACTATCAGTGAACTTTTATGTAGTGATTGAAATAACTCAAAGAGGGCTAGATTTTATTCATTTTACTTTTATTCAGCTTTCTTTTACTCTACAAAAAGATCAGGGAATGTTTCAAAGGGTAAGGTGTATTACAACCTTATTTATTTATCCATTTTATTTATTTTTTTCCAATATACAAACCTTTTCTCCTTTAAACATAGAAAGAAAAAAAGTCTGCATTTGTTTTGTTTTGTTTGGGTTTTCATTATATTTTTTATATTTCTGAATTTTTGTACATAAGTAAACCAATAAAAAAAAAAGCAAAATATTTTAGTAAAAATTTACAAAATAGGATCTTGTTAATTGAAAGCAAGATATTAATGTCCCAAAAGACATTTTGCAGAATCCAAAGTTTCCTCATTGCTTCAGTGTTTATTTTTCATTGAAAATATCTGAGAAAAAAAGAAACACCATGTGACATTTTGAAGAAACATTTTAAAATTCTTTGAAAAATATTTGCAATTTCTACAAGTTCTGCAAAATTTATGTGTCCAGAATCTGATTCTTGGTATTTTAATCCCTTACATTCAAGAATTACAAACAAGAAAGTTGATGGAAAACCCATATATTTTAAATCAATTCTGCAAAGTATTTCAGAAAATAGAATATATCATCAGATTTGAATTTTTTTTATCAGAAAATCAAACCTACTCATGCAACTAGAACATTCCTTTTAGGATGCAATTAAAACTGTGCACATTTCTACAGCAAATTGGTACTCTATTGACCATATCTTCATTGGCCACAATGGGAAGTGAGACACTCAGCTCACAAGACCGTGAAATGTGTGATGTGAATTCCTCTCCTGTTGTGTCCCTGAGAAAAGACAGTTGAGTATTGGCTGTTGTCATCAAAGTGGAAAGCAAAAGTATCTCCACTGATATTGTATAACTGGGGTAAGTGGGAAGAAAATAAAAACCTACACACAGAAGTATTTAGGGCCCTAATTTTGCAAAGGTTCTGTGACTTAGTGGAACGTAATGAGTCTTCTTTAAATCACTCTAATTCAAATATACAGAAAAGAAAAAAATAGTAATCCCTATGCCAAAATGTATTAGCCAAGGAGCAATGAGTGAATGCAAAACTTAGGGAAGCTCAAATGATCAGAGACTACGCTAGTCAACATGATGCAAGAGGAATTTCAGAAAGCCAGATGTCTAAGCATTTTCAGAACTTTATAGGCATCTTGTAGATTCAGGAGAGCTAAAGAAGGAATAGGTAGAGGGTAATATAATGACCATATGAAAAATTTGGTGAATTCTTCTTCCTTCTATGAGGTGTAGTCTGACAGAAACCATGGTTACTAGTCCTTTTAGCAAAACATCACAGCAATTCATTAAGCTTGGTGAAGACTTAAGATGCTCTGGCAAAATTCTGCCTAAATAATGGAGCATGGACAAGAATAACCTAAGAAATCATCTCTTATTTCTCCTAAGTCAACATCAAAAAGGGACTTTTCAGACCACCTACTATGATGCCTAAGACAGCACCATAGTTCAAGGGTGTATTAAGTAATTCAGATCTCATGCTGCCCCATGCTACAAGGCATTGTATGGTAATACAGTCAGCGAAGGGGAATAAAGGCGGTACAAAGGCCCCCTGTTACAGGTCTCATAAAACACCACAGTAGGTCATCTAAAATGTGACCCTCAATTTTTATGGGGATCCTGTTGAGTCACTAGAGGATAAAAAGCGATTCCTAGAGGAATTTATGAGTTTTTTGGATCCAGAGTGGGGAGAGACCTCATGATTTGCCATTCAAGTTTACTTTCCTTTAATTGGGTAAGATTAGAATAGGCTGGAAATTCACTATATCCCAAAGAATAATACAATAGTCTGTTAAAAGGATCAATGGAATTCTTATATTTATTTTGTCAACTAGGATTGAAGGCAAAGATATTTCATTTTTCTAATTGTTAACACTCTCACAATGTTTGCCAGATGTGGCCTTTAAGTGAAGAAGTGGAAAATTTTCTTTAAAAAATTAAAGACTGCAGTTGTACAATGTTCTGCAGAGCCAGCTGCTCTGTTCCCACTTCTGTTTAGTTTGGATCTTCCTTCCTAGGCCTGTGTTTCTTCATCAGGTGCTTCCCAGTGTCCTTACCACTGATGGGATAATCACTGGACATGCAGCAGTTCAACCTGAAAGCTTGCCCAGAGAGGAGCTGGAGAGTCAATTCAGGGAAGTCGGAACCAAGAGTTACTATATTCTCCTTCCAGTGCTGACCCTGTGGCCTAAATGAAACCAATTATCTAATCACTTTCAAATGTAGATGTTTTATGGAAAGAAACTGCCTCTTTATTTTGACAATTAGACAAGCAGCCCACTTTCAGTATTGCAAAGGAGATACAGCTGCCTCTGAACTCCCAGGTGTGGATTTTTAGTCTCTCTCCTTAAACCTCTCTTATTTCACAAAGCAAAACTACCAAATTTGATTTAGATAAAGAAGAAAGATAAATGTAATGATTTAAACTGAGCTTTCACTTGAAGAAGGACAGACCAACCGTAGAAAGACTTGGCTCTTCACAGCCATCGAGCATTGGACTCCGAATGACCTATGCAAACAGAAAAAGGGTTGATGCTCAGCTGGAGTAAATCAGCACAGTTTCAGCAAGACTGCCTTAATTTACACCAGCTAAAGAACTATCCCAGGCCTCTGTTAACGGTCCCTGAGCTAACCCATTTGACCAGACAGAAAAACCACAGACACATCTGTTTCCTGCCCTCCGTTCTTCAACCACCACACCCACTTTTATCAGTAGTGTGCTCCATGGTATGACTCACTCTAAATACGGAGGACATACTTTCTCTATGCCTGCTAGACTTCAAATTAAGAAGCAAGAGGTAGGTTGTTTTGAGGGGTCCCTGATGGACTTTTGGGTGGAGAATTGAAGTTCCTTATATTTTTTTCCACAGTTGAAAGACATTACAGGAATAACAGAAGAAAGTTGTTTGTTAGTTGTGTGTACTTTACATTTCTAAATAGCGTCAAGGGCACTAGAGATAGGGAAGGACTACCTTTTGATGTGGCATAAGTAAAAATAAAAAGTATAAATAATACCAGATACATTAGCTACAGATTAGCCAAGAGTAGTACATCATGGGTTTTGCCTGCAGTTCTATAGTCCTTTTGCGTGGTCACAGAACAAACAAAGGAAACATCCATCAGACCATTTGAGATGTCAAACCCATCGGAAAACCTACAGCTTTCTTGCTTAGACTTTTGAACCTGACCTTTTTATTTTTCACTTGGCTGGATACGTTCTATTTGGCAGCCTCCAGAGCACGCACTGCTCCTGCCCCAGTCCCCATACAATTAATGTTCAGGAACAACCAGAGGAAAGAGGAGAAGAATTGAATAAATTAGACCACACCCATGGTTTTGAGGCCCAATGTCATGATGCTTGCCAGGGCAGAGAAATGGTGTTGGGAGGGCCAATATTTTCCTAAGTGCCAAGAAAAAAAATCAAGGCACTAGACCCCTATAAGCAGGATCAGTTATGCATCAGGAGAACTTCTCAGCCAATGGAAATTTGGAGATTCCCTCAGT
This sequence comes from Gavia stellata, assembly GCF_030936135.1. Lineage (NCBI taxonomy): Eukaryota > Metazoa > Chordata > Aves > Gaviiformes > Gaviidae > Gavia > Gavia stellata. The sequence continues at coordinate 2,655,987 of NC_082599.1, forward strand.
TCTGAGTGATCAATCTCACCCTATGGACAATGCTCAATCTGCAAACTGTTGTATGTGGGATTGCCTACCCATTAAAAGTACTTCTCACGACATGAATGAGTTGTTCTGGGGAACTGTAATGACTTCTTTTACAGTAAGCTCTGACTGAAGCTGTTTCCACAGTTCAGGGACAAGAAACATCCCTGCTTGATACAGACCAGCATCCAATCTCACCACAAACCAGCAGCAGCTATGTTAACACTTGCTCTTATTTCACAGCATCTCCTGCAAGCCCTGACCTAGGTATGCCCCTTTCCAAACTTTCATCCAGCAAAGAACACATTCTCCTTTCTCATTACTTCTGGCATCACTATGTCTTTCCTACTCTACAAACTTCATATTACATCGCCACCAGCCTTCTATATTATAAGGAAAAAAAACCCATTTGTCCTCATTAGGATTTTTTACAATCTCCTTGAACTATTGAGAAGAAATTTAATAACCTTCCTGTACTATATGAAGATGGAGGAAGAAAGGATTGACTTGAAGCTAAGGAAGAGACATGGTTATAACTCTAACAAGGAGTTGGCTTCTAATCTGGACCATGTGCATGTGCTCACAGCATGCACAGACCTTTCACGCAGCCTAAAAACAGACTACAGCTTTGTGCCTCAACATCTGTGTTACTTGTGCACTATCTACTGTGATATGTGGGCAGTGCAGTTCATTCATCCCTGATGCTGGATGTGAGTGTGCCAAGCCAGGTATATTGAATAAACAGTGATGCAACGGTGACTTCTGGATAGGCTGATTCTGAAATCAGCATGTCTAGCTGTAGGAAGGAGACCGTAGTAGTAACTAGGATCACAGATCTTAAGCATAGACAAAGCAGATCAAGATGCAAGCAGCTTCTGTTCCAGCCATAGCTCCTCTCTTTGCCAGGCTGTAACAAGCAGGATGTCATGTAGGGTATATTGTGTAGCTGATTAATGTGTAGCCATCTTATTAGAGGAGTGGTCTGCTCTACATGTATGGATATACCTTCCATGGCAAACCCCAAACTCCTAAAACAGGAAAGTCTAATCCATACTTACAACATTTTTTCTTTTTACAATTCTTCATTACATGTCCATCCATCCTATGTATTTCTTCCATGCTTCCACTCCATGACTGCAATAGAGCTTTGTGGTCTGTTACCATAAATGCATTTATTTCTCAAAAATGTGACAAGACAATATGACAAAAAGGTTGGGATACAGCTTCACTGGAGTCCATCACATAGACCCCATATTAATGTTCTTCACAGCTTTGAATAATTAATTTAATTTTCATGTTTCCCTTCCCAGTATGGCAGTGACATTACTATGTCTCTTATATACATCACAAGGCTGAGACTAAGATTAACTGGAGGATGCTGAAGATGTCTGATCATTGTAATTATAGTTCTGGTGTCAGAGAAATTTTATCTGGGTTTGGATGACACATATCATGGGAGTTTTTCTGGTCACTGCCTCTCCTTTTCCTTTCTGCTATCTCAGGAGTCTAAAGGTCTTCTATTTTGGCCAGAAACTACAGAGCATTTATGAACTACGTACCGATGTTCAGGGAAGGAAGCAGTATGTGTAATTTTTTCACATATGGTTCCAGTCCTTGGAGAGATCTCATTGATTGCTGTTCTGTACCTGCCCAGCCATTAAAGGCTGAACTAACCGCATTACCACAACCTTCCTTCCTGATTAGACCTTCTTACTTACTGGTAATGTCCTGATCTTACAACCTTTACTCCCTTAGGTAACACTGCTGAAACTGCATAAATGAGGCTTGGGCTGAGAATTGCTGGGCAAGTAGAGCCCTGGAGTTTGTCTTTGGACAAATGGGACATTTGAAGAGGAGTGTTTCATGGGATGAGACAAAAATTCGCAGGAAGCCTCCCCTGCGTGAGTTAAAACATTGAGCTATTTAATTTTTCATCCACAGTGACATTTTAACTACCACAGTGTGGTAACACTTGCTAGTTATTGATTACTTGTACAGGGCATTCAAAAAGGATTTAATTTCCACTTTCTGTACAGTGAATGACATTGGAAAGATATCCAGCTCCTCACCTTGCCTTTAAGCACAACCTGGTTGTCCCTCTTTATAATTACTACAGTCTTTTTTTTTTTTCCCCCACATTTTCTGTCCTGTGAGATCTTAATTTTCACCCAAACATTTTCCAGTGCTCTCCTTAGATTCCTTGCTCACCTGGAGAGTGGTGTGCCATTTGGCTAAGGCTGGACAAGTCAATATTTGGTTCGAGGTGCAAATGCAAAGTATCTTGATGACTTCAGTGATTCTTCAGCAAGATATTTAGCAGGATTTAACTGAGAGGTAGACAACAAACGTGGCTGATTTCTGCTCTCTCCCCATTGTCTCTTGGATGTTATTCCTCATGCATCAAATTTTGAGAAGCATTTGGGCTCAAGTGGCTGGAAAATAAGAGGGAAAACAGGTTCTCTTTTCCTGGCTTTGCCTTTGCCTCCAATGCAGGATCTAGGAAACACCATTTTCGGAAGTTACTGTGACTTAAGTGGTGTCTGAACTTTTTATTCTGCCTTTCAACCCAATGAAACTTAACAACTATTTTCAGAGGACAGCTTTGCTCAAATACATAAAACTCCCAGAAAGCTGTGAACATGAGTCCCAGTACAGGCAGGCATTATCGTGAGAGGCTGTCTGGCGCATGCAATTGCTTCCATAATAATCTCCTATATGACAATCTCTTGTCGCCCCTGGTTCGTCAACTCAGAAAACTCCTAGTCAGGGTGAAGTTTTGCAAGGTCTTTATTATTTGGTGTCAATCATAGTTTAAACATCCCCTCCTGCTTTCCTCTCTCCTGCCCTCAAGTCATCCCCAGAGCTCTTCCTGCACTACATTTTTCATGACCATGCTGTGAACCCAAACAGGGAACTGATCCAGCGGAAAAAATAAATTGTGATTCTTTTTTTTTCTCCTGCTTTCTTTTTCAGCTGGATCAGTTCCTTGGTCAGGTTCAATGAGTGGCCACACAAACATTTGTGCAGACAAAGTGTGTGTGTCAGAGGGGGAGGAGATGAGGTTATGGATACAGGGTGCAGAAATGCAGAGCTTTGACCTACCAGCCAAGAGCAGTAACACAAAACTTGTAACCAGAGTCTCCCTTACCTATCTGGGTGGCTTTCACATGAATGACTGAAGAACTGAAAGGTTTCAAAGCTATTCTGAAGTCCTGGACTCAGAAAGACAGCGCCTACAATGAATGCACACATATACGCATGCCGGCACAAACGCACAGTGTGATCCTTTGTTTCCACTGAAATAATACAGTGCAGAAATGATGAATATTTCCTTATCTTGGCTGCCTTCCTGCAACTGGGGAAAAATTGGCTGGTACAGAAGGGAACACCCAGGAAAACATTTAGTGTATAGCCTGGTTATTCACTCGTAGCTGTATTACATGTTTGTTGGGATCAGAAAGGTTTTCTCCAAAGGTAGAAAATAAAAGAATGAAGTGAAAATAAAAAAGTAAAAAAAAAGGAAAAAATGTCATTTATTTTCCCCCATGCTATTGGGGCAGAAAAAGCCCAAACAAACAAAAGTCAACATGTTGCATCTACCAACAAAAAAAGCAAAGAATTGAACAATAAGTTCTTTCTCTTTCCATATATATTTTGCGAGCCAGTGCTAGGGATGAGGGAGCAGCCACTTAAAATTGAGTGGGAAAGGAAAATATCAGCCTAATAAAAACCAGTGGGGTTAGACAAATTACTGAAAAAAGGGAGAGGCAATTTCTGTCCATTTTAACGCCCACATGCAAGAGGGAACAAGTGAAAATCAGCCCCAGGGATAATTTATGGTTGCTTTTTCAAATCTGTATCCAGGTCCCGAAGAACCCATATACTAGAAAGTTAATCAATAACAAGCAAATTCCCACAGAAATATTGTGGCAGAGATGGAAAAAAATGACTTGGGAATTAAAATCATCTGCAGTAGACAGGCCATACGTTGGCAAGCACTGTTGGTCTCTGTTGGCATTTCATGGAAGCAGCAGGTCCCATTACAAAGATGTTCCCATGGCTACAAATACAACTTCAGTCAGCACCGTTTCTGCTTATCATTACAGTTGCCAAAGATTCACTTGGCAGGGAAGACTGGCAAGTTCACCGTATAGTTACCCATGGGTCTGAGCCTCTTGGTCCACTCTATACATTCTTTACCATAACGATCACTTCAGGAGGCCACCTTTGCTACAGCTCCAGATTTTCCCATAAAAGCAGACTCCAAGTAAATTTGATGCAGTAGTCCAAACTCTTGCTCATGTGTTTTGGGTGTATTCAGCCTGAGCAGACCAAAGTGCTCAGCAACTGAGTCCACTACCAAATGCCCAGAGTCTGGCTCTTCCTAAGTATGGTGTGACCCTTGTATCTTAGATGAGTCCCTCCTAACTCTCCTACCTAACTCTGGTGATTAGATTAGGAATTCAGCTACTCTAGACCATCTGCAAGGATTGGAGAGAGGCTGGTCTCTCTAGTTCAGATCCAACAAGGAGTTGTGTTACCATCACTGCGTCTCTATCCTCTTCATTAACAATAGGGGATTAACTCCATTGCTTAAATGGAGATGTTGAAGCCAGTTGAGATGCAGCAGTCTTACCTTTCCCAGCATCCAGCAGCTGACCAGAGTGGCTGGACCTCTTATAAGCCTGTACCACAGCCATGAGGTTCACCTCCTTTAAGGCCACTGTTCACCCTACTCTTTTGAAATCTAAATGTGATTCTGTCATCCTTAGTGGACATCTCTCTGTACGCTGCATGAGATGTGTCAATACGCAAGCTGGGGTTGCTAATACAACCTTCTGGTCCATGTAAACACTCTGTGTACCTCGTCTGTTCCACAGATGAGTTTTCTACAGCTCTCGATATTGATTCTGGGCTTTATATCAGCAAGTCTAAGTTTTAATTCTGACTTGCTGATTTATTTGACAGCCCTTATACTGGTAAGTATCTTCTCCATGTTCCTTGTTAACTGTTTTCTAGGTTAGTAAGGAGGATTTTCTCTTCCAGGTCTGTCATTCTGGTGTTTTTGCCAGCACTAAAATCACTCTAAAATTTTTGATAACGGCCATGCCCTGTAAGAGTCAATAAGTTTTACCAGCCATTAGGTCAGAAAGGCTTGCGGACAGTAAATGGGCTTTTATGGGGACCACAACGAGGGAGGATTTTATAATACATGGACAACTTGTAAACAGCACAGGTACCAAGGTAAAAACCAGAAGCATGTAGGAGAGACACACATTAGGACTGCCTCACTTCAGAAACTGATTTTGTTTCTATCTCTTAGTTTTCCAGGCAGCCGGTCAAATAAAGGCACTTCATTGAAAGTTCCCTACTTCCACAAAAATATCACTAATACTTGCAATTTAACAGTGCAAGGTCTCAAACAATTTATGCATAGTCCAGGTACAGGATGCAGTGTTTATCCCACGGACAAAATGGGAAATGTGGGGGTTTGCCCCGAAATTTTATTGTTGAAAGCTTTGATAGTGGGGTTGGAGGGCAGCTGGAGTGCAAGGGTTGAAATGGGATCGTCCAACTGAATGAGTCCCCTCTTACGGGAGGGGAGAAAGGGATAGGGCTTAGTTTACACCCCTCCAAAAGAGGACACTAGGAGCTCTTTACAGCTATTGCAAAGAGAAGTTCAGTCAGCTCTTTTCAACAACACTTAAATCTCTCTTGAGGCCCAAATAAATACATCAAAGAAATCCAGAGCAGGTCATTTACTTAAAATGATGTGTCTGCCATTTCATTCCCATTCACTTCAGCTCAGGGTTAGCCAAAAACTGTCACAGCCCTGGCCCAAGACAGGAGCAAGACTTAGCAGAAGGCAGGAGCATGTTTCCCTCCCTGCGCTGCTCCTGCTGAAGCGCTGGCATCGGGAGATAGACCTATTGCATTTCACAAAAAGAACAGAGAAGCTATAAATCCTGACACGGTATATTTATTGAAAAATGAAGGTAATAGCACTAATCCAGATAATGAGCTCTATGTTTCTCTGCCTCAGAAAAGCTCTTAGCCAGCGGAAATAAATCCGCCTGAAACTTAGCAGCAGACTCATTTCTTTCATTTCTTCTTTTTTTTTAACCTTCTTTCTCCTCCTCATCACAAAACTCCCTTCCTCATATACTGGAGGATTTGGAAATGTGGGCATGAGACAGGGTGGGTTGAAGAGGTTAAAGATGTTGTGGCCACTACAGTGCCTCAGTTTTCTGTGTGGAAACATAAATCTCTCATTAAATATAGGGCTGTACATCCGAAGAAGTCACTCATGTTCCCTTACCAGTCAGTGGAGTTCTGAGCAACTTGGGTGTGGGAGCTAGTGGCACAATTTTATCTCACCCTAATCCAGTATTTAAAATAGGGGCAGGTACATTGCGTTATGAATGTACCATTTTCTTTCCCGTACCAATAAAGCAGCTTTAAAACCAGTTCAGCTGTTGTTCTCTATTCTGTAAATGCTAAAACTGAGGAGAGATGATGAATTACTTTTCTGAATTTGGTAGGTCACAGGATCATAGGATGTGAATAAATCACCTTGATGGGCTAAACCCTGTTTTTTCTACCATAAAAAACTATATTGTGTTATACCACACAAAAAATATGGATAACTGTAGGCTAAATCTCTAAAGAATTTATTTCCTCAGGATTGTAATCTATTGTCACCTTATCCAGCTGTTTTACCCTGCTCTGTCCCTCGGACCAGTCTCAGTCCCTAACATCTAGCTGGTCAAGCACTACTTTCTGCTGCCTCTTGCATGAAACCTTGGTAACAAAAAGTACTTTAGGAAATCATGACAATAACGTTAGAGAGTTCCTTTTACTCCCAACAGGGAAGATTTAGCTCCAACTGAACCCTTGTGCCTTCTGAAGAAATCTCATAGTAGGTACCATAAACTAAAACGGCTGTTGTCAACACGGTTGCCTCAGGAAAGGATGCTAAATCTGTCTGCTACAATCTTCATTTGTTTTCCAAGCAAGCTGAATGGTTCTGAGTAAAGTGCTCATGGTTTTGGAAAATCAGAAATCTTACTAATTTATGGTGATTTTGTGACCATGAACTGCCAAGGTGACCGTGTCATTTGGCCTTCCTTGCAGAGTTATGCACAGTTCATTGAATGATTGAAATGATGTGATTAGCTACAATAGCAGAAGGCAAATCAGCTAAGATATTTCTTCTTATGTTCTTATAATTAGAGAACGGATTTCATTGACTAAGTCTGCTTGCTCCAAGTCCATAATTTTTGTTTGGGTTTTAACAACCTTTCAGGAACCTAAAATACAATTTAATAACCATAAATCACGAGAATTCTCTATGTTTTGACACATACTTATTCTTCTTCCATCTGTAGGTACTTATTGATGACTTTAAAATCAACTGTTCATGTTCAGCTGTTGAAATTCTAGAGTTTGAGTTTTCACTATCAACAGATTTGCTAGAATGTAAATCTTTCTTGGAACTTTTTGAGACCTTTTTTTTTTTTATGCCCATGTTTCAAATTCTTAGTCTTCATGGCATAAAATGTTATCATCATGATCTTCCCGTGAATTTACTTAACAAAATTACAGTCTGAAGTATCTGTGAGATTTTGAACCTTTGTTTCTAATAGCGATAATTTTTCCTCTATTTATAAATATGTGTGCATATGCACATTTATACATTTGGAAAATGGTTCAATGCACTATTTAAAAATACCCTGACTTTAAAACTTCCTGACTTAGTCCAGAGTACACACACTCAGGTAGATTTTTCTTCTCAAGAATTTTCATTTCTGTGTCAGTCTTTTAGCGGTTATTCTCAGTCTACTTCCATTTATTTATGTGTGAGTTTGTTTTTGTATGAATGAACAGGAGCTTACTTCCAGAGAAGAGATAGCTTGGTCCTTCAGGGCATGACCAGCATAGGCCCATGTGTGTCATGAATGCAAGTGCACTGTTGAAGACCTGTTTCTCTGTCTGTTACATTGGAGAGGGACCTTCTTTCTCAGCTGCAGTGCCTGAACCACCAGCTTGTAATGGTGGAGGAGAGAGAGCCACAGAATCACAGATTCACAGAATCACTAAGGTTGGAAAAGACCTGTAAGGTCATCAAGTCCAACCATCAACCCAACACCACCATGCCACTAAACCATGTCCCACAATGCCACATCCACATGTTCCTTGAACATCTCCAGTGATGGTGACTCCACCACTTCCCTGGGCAGCCTGTTCCAGTGCTTCACCGCTCTCTCAGTAAAAAAATTTTTCCTAATATCCAGCCTGAACGTCATTCACATCATCTCACTTAAGGCATCTGAGATATGGGCCTTCAATACAAGTTTCGGCTCTTTCTGGTCAAAGAATTCTCCACATTGCAATTCTATACTGGGAGAGTGTGGGAATCCCACACTGGGTCACGTCAGGGGTTCCTCATGATATGCTATGTGTGCACCAACAACCAGCAGAACATTGTCTGAAAGAAGATGTAAGAAATTGGATAAAGGGATAAGGGATAAGTTGTTATAGCACAGCCATTTTTAAATATTGAATAAGATAACATAATGAAGAGCAATAAAGTATTAGTTATGTATGTGTATAAAATATAGCCACAAGTCTGGTTTGCGTTGTGGTTGCTGTTTTTTTTTTTAATTGTTTGATTTTATACATTATTTATATATTTATGTGTCTACTTATGCATCTACCAAGTTTTATGAATCTGTATTGATTTATTTGGTCAAATAATCTGTCTCATCACATAATGAGAAAAAGAATAATTTTTTATGTTATTAATTGTGATCATAGTGGTGTAGCAATAACATAAATGATGTAATAACTTCACACTTTATACAGTTATTGTAGAGTATAATTGTGTAGTAATTGTATACTTACAGGTAGTAAGAGAAATACATTGGGGAAAAGAGAGAATTCTATAAATGTAATTTTATGGAAGAAAAAAACAGATTGAAAATCTGATTTTCTGCACAATTACACGGCAAGTAAAAAAATAGTGTTAAATATCCTTTAAAGAATAAGCAAAATCCTTCTGCAAGCATAAGGAGAGTAAAAAAAAAAAAACCACACCCCTGCAAATGGTCCCTGTACTACCTCAAACCCTCATCTCACTTATAGCCTCTGTGTTACTAGCATAATGCACGCTCTGTAGTAATAACAAAAAGCAGTAATATCCCAATCTTTCCTTGAGTTTTATTACTTGAATTCACATGTTGGTCTCTCTGCAGGGCTGCATGTCAACACATGGAGAGCAAAGCCTCTATTAGAAGAAGTAGGGAGGGGCATATTCTCTTATTTTATTATTACCATTATTATTTTTGACCACAGCCGTCAGAGGGAAATCATTAGAGGAAATCAATTCAGGATGTGAAGAAAGCAAACATTTTTAATAACAGACTTTTTATGACTCATTGTTCTCACCAGTTGCTCTGGCTGCATAGGCTGTTTGTCAAAGGAAAGTTCACCTTCAAATATAAAAAACTAAAAACTCCATGAAAGTCTTTATGGCATCATCTTGAAAAACACATTTGGCAGACTCCTAGAAGTGAGGTTCGTTCCAAGTATTCTTGGGGAAGGGGGGAAAAGGGAAAAAAAGGAGTTCTTTCTAGGTTCACTGAATATCCCAGCCTGCAAGAAATGCTCTCCATTCACAGACCCACTTCTTCCGACTCTTCAGCTTGGCTTTTGCAGAAGACTTTGGTTATCTAGTCAAGTAATGAGGCATGTCTTGCAGATTGCCTCTTGTCCACTGTCATGCACTAGCTTTTTCATATCCCTGGATTGCCATGAAGTGAACCCTGAGTGAGAACAAGGTAAAAAGCCTTATGTGTAAATCAAGGAAAAAAGGTACTATACTAAATAAATAATTATATCTATATAATAGTCTAAAGACCATTAAAAGTAATAAGAAACAATGTCATTTTAATATAGATACTGAGTTCCTAAAAAGGACTAAATACAGTTATGTGCCCTGAGGCCAAAAGACCATAATGGTTGTCTCTCCCAGCATATATTGATTGGTAGCATTTGTCAAAACAGTAGCAAAAAATTAATGTGCTGGGAGATACTAGTCAAGAAACAGCATGTCTCCAGGCTCAACTAGCTGTTTATCTCCCAGCCCTTGAGGTACAAGATTTCTCAGCTGCCAATCAGACACAACATTTTTCCATGTATTTTTCTAGATTTTTTTATCTATAGACAAAGAAGTAAAAGAACACCTTTTATTTTCCTATCAAAGACAAATATTTGCAGTATTTTGGTTAGAAGTAACAGCACCTGGCCAGAAAATCTCAGCTCTAATTGATAAAAAGTGGAAGCAAAACAGCCCTGAAACCTATTAAAAATTTGTTGTGAACAACCATGAAAGAGTGGGAGCAAAAGAGAAGGAGAGAAATGCCTTCTCACCAAGAGGATGTGAAATAACTAGTTTCATGAACCTGCAGTGCTTGATTCATTTGCAATGACTTGATTCTGGATTTCTCACATCCTGTCTGAATATATTAACTATTGTCTATTTTTTCTCACACTTTTTCTTCCTGTGCTGCCAATCAGACATTCCACCCTCAACTGAATAAATGAAAATAGAGCTGAAACTGGTATATTTGCTAGAGAAAAATAAATATTTTAATTAACTGGTATTTTTAGACTTAATAAATAAATACATAAATATAGTATTTGAAGCTCAATTCAGAAGTGAAGTGTACAAGGACACTCTAACTAAACAGGATTTAATTTTCCTTTCCATTGGAAATTGAAATTGTCTGTGGAAATCAAATGCTTATTATGAAACTTCAAAAGTTTTGTGAAAATCTCTTTCTTCTGTCATGAAATGTGTTTTTGAAATGAATATTTTGATACCAGTGCTGCATAATTTAAGGTTTTTGGACAGCATATCCGAGTCGGATACTTGCCTCCACTGATGTAAGGAATAAAAAGGAGATTGAACATTTGAAAGGGTAGGAGGAAGAAGTGAAATAACTGAGGGAAACGAACTTGACAGAAAAGGAGAAAAAAAAATTTAAAGCCATAGAAAGACACGATGGTCAAGATAATAGAGGAAGATGAACAGAACAAAAGATGGAAAATGTCTCTGAAGTAATACAGAAATTATTGCAAGACTGGAAAAAGAAGTTTGTGCTGAGAAGAGATCTAGGGGGAAGCAATTTATCAATGTAAAACAAAGAAATTAATATGAGATCAAAAGAAGAAAGAGAAATCAGAAGAGAGAGACATGTGAAAAGAAGGACAGAAAAAAAAGCCAAACAAATCTTTGGAAAAAATATTATGAAACAAGAGATTGATCATGCCACTGGGCTAAGATCCTTTCCCTACTGCATCTGAATGATTTCCCTCCAGGACTTCATTTTTAGAAACAAATTTATTTTCTTTCTTAGCTCTTTGTGGCTGAGAGGCTGAAAGCAGGGAGGGGAGACCTTAACCATCTGAGTCATACACAAATGTGAGAGCTAAGGGCTGAAAGGAATTTCATCTCTGATCCTTTGGGGCGTGGGGGAAGTCTCCCCATTGTCTAGTTTAAATAACATTGGCTAAAGGAAAATAAAATACATCAGCTCCTGTTTGTTAAATGCTCTAATAAGGTCCCCTCCTTGGGTAATAATGTGTGTAATGTTCCTTTGCAGTCACAAGCTGCAACATCCAGGCTTGTGAAGTGCCTCTCACAATTCATGGACGAGGTTCAACCGAGCGGAAGGTCTGGGTACGTGTGTGTTCTCAATTACTAACGTCAAGCCCTGGTTCATAAGGTGTAAAGGTCTTGTGCAGGGGAATGCTACCCGTTGTGTCTTAACACTCATTGGTAGAGCAGAAGATGACTTTTAAACCCTATGAATCGTATGGTCTCTTCTAGGGCACCGAAAGGGGATATGGTACACACTTTCTCACTGTATCACCTTATATTTTAATGATCACAGTTAGCACTCATACAGATACTGACCTACGTATAAAACAGAAAGAGAGAGAGAGAAGCGGAGGCTCAGGAATTTACTTTTTTAAGTAAGTGAAACCAAATCCAGCTTCTAGGGGCCCTAATTTCTTCTTTGAGCCCCATATGGTATTTTGATGAAATTATTTTCCCAACTGGTCAGTGAAGTAGAAATATGTCATTCCTGTATATCTTTGTAAGGATTGGGCAGTGAAGCTACATCTTTAATAATAATAAATAGTGCCAGAAAACTTTCACAGGCAATGGAACTCAATCACCCACACTGTTAAATTGTTAATAATGTCCTTAGTACGTTGTTGGCCCAGGCCACCTATCAATCTCCAAAATTAATTCTTGGGCATGATTTTGGAGTTAGCATGAGGCAGGAACTATTCTTGACAAAGATTGTGGATGTGGCCATCCCAAAAGGGGAGGGAAAGAGGGCTTAGGGGATGCAAACCATTCTAGATTAGTTGTTTCAAGGCCAGAAAATAGTTTGTAGGCATGTTTCATTTCTAAGTATAGATGTAGCATAAGAAACTGAGCCCCTGAACATAAAACATGAGTGATGCTATGGTAAACCAAACTGACCTGATTAATGAGAAGGAAAAAAAAAAAAAAGCTGCAATCACTTAGTGTAGCCCCTGCAAAAATTCAATGTTATCCTCATAGCGTCATCAGACTTTCACATGCACAGCTTGCTAGTTAGCATCCTGTCACCACGGTGACGTTTGAGCTGCACACCTCAAATTTTTCTTGTCTATTCATGAGTCCCCATCCTAAGCCACTGAGGTAATTGCAGCCCAAGCCTCTTAAATCATAAGTATGCTAGCATTCAACCCATCCAAACCCCACAAATAAGAGTTCAGGTCTTCATTAATTCTTCAGGGCATGTAGTGATAGGACAAGCGGTAATGGCTTTAAGCTGAAAGAGGGTAGATTTAGATTAGATATTAGGAAGAAATTCTTCACCATGAGGGTGGTGAGGCACTGGAACAGGTTGCCCAGAGAAGTTGTGGATGCCCCATCCGTGGAAGTGTTCAAGGCCAGGTTGCACGGGGCTTTGAGCAACGTGGTCTAGCAGAAGGTGTCCCTGCCCATGGCACGGGGGTTAGAACTAGATGATCTTTAAGGTCCTTTCCAACCCAAACCATTCTATGATTCTATGATTAAGGTGCTCGGCATGAGGGCAGTCCCCCTGTGCCCAGCATAGTCACGTGCTCAGGATAGCTATTCATCTGACCATAGGTTTGAATGTCAGGGCTGTGGATGGTGACCCTGCCCTTGGGAGGGAGGCAAGGAGCAACGGATTTCGAATTTCCATCCCCTGTGAAAAAAGATATAATCCAAATTATAAACTGCTGAGAATCCGTGCATTAGCCCATCAACATTCCAACTGCTAAAATAAACCCCTCTGCCTTACGGTTCAATTGCACAGACAGGAGGTGTGTGGAGGCTCTCCACACCTCGCCTTGCCATGTTAAATCTATGAATGTCCATTTCCACTGAGGTGGAAAATAAATCCATCCTCTGCCATCCAAATACTGTTTGGCCCAGAGGAACAGGATGGAAACCTGTGGTAGGATTCATCCCATTTTATTTTCAGCATTTGCATTGTACAGTGACCCCAGACTCCTTTTACAGTCGGTTGAGAGAAAGAGGTGCTTCTAGGAGATGATTCATCCGGCTTATTTTCCCATCCATCTGTGGATGGAATGAATCATGACCAAGAAATGTCCATTTATTTCTGTAATTCAGATATAAACACCTGCACAACAGATTTAAAGGATGCATGTGACTAATTTCATTATGCAAAACCTAATATTTAAGTCTCACTTCTTTCAGTTAATATTAATAATGCCTTGGCCTTGACCAAGTCCTCATCATTTCTTGAGGAATGAAATTCCCAATCAATTCATTGCATTTGTGCTCAGAAAACAAAAATCCAAATAATTAAATTCTTCACCTATGGTGCCTACAAAATGGTTATATATTATTCTACTCTTACTTTTGCTATCATTTATTTGAGTTAATCTTTTGTCTGAAGCTATATAGGGAGTTTTATCTCTTTCAAATATAAGTCCTGAGAATTATGTATATCAAAATATACATATCCATGTAACCATCATGTGAGATGAAAAGCAAATTGTTTTGCAGCAAGAAAACAACAGCAATAAGCATATTAACGAACTGTTGATCCTCCTCCACTACAAATGATCCCTTATTTTGCTCTCTGGGCCCAAAAGAATTGGACTGTGCCAGGTTGGAAAGGAAGAAATTTTGAAAGAATTTGAAAAAGACATGATATTGTATGAGCTGTGTTTTATTTGGACTAAATAAGGTGATGCAAAGCCTCAGGGGACTGTAGAAGACAAAGATAAAAATGAAAGAGCGTAAGAACTGCCAAACAGCATCAACTATCCCAGCTTCTTATGTCCAACAGTGGACAAGTTGGGGATACACAGAAAAGAAATGTGTAAGAGTGCATGGATAGAGCAACACTTGCCCTAGTCATTCTGTCCCAGCATTCAGACCTAGGAGATAGATGGCATTTTATGGTCTGAGACCAGAGGTTCAGCTTTCATTACCGCCAGTGAACGGGTCAGCCATTAGTTTAGTACTATTTTGAATGCATTTGTTTCTGGCCTCCAAACCAATATAATATAAACAGTCCTGACAGTTGTTTATGCCATGTAGGAAGAAGTACTGGATTGCTGTAAACCTGCTGTTTAGGTTTAACCAAATGATTTGACATAAAAGAAAGGAGGGAGGGAGGGAGGGAAGGAAGAAAAGATGGAGGGAAGCAAGGAGGAAAAGAAGGAAGGAGGGAGAGAGGGAGGGAGGCAGGGAGGGAAAGAAAGGGAAAGAGGGAAAGGAGAGAGATGTAGAGAGAGAAGAAGAAAGAAGGAAGGAAGGAAGGAAGGAAGGAAGGAAAGAAGGAAGGAAGGAAGGAAGGAAGGAAGGAAGGAAGGAAGGAAGGAAGGAAGGAAGAAAGAAAGAAAGAAAGAAAGAAAGAAAGAAAGAAAGAAAGAAAGAAAGAAAGAAAGAAAGAAGAAAAAAGCAAGAAAGAAGAATAGAAAAGAAAGGAAAAGAGGAAAAGTTAGCTCAGAACAGATGCAGCAGTGGCTGCTGATGTTCCCACCCATCCTTTGGGGCACCAGGGCTCTCACCTCTGCCCCACCTTTGCAAGGCAGATCTTGAGCTGCCTGGAAGGCAGAGAGATCCCTGTGGAGTGATTCACAGCCCCCATCTGCGAAGGCGCTCACTGGCCTTTTCAGAGTGGAGAGGAAAAGTAAACAAAAACAAGGCCTGCCTGGTTTGAAGCTGAACTGGAAAAAGTTACCACCTGCTGAACTGACATCACCCTGACATCACAGGTTACTGGTGCCAACTTACACGCAAGGTTTTTTCCCTTTTTTCCTTCTTTGCCTTTTTTTCTTCTTTCCCTTTTTCCTTTCTAATCTCTACCATTCATTAGCTTCAGCTATCCTCTCACTGTTACCTGTTTTTTACTTACGGTGCTGAAGTTTCTGTGGCTTTAACTTTCCAGGTATTAGTCAGACACTGGAACTGACCTCTGACCAGAAGACAGCAGTGAGCACAGACAAAACAACTGATTTGGCTACATGCTGAGGATCTTTCTGCTAAGTGATGCTTGACTATCTCATATTCTCCCTTAGAAATGGTCAAACTGATAGAGTTTATCAGTGAAGCCAGGATTCCTCGAGTGTCCTCTGAGAAGGACAATGATGAAGCCAAAAGGAAATCCGGAAATTCTGGAGGAGCCTTACTGAGCACAGAGAGAAAGATCCAAGCCTCTGTCTTTAGGATTTATGAATAGCAAAGGAAGAGAGATTGCCAGGGATGGTTTTGCCTGTAGATCTTCCTTGGATGTCCTTTGAATCAGATGATACAGTATTGGAAGGGAGCCGCTGCTACTCCCTTTGGTGCTATGCAGGCAATAAATATCCTTGGAAAAGCATAACTGTATTTTACTCTGTCTCCAAGCAGCTAATGTCTGAGGGATAGATTATGGAGAACTTAAAGGTGATGTCAACATAGTAATGACAGTTTATTGTGGCACAGAATGCTAAGCTTTGCTAATTAGTGTACGAAAGTGATACCTGAATAACTGCCTCTATGCTAGTCTTGTTTTTAAATACATGTTTAGACATACCGTGGTGCTTGTATTTACCTAAATCTTTACAGAATTGCTTAGAGTGTGAAGGATTACTGAAGGTGAATTAAACTTGCCTCAACCCTGCACAAACAGAAACATTACTGAGCCTCCAGGAAGGTGAGACTGACCAGAATTGGGTCTTCTAGCAAAATGTATACAACTTATTTGACTATACTAAGAGCTATAAAACCAGTAATTAATAAAAAAAGGGAGAGCAATTCTGTCATTGTAAAGGCGAAACAAATCAACTGGAGATATAAGAGATATATTGATGGAGAATCAATGGAAAGCAAAGAAAAATCAGAATTGATCTGGATGTCATTTTTGTCACGTTGTATTGGAGTACAGATGTCAATGCTCACATACACACACACACGTACACACGTATATAAGCACCCACAGGAAAGCAATCTACTATTTCTTTGTATTGATTTATTTAATACTTTTTTGCATGCATTTTCAAATTTATCAACCATCTGGACAAGGAAAAGTCTGGTCCTTTTTTTCCTTTTTTTCCCTTTTTTTTTCTTTTTTTTCTTTTTCTTTTCCCTTTCCCTTTCCCTTTCCCTTTTCCTTTCCCTTTCCCTTTTCCTTTCTCTTCTCCTTCTCCTTCTCCTTCTCCTTCTCCTTCTCCTTCTCCTTCTCCTTCCCATTTCCCTTTCCCTTTCCCTTTTTTCTTTTTCTTCTTTTTCTTCTTCTTCTTTTTCTTTCTTTCTTATCAAATGGGGTAAACCTTAATAATTTTCCTTTTGTTTTTCTGTTTGAGCTGCATTTGATTATACAGGTGCCTACAGACCATTTTAAAATTTTATATTCCAAAGATATTTGGCCTTTTTTTCCATATTAAATTTCATTGGCAGAATAGGGAGGAAAATCTCAAATTATATTTTTTGTTCATGTTTGACAAAAATCTAATAATAACACATGGATGGCAGCTAAAACATTCCTATCAGTTTTTACTGGTTTACAGATATTTCCTGTGTTCACAAGAAAGAGTACAACTAGGGCTTGTAAAACTCTTTAAAATCAGACAAGGCTTTGGGTTTAATCCTGTCAGTGGCTGCGTTGCCACTGACTTTAAGGGACCTGAGATTTCACTATTTTAATACACCTGCTTTAATCCAGCCTGCTTTAGACCTGAAATCTGTGGAGGTGGACAAGGGTGGAGGAGGACATAAGCTTTTGGGTATGGAGTTTGTTCTCTGCCTACACTGTAACAAATGCCAGGATGTCTCCACTCTTAACAAAGATTCGTAGGCTGTAGCTGCAGTAAGAAGAGGGTATGACCTTGACCCCTGGCCCATGATCATCCAGACTATTTATTACCCAGTCCCCAGCACAATTTTGGCTTGCATCAAACAGCTATCTCACACACAGTGTGTAGCATAAAGTTCCACTGTAAGATAGATATTATTGTTAATAATATTGTTATTATTGTTTTAACTACAATGGCTAATTAAAGAGTTACATAATCCCACATGCTGGCATAACTGTCTATATTGAAGGCACTTTTTATATTGCAAACATTTTGACCTCTGAAAACCTGGATGATCTGTAGCTTTAGCTGAAAGAGTTAAAAGTCCCCTACAGTGATGTCAGTCCATGACACTGTGATATGAATTTATTATTGTTATTGTTATTCTTATTACTATAGCACCAGCATCAATTTATCTGTAGTGCAAGTACAGTTTGGCATTACGTGAAATACAGTAGCATTTAAGAGCTTGACGGGTTACTCTTTTTTTCCTGATTAACAGGACAGATTTAATTTGATCTTAATTTGTTCTCCTGACAAGCTACTAGATATAGTGCTGGCAGCAGAAAAGACAATAAGAATTCTGTGGTTCTGATCTCCACCTTCCCAGGAGATATAAGGAAAAAATTCTTGCTTTTCTATCTGCTGGAGATCAAAACCTTTGGGGAACAATTGGGTGAAAAATAACACTGATAAATGCGAGTAAAACAGCCGGTGCAAAAATCCCAGTCATCTAGTTCTCAGTTATGTTTCCATGTGAGTGAATGTGAGTGGAGAACATTTCCCTTTTTCTCCACCCTTCTCATAAACCAGCCAACAAGCCAACAGAGACCATTTAAGGGACTAAAACCCCAAGCCATCAAGTTTTCCAGGCTAATGCTTTGCTACTTAAGCCTCAGGGAGAACTTGTTCAAGCTGACCAAATGAAAAACAAAACAAAGCAAAAAAAGCCATGTAACAATAATATCTTACACATATATAGCACCTTCTGCCCCAAAGGGTTTCAAAGCACTTTATGGACTAGGCAAAGTGAAGTTCTGCCACCTGTTCAACAGGACCCAGCAGCTTGTTAACCGTGCAACAATTTTCTTCCACGGTTCGGGACATGAAACGGAGTCTTGTTGAACCTGATAATCTTATGCTGTCAGCTTCCTTTCTGAAATTTATGACGGAGGTTTGCCTGCGACAGATTACCTCCAGCTGAAACTGCTGGAGAAACCCTAGGAATAGATACTGTCTATAGGTGAAAATACTTAGGACAGAAAGTCTTAACATTGGTCGGATAGACCCCTCTTTATTCTTCCCTATTTTTGCATGTCTGGTCAAAAGCTTGCTTATCTGAAAGGCATGGCTTTAAGGAGTTACAGTAACAGTGATTCAAAGAAAAGGAATGGCTTTCCCTGACTTACATGTAACACTTTTGTGTAGAAACCAGGATGTCTTTGGAGATCTCCCACCAGACTACTGGTTGGATCCAATCATGTTTGGCTTAGGACCAGAAGAACCACATCACTGAGCAGCAGAGCTTCAGTTTTACGCATCGTTCCCAGGCTCAGTCCAGACCTTTACAGTAAGAGGCACTGTCTTGCCAATGACCTTCATGCTATTACAGAAGATACACCCTTCCTAGGGTTGAGGAATCCTTACGTATCCAATTTAGATCAGCCCTGGAACTTTCTATTGAGAAACTGCCAAATGTCTGCTACGGCTTAATTAACGAGTCTGTTGGCCCTGCCAAAGCCAAGACCTGCTCTCCTGAGAGGTATAACTCAGTGCTGAATGCCAGTCACAAGCGTTACGTCCCACTGGACAAAAAGGTGGGCCAGAGAACAATTTAAAAAACCCTTAGAGACAACAAAGCCACGCAGTCAAAGAATTAGGCAAGCCTCAGATGTTACCTTTTTGTACTATTATTCACTGGAAAAAGAAAACTGGACAGAAAAGCCTATAAGATCATCAAGGAATACTAGCATTCCAGTAACATGCTCTTTGGTTTCTATCACATTAACTGAACCTTTCCGTTCAAAACAAGAATATTCCACAGGAAGACTACTTCATTTGGCCCACAAAACTGTTTTGTCTGTTGGGAACCCTAAAATTACACCATTAAGTTCACTTTTCAATTCCCAGAAAGAGAGAAAGAGAGAAAGAAGGGAAGAAAGAAAGAAAAAAGGAAAAGAGATGTTTCTTTGCCAGACAGGAAAGTATAAAAGTCAACATTTCCATAGAAGACTAAACAGGTGGAAACTAATCAAGCCAGAGAGAGAGCAAGAGAATGAAAGTGAGAGTTAAGGGTTCATAACTAATTCTGCTCTGTTTCAGGTTGCCTGCAGCTGCCTCAGTAGTGGGGTTTACGACCAAGGTCAAACTGTTCATTCCGTCTGACTTGTATCCAAAACAGCAATGTAATGAAGGTTCGTGTGTGTGATGAATATAGTCATCATAAAATAAAATGTGAAACCTGACAGCTCTGAAGATTAATTCTGTTAATCGACTGGGCATGCAGCTCTACTTCTGTTCAGCTTCAACTCCACTCTATACTCTTGCCTTTTGCTTGTTTGCAGGGTGTGTGCAATCATTTGCATGTCTGTTCTCCCTGCTCATGCCCTCCTTCTCTTACTTGGATTTGAAAACAGCTGAAAGAAAGCTAGCAGCAAAGTGGCTGTCTCAAATAAGACTATCCTGGCTAGAACAGACTGGGATTTTAATTCCTGAATTAAACGTTAGTGATGGGGATATGTTAACAAGTCAGGGGATCTATTAATAGGATTTAACTGGTTGTGTACAGTTATTTTGAGTAGTCTACTTTTAATAAAAGAAATCTCAGAGTATTATCAGGGTAACAACACAAGAGTACTTCTAGCAGCATCTTCATTTTCCTGTAGGAACATGGAGATAGTGTCCATGAAACAAAAAAACCCAACAAACTTATTATGCTTTTGCATAAAATACAATAGAAAGCCAAGTGGGAAAAAGCCTGGCTACCAATGGAAGAGGGATAAGGATTATATTTTCCCAGCAATTAATTTTGGAGTAGTAGAGTTCCTCTTTAATCCCCTGAAAAATAAAATACCTTCTCTCAAACAGCAAAGCTGGACTAGAAATGGGGGAATACTGTATAAATCTGGGAAGAAGGAAGAAATGGAATAGCTCTATTTTTATTACCAGCCACGTGGTAAGAAGTTCACAGTTCTGGCAAAAATAACCAGATTATAAAACTTTAAACTCCAGAGGCTTGGAGCCTGAGCCTTGACTGGTCCCTGAGAGACACTTGTGGGCTTTGACTCCTTGGTGACCTTGAAGTAGCTCATCCAGCCAACAGAGTAGTATTGGGCTGAACTTAACTAGGTCTGTCTTTGGCACCATTTCCAGCCTCTGAGTAGTCAAGATTTAATCACTGGTATTGAATGTTGATAGCTGAAGTGGCAGGTTAAGAACTTCCAGACTGAAATCTCTTGTAAAATAATCCACAAAAGATCGGCAAAATGGCGAGTCTACTTTAATGTCTACGCTCTATGCTCAGTTCTACTTTAAGTCTTCAGAAAGGAGCTGAAAACTTACCTCTAATAGCTATTCGGTAGCACATTTGGTAGCCTGGTTGCCAATCTGAACCAAAAAACTGAATAAAAGAACATTTTCATGTGTGTCATTCATTCTGTACATTGAAAGGAAGACAGGAAGATCTCCAGTTAAGTCTCAGTTGCATTTCTTGGCTAGCAACAACTAGTTTCTTAGAGTAGAATATGTGAGAAAACAATCTCAGAAAAAATGTTCAAAAGATTTAAAGTCCACAACTGTCAGTTTGAATAACCAGAGACTTTCAAGATTGTCCCCAACAGTCTTCTCTCTAGGTGGGTTTCTGGTTCTGACTTCCTAAACTTGCTGTGAGGCAATTAAAACCGATGTCAATGTTGCCTGAATGACATTCTCCCTGACTTGGCTTTCTAGGCCTAGCAACTACCATGCTTCTACATTGCATCCAAAACTACTTTTTGTTGTGTTTCTCTGCCAGGTGTCTTTGCCAATGCTCCCAATGGAAAAGAATTTGGTCTGCATTGATATAGTCCCTCTCATACTAGGACTGGGCTTTGGCAGTGCATTCCATTTAAATAGTTGGGTGAACAATAACTTGTTTATCACCTGGAAAGCTTTTGCGTATCCTTTGTTTTGAGACTCTTTTCTGCAAAGAGTATTCGCAATCTACCACCCAACATGCCTTGACAGTACAAAAAAAATATTAAAAATTAAAGGCAGACAGAAGTAAACCACCAACAGATATCTATATGGTCTGCGCCAGGGACTACCTCATTCTGCCATCTGAGGGGTATTGAGTGAAAATGAATTTACATTTTTTATCTGTTTCCTGGTTGTTGATTCCTGCAAGCAAAACAGGCATCATGGCCCTCTTTGTCAATGTGTGTTCTTCTCAGACCAGCTGTCTTTAACAAACCACGTTCCTCAGCTTCCCCAGCCCAGTACGACAAACCTTAACATGAGAATGCCCAAGCATCTGCCAAGCTCAAATCTCCTGCCATACACTTCACCATCTGGATGACCTTATAGAAAAGTTTCAAATGAAAACCCTTTTACAGATAAGACCAGTCAATCAAAGGCAATACAGTAGGCACTGATGCCCAGCACTGTAATTTCAGGTTATTTATTGCTCTGGTGGACTGCAGGGAATCTCCGGCTACAGGCAATTTTATCCCGGGGAGCCGGTGTCCCTGGTCATTCAGTTGGGTCAATGTGCATGAAAAAGCCATTTGCAATCCCTTGTGAACGTTGCTCCAGCATCAGCTGTCGGCATGTCTGGCACATGATACAGGGCAAAGGAACTTGTGTCACTCAGGGAACTTCCTGCCAGTGTGTGTGAAACATATAATACCGCAGAGATCAAGATTAATCACTCCCCACTGAAAGTATACATGTATCTTGACAGTTCAAGAGCAAGCCTCACATACATATTTGCGAGAGGCGATAGAAATTCATAGCATCCATAGCCAAATATTCCCGAGTGGAAGGCTGAACAAACAAACAAGCAGTGTACTAGAAGTGGATATCTAGGGAAAACAAATGCTTATTTCAGATACCAGGTAGGACGCTTCTCTCAGCTGAAGGTCTTAGCCATTAGACTACAGAGCCAAAGTTCCTTCTCCTTGCTCATTACCCCTGAATTTTGTACTCATGGTTTCTCGTTGATTAAGACTAAAAAGAAAGGGTGGGGAACAGAAACCCTGTTAGTGTATTAGGATTTTAATTTCTTCAGGCAATAAAAAGAATTGGTTTTCTAACCATTTCACTGCTGTGCAGGAATAGGCATGTCACTGCTGTAGCTTCATGGAGGTCCTGTTTCCATTTGGAGTCATGTTAGGCTCAGAGCACAATCACTGCACCTTAGATACTGTTCTAGATATCTTTAGGGTTTCATCAGGGCTTAAGACAGTCAGTAGTGACAGGTTGTATCTCACTTAACAAAAGGCGTCTCAGAATGAGACATTTAAATCTGCTCCTGTCACCCCAAGATCCCTTTACAGTAACAGAAGAGAAACAGAAGATACAGAGAGTGAAACAGTGAACAGAAGTGTCAGATCTGCTTCTGGAATTGCCTGTTTGTCACCATGTCTATAAGGGAAATTCAGATTTGGAAGTCAACATTTTACATTCCTGAGGTTATCTGAGATGACTCCCATCCGAAGTCCTCACCTGCTCCAGCTAAGGAAGCTCTGGGCATGCCCAGAAGCAGAATTATAGAGGATTTTAAGGTCAAATCAGGAGGTGCCCAGCAGAGGCAAATGCTCAGATAAGACAAGTAGAGACAGTTGGATTACAATTTGGACATTCATGCCTGAAGTCATCGTAAGTCTTGTTTTCAGCTCCTAAGTCTTCCTTTTTTTTTTTTTGAGTTAGCTGTTAAGAATGTAATCCAACTTTTAAAATGCTTATATATTGCACCAGTTTAAAATAAAGAAAAGGCTGTCAAAACTGCACCTGAAAAGAATACATAGTGTTCTCCATAACTGGAGGTGTTTAAATCAGCACTGGAACCAGTCTGTGAAATTTGCTGTAGCTCCAGAAGTTATAGTCGTGAAGCAGGAATTACTGCATGAAATTCTCTGGCATGTGTTATGGAACAGGTCGGAGCATATGATTATAATGGTTCCTTCTGGGCTCAAGCTCCAGACTAAGACATAACATTCATTGCCAACACCACTGAGGGGATGGGAATTATCTGAGTTTTTATTTATCATCATTAACCAGAACCAGTGTCACTCAGAGCCACCTGAGATTTGTGGTGCAGGAATACATTTACTTTATTTTGATGGGCCTATCAGTTTGTTTTATGAGTAATACATACGTATTTATAATCACTTAAACTAATTTTTACTTCACTCCCACACACATACTCACTGTCAAACTCAAGGTAAACTTTAACACTTCCCCCTCCCATTTTATATCTGGACTTGGCTTTGTGATTTATTTTCATGAGCAAGACACTGAAGACAGAGTCAGTTTTTCCAAAGAAATAAAGCTCCGGAATCTTATAAAAGGGCAGTCATACAATACACAAAATGGACATGACAGAAAATTAATCACACACAAATAAATCATGAGTGTAAGAGAGGGCAAATGAGTACTTTGCTCCTTAGCCTGTGCTTTGTCATGTAGTGATGTGTTCGTTTTCACCTAATTTGAGGCCCTTCCTAGACCACTTTGAGTTTATCGCCCCGGTTATGAGGAAGGTCACACTGGAGGATGATAATGTTCCCTCCTGACAAAAATCCATGAACATAATTTACAAACTATATTCTTTTCTTTCCCTTTATTTTCCTTTCCTTTTCCTTCTTTCTTTTCTCTTTTTCTCTCTCCCTTTTTCCTTTCCTTTCCTTTCCTTTCCTTTCCTTTCCTTTCCTTTCCTTTCCTTTCCTTTCCTTTCCTTTCCTTTCCTTTCCTTTCCTTTCCTTTCCTTTCCTTTCCTTTCCTTTCCTTTCCTTTCCTTTCCTTTCCTTTCCTTTCCTTTCCTTTCCTTTCCTTTCCTTCCCTTTCCTTCCCTTCCCTTCCCTTCCCTTCCCTTCCCTTCCCTTCCCTTCCCTTCCCTTCCCTTCCCTTCCCTTCCCTTCCCTTCCCTTCCCTTCCCTTCCCTTCCCTTCCCTTCCCTTCCCTTCCCTTCCCTTCCCTTCCCTTCCCTTCCCTTCCCTTCCCTTCCCTTCCCTTCCCTTCCCTTCCCTTCCCTTCCCTTCCCTTCCCTTCCCTTCCCTTCCCTTCCCTTCCCTTCCCTTCCCTTCCCTTCCCTTCCCCTCTTTTCTACCCATCCCTCTTTCTTTTTAACATACTATCCATGGCTTATTTCATTTGAATTCTTTGTTTTCTGAAGAATAGCTTTTGCTGCCACACTTAGGCATTGGGTGCATTTTTTTCTTTTCATCACTTTGCTTTGGTATGCATATGAGCAATTATTCCTGACTTGTTCTCAAATCTCTCTGGTTGCTGACCTTGTCTTTTACCCCTTCTTTAAATCCTAAAGATAGTCTAGTCATGATACAGCTTTACAAACAGGACATTTATTCCTTTGTTTTCAAGGACTTTTTCCTATCCATATGGCTCTATTGCTCTATTACTAATTTAGCTGGCAATGGGACAAGGTTGTGAATAGAATAAATTAATCTGAATATGAGATTAAGAATCAAGAGGGAACTATGCCACAGATCAAGACCCTCATATGGCTTCTGAGGTTGGCACACACCTCATACCACGTGATAAAAACCAAAACCAAACAAATCTGTTCCTGGACAGCACTCTGGTTTTAACAATTTATTCATCCCTTTGAGGAGATAATAGATGAAGAGGAAAAACTAAGCAGAGGAAAATGGATTGCGGCTAATAAAATGATGTAACAGCAAGTATCTCATATCAGTGCATCTATGAATCATGACATTGGTTGACATTAGTGAACCAATAATCCCTGAGAAATAGCATATCAAGCATCTTTGTGGATCTGCAAGGTCATGGTGAGACATCATGTTCTAGCTTCACACACACAATTGCTCCAAGACAGAGAAGCTCTAAGGAAAAGCCTGTGACTATATTATCCTGGATTTGAGTTGAGCTCATCATGAACTGCCTTAGGCCACATTTTCCTTGGACCAAAAGGTTACTTTGAAAATCCCACCTGTTTTTTGTTGTTGTTGTGTTTTGTTGTTGTGGGTTGTTGTTGTTGATTTTCTTTTTGGAAGCTGGTAGATCATCACTATATCCTGTTATACATAACTGGCATAAATTTCTGTATTGTGAAAAGCTGAGGGTAAGGAATTTTGGCCTCCAGGTATGTTCCAGTGCTGGAGACATAGTCATCATGTATGGACAGCTAATTGAGCCAGCTGAAAAGTATCTCCTGATGACTGTTTTTCTCCATTGAAAAAGGGACTTATGACTCCATGAAAGCTTCACAACCCACATCTCCAAACTTTGAATTTTCATTGGGGAACATTGCGTTCACATTTCTTGATTTTTTTGAAAACCATTAAATTGTTCTAAAAGTTAGAAAAAGTAATTTTTTAAGTAGAATTTGTTACAATATTGACGATTTCTACAATTTTACTAGAAGAATATATATCTGATATGCCACATGAGAACATAACCCCTGATCCATGATGAGTATCCATCAACATGAGAATTCCCTTGCAAATCTGAGCCTTAATACTTGAACACCCCTTTTTCATTCCTCTTTCATGGCATTTCTTTGCTTTGTTCCTTTTTCTCTGACACTTACTGGCCTGCTAGATAATAATTTTAAAGTGTATGAACTACTGAAATAAAAGAGTTCCCTGTGGTGTGAAACAGTTATGTGTATTGAAAGAAAAAAAAATAAGAGAAAAAAAAAAGGCATCATAAAATGTAAAGAAAGAAGGTTTCCTGAGGGCAAAAGCTGTCAGCCCTGCCTGGTGTAAAAAATATTTGATGTATAATCATTTGATGTAAAAAATTAAAAAAGAAAGTGCAAAGCCCAGTGTAATAATAAGCAGTGCTGTCTGATAATGGGAACCATATTCTTTAGCAGAACGCGATGTACAGTCAGAATTTATACTGTGGTTACTTCTCCAGCGGGGTGGCGGGGGGGGGGAATGAACTCTAAACCCCCCAGAACAAAGTTTTCCCAACAAGCAACATGGAAGCCTTACATCTCTGTGGCCAAACTACCAGACACCAAAAAAACACATTCCTTGGCATGAACCAAATTCACCAAATATCAAAGAGAGGTGGCCCATTTGACACCAGTAGTAGAGGTACCTTAGCTTTCCCCATGGGAAAGTCATATTTTCATGGGAAGTTGTATCTTAGAAGGCAAAGGGGAGATGGGAAGAAAAACAACGGGAGAGCTATGTAGCAATCATTCCCTTTTACTGCTCAAGGATCATATTTCTGGAAGCACTAAGACTGGTAGGAGGTGAGACATCATGAACTCTGTCCTCCAAGTGACTTTGCATCCAAAGAAGGGCGACGAATCTGGTGAGGGGTCTGGAGCACAAGTCTGATGAGCAGCGGCTGAGGGAGCTGGGGTTGTTCAGTCTGGAGAAGAGGAGGCTAAGGGGAGACCTCATCGCTCTCTATAACTGCCTGAAAGGGGGTTTCAGAGAGGTGGGTGTTGGTCTCTTCTCCCAAGTGACAAGTGACAGGACAAGAGGAAATGGCCTCAAGTTGTGTCAGGGGAGGTTTAGGCTGGATATGAGGAAAAATTTCTGCACCAAAAGGGTTGTCAAGCATTGGAACAGGCTGCCCAGGGAGGTGGTTGAGTCACCATCCCTGGAGGTATTTAAAAGACATGTGGATGAGGCGCTTAGGGACATGGTTTAGTGGTGGAGTTGGCAGTGTTAGGTTAATGGTTGGACTTGATGATCTTAAAGGTCTTTTCCAACCTAAACAATTCTATGATTCTATGATTCTGTGATTCCCATATCTCATCTGTGATCACTGCAGATCCTACCTGGAGAACATTAGGATAATGAGCAACAAAGTGCTGATGTCCATGTTCTTGAGGTGGCAGGTCCCATTCCTGGATTGTTCAATGTCAAATAAATTGCAAACTGTGAGAGCTTGTTGTAATAGTCTTTATTCTGTGTGGATTTCCTGGTGACAAATGCTATGGCTGCAGTCTTCTTTTCTCTGGCTGGACACATTTTTACAACATCTGTAGAAATTTAATGTCCTTGAAATCTCTACCTCATTGTCAAACTTGAAATTAACCAAAAGGTCCTCAAGGTAGTAGGGAGAGACCAGGTATTAAGTTTTTTTCTTGAATGGAAATAGCTGAAAAATTAGAGGACAGGTGCTAAAATAAGACTTTAAGAGTTCTTAGTTGATTCCTTATTAAAAGACAACTGTTGCTCACTTTCACTTTTCACAGTTTTGCAAAAGGCACTGAAAATAAACAAAGCAATTATCATTTTTGAAATAGGTATGAGAAAGAAAAAAACCTATTCCCCTCTCAACATATGGAAAAAATCTTTAGAGAAATCCAGTTTTGTCACACCAGGCTGGTGTCTGACAGAAAAGCAAAGGTGGTCACCATCTAAATATCTGTAAAGGTTGAACCTTTTCTGAAATTACATGTTAGCAAATCTGGAGGGCATTTACTCTTTCTCATGCATGCAGCCGATACAGGATTTTCCAAGACTTTACATAAGGTGCTATTTATTAGATGGGTTGAATCTTGCATCTTCTATTTGAAAAGGGAAAATGAGGTAGGGTGGGACGACACATCTTGTTTAATAGTACAATTTGAGCCTCAGCAGCCTCAGAAATTTGATTTAAAGCAAAACCACACTGAACCACATCAGGATTTTGGCTCTGGATTTTACAGTCTTCTTTATTATTGCTATTATTTTAATATCCCTGTCCTTGACATACCAATATAACAGAGCTTTCCACTGAAAATTAAGCTGGAGATGCCAGTAAGATGGTGTTTCTCAAGAAAATGCAGTCGGGAAAGTGCCTTTTGCTGTGAAAGGAAGGCTCTGAGTACCGGACAGGAAAAAACAGGGGCAGCTTAAGACAGAACAATAAGGCGAAAAAGGGGATAATAAACGGGTTTGGCAATTAAAGTAATTGTATAGTCAAGGTCAGCGTTCTGCTGATTTGTGATCACTGGGAAATAAAACCATGATTTGCCTCCAGTCCATCAGTAGGCAAGCATATTAGGAGGGAGTATCTGTCCATTGCCCAGGACAAGTGCTTCCAGTCAGAGCAGGGAGGTGGCTGACATACGTGGACACCTATAGAGTTAAGTAGTATTGCAAAGAAGATGAACCTTGTCATCCCCGGGGATTTAGTTGGGTACTTCAGTCCTATCCATCTGAAGTCAGTTTGCTATGTTAAATCCTTCCTCTTTGGAAACTGCTTTCGCTCTGCCATTTCAGCTCACAGATACAATTCTCCCAGATAAAACGAGTGGCACTGTGGGTCTTTGATCAGCCTTTTCCACTTCTCTTCCAGTCAACTTCCCATTTCCAATAGGTTTTCCACCCTTTCTTGTCTAAAACAGGTTTCCTTATTCTCCTGAAAAGCAAGGATGTGAGAAATTATCTTCGTTTCCTTTCTTGGCTATTTTTTTTTCAGCATCCTTCTACAGTACCCTGATATGATTATACGCCAGATGGTACTATATGACAAACACAACCTACCATAAAAAAATATCACGGCTCTCGGTCACTATGGTGGAGAACATGTTTCTGAGAGATTCCTCAGGCGTCTGCCAACACTTGCAAATCGTCTTGATTTGCTGTGAGTGTGGTGATAAACAGGAGAGAGGGAATTGCTCCTGCAGGACCCAGACATGTGTTGCACACATATATTTACAGGAGGGCAGAGAGTGATATCAGGTCTTATTATCCATGTGATGGAATAAATATTGTGAAGGGAGTCATGTCCATAACTCGGCACCAAACTGTCATAAAGAAAATAGGAAAAAGTTTGCAGTTTCTGGGTGGTGGCAGTGTAACTACTGTGAGCCAAAGCACCAAAGATAATCTTTTAAGGCCATCTACTAATATTTTCCCTGTGTTGTACAGTGTCTGTGTATTTATTTACTCAGAATACAGCTCTGGTGCGAGTATCTGAGATGATACTGCTACTATGGCTCTCAATTAGCAAAACAAACGGCAGGCAAATATCCTCAGGACTACAGCATATTCTGCTTTCATGTACAAACAAGACATAAACTGACACTGAAAATCTGTCAGTCTTTCCCCTAATATCCTCTGAACCTCCCAGATATTTTCACTTCAAAATGACAAAACTAGAGGTCTCGAGGACAGCAGCTATTTATCAGCAATAGGCTGATTATTAGAGATTCCCTATCAGCACCTCCACTGAAAGAAAGGTTAATAGGATTATCTTTTTCTTGGACACTGAAGCTACTCTTGCTGCCTCGTTACATCATAAGATAAGCACCAGCTAGGCATAGATTTGCTTATTTCCAAGGGCAAACATTTTCAAAAGTATCCAGTCCAAAACAGCCAGAGCTCCAGGACTAAACTATACTGCCTATAAAACTATTGTGAGACTGTTCAATAACAGTCCCCTTTGATTTCTCTGTTGTTGGTATATATAAACAAAGAAATCATAAAAGGGCCTAATTCGCAGAAAATTAGTATCTCAGATTTGCTGACAATAAAGCCTCATTAGGCAAAAGTATTTTGGGTCACCTTAGCAAAATAGGAAGCTCCCAGGACCATGAGTCACTTGTGAGTATTTGTAGCTGGGTATTTAAATACCATGATGTTTAGGTTTACCATGCTACACCCTGTCTGAAGAACTGGAAACTCTGTGAATACTCCAGGAAATACCATTATTGTGCTTGGCAGAGGACCAGGTTCTATTATTGTCATCTGCTGACCGGGTTGTTTAGGGGCCCAGCAAAGAGTAATGCCACATTGTAAAAGACCTTCCATGTACACATGAGATAGGATGCCACCGGAGGCCAGTAAAGAGGCAAGACTGGTAAATCAACGCTTGTTATTCTCATTTTGTAAATGTCTCAAGTTGCAAGTGCATGTCCTACCTGAAGGAATATGTGTGGATAGTAGTTGAGTTTAATTTGTAAATATTATGAATGCTATGAAAGCCATTTTCCAGCGTGTCTGATTTTATTGCCTCAAAAGGGTTACCAGAAAGCTTTGTATAGCCAAGGAGTATCACTTGTTGTGGTGCCTCTCTTCCTCCATTGACTTGCCTCTAGAAATGGTCTGCATGACCAGTCAGCTTTTAGATGTCTAAAATTACATTAATTGGTTTCCCTTCTTAGTTGAAAAACCACAGATACCTACTTGTCCTATTCGGAAATCCTAGGGTTAAATTTTACAGGCAGACTTTTTGTGATAACATGGCTTTACATTTCTAAATGCATATCTCAGGTGAAACATCCCTTTCAGTTTCTGCTGAGAGAATGGCAACAGAGGACATAAAAATAGGTTAAATAGGTAGTTTCCAGAAGCCTATGGAGTATTTCTTAGAGGATTAACCTTCTAATAGCACTCTTTTTCACTTCTATGTACCCTTTATTCTGAAAGGCTCTAAATTTTTTTTTTTTTTTTCTCATATACTCACTAGTGATTTTTTGATGTACATGAAGACCTCTATGGTTTTTTTAGGTTCTCCATCTATCCAGAAGACGACTCATGTGGTCAGTGATTTTCAGCTGGGAAGCTATCCCATGGTTTCTTCCTTACCTGGTAACTTCTACAACATGATTGCAGTCTGTGACTGTCTGCACCATGCTCATGTCCAGCTGTCTTCCCTCCTGAGGCCCATGGAGCCCTGTTGTTGCTGGTTGGTTTGAGTCACCATGAGATACAGATGTCTCACTGAAGTGTCACCAGCCAGAAAATTCATTGGGAACATATTTTTTCTGGATCTTCAAGTGTTAAACTGAGATATCTATTATTTTATTTTATTTTATTTTATTTTATTTTATTTTATTTTATTTTATTTTATTTTATTTTATTTAACTTAGTTTAGTTTAGTTCAGACCAGTTCTCTTCTCTTCTCTTCTCTTCTCTTCTCTTCTCTTCTCTTCTCTTCTCTTCTCTTCTCTTCTCTTCTCTTCTCTTCTCTTCTCTTCTTTTAAATTAAACCTGTGTTTTCATGACATGGAAAATAAGCATCTTATGAAATAGTTTACATTTTGTGCAGATGAAGCCAGATATAGATTAAAAATCCAAGCTCATCTCTCCTAGTCACAAATCTCAGCAAAGAAAAAGTAAGCTTGAAACACCTCTATTACTCTGCAACAAATTTTCTTATCCTATCCTCTTTAAACACTCAGAGTACATTTTCATTGGTACTTTCCTTGCTGAAGACAAAATTTTGCTGCTGGATTTTGCTTAATTTGCTTTCCAGGTCAAAGTCAGCCAACAGGATCCAGTAGAAGCAAGAAGTGAGATTCATCTCACCTGCTGGCAACACCTCATGGTATCATACCAAGCTCCTTTGACAGTCAACGCAGAAAAACAAGTAACTCCATGGGGAAGATCTGAAGGACACATTTGAAATTTCTCCCAAGACTTAGACTGGGATTCACATGATGGATTTTAGGATGAGGATCTCGGACATCTTACCTTTAGATATATAAATTAGGCCACAATAATTCAACCCACAGTTTTGACATCAGAATTATCAATTTGTATCGTCATAGTGCATTCATGTCCCAGGTGTTAAATAAAGCATCATCTCACTGGAGACAATACAAGCATAGGACAGTGAGATGGTACCTAACTCATTGAAACTGTAAACTATACTGAAACAAGACATCCAGAAAGAAAAAGACGTCTCAGAGCAAAGAATATATGAAACCAGGTTTTTAAGGTGACAAGACAGTGGTCCATGCACAGCAGCAGTTCAATAAGTATCTTTTTTCCCTTCACTTTTTGTAGTCATCCCAGAAAACTAGTATTTTAAGGAGGATTTTGAAGGAAGAGTTTGGGAGGAGCAGCCACACTATCCTGAATAGCAGCCAGAAAAAACATTTCTGCCAAAGCCATTTTTCAACAGCAAACTGAGCTTTCACCTAAATTATATTTTCCACAAAAAAGTGTCTGTTTTCTGTGGAATATTTTGACATTTCAGTGAAAACTTCAATACACAAAAAGTGAAATACTTCCAGCTGAGAAGTTTTATTCTGCACCGCCGCCAGAGTCCCCTGTGGGACTTATTCGGCATACGCTTCCTGGTCTCATTTTCATTTGTGGGCCAGAATCCCAAGGCAGACTACATCTCCCATGATGCAGATGGTCATTAACTCCCACGGAACTAAAGACGAATCCTGCTCATTTATAACTTGTGAGAGCTCATCTAGTGCTGGACAACAGCATAGCTTCTCTCTACCTGTGCTGACTTTTAGTTTAGTTTAGTTTAGTTTAGTTTAGTTTGGTTTGGTTTGGTTTGGTTTGGTTTGGTTTGGTTTATTTTATTTTATTTTATTTTATTTTATTTTATTTTATTATTTTATTTTATTTTATTATTTTATTTTATTTTATTTTATTTTATTTTATTTTATTTATTTCTTTGCTGACAATTTCCAAAACAAATCATTTCAGGCTGAGCCAACAGTCATCATTTCAATTTGCATTTAATTTGTTTGGTGCTGCAAACACACTAGATACGTCATTATGTTCACACCCTGACTGTAAGCCAAGTCAGTGGCAGTGGGTTAACCCCTCCTGGGACATAGCAAGGACCAGCAGCAGAGGCTCAGGACTTTGGGGCTTCTTCCCTTGCTCTGACCAGTTGTGTCACTTGGAGCAAGTCACTTCCCAGTCACTGCCCTTCGCTTTTCTCCCTGAACTGTGCCAGTCGTGTCTGTTCAGGTCATGAGATCCGTGGAGTGGGGACTGTCTCTTATACATGCTTCTACCATGTCACCCATATTGGTGGACCCCCAAAAATTAACTAACAGCTCTGGGTACTGGTGGAAAAGCAACTTTTTTGCATGTTAAGTGGGTTTAAAAGAGGAAAGGAGGGATTGGGACCCTGAAATTTGAACAAAAAGGGATGCTGAGCCAAAACATCTGGGCCAGATCAGTGGTTTGATGAGAAGGATGACAGCTAGACCTCTGGATTGGCCCAGTTCAAGCCAATGACAAATATAAATGACCATCACCTCACCGCTATTAACCTGCTGTGATTTTTTTTTTTTGCCCCTTCACCTCCACTGCTGTCTCGGATACTTTTTCCCTTTCCTGTACCTAAAAAGAGGTGACTCTATGAAGCCTGTGGATGAAATGGGGCTGCAGACACGTATGTGTCTGCGTGTGCACGCGTGCGCGCATCAGCGGGAGAGCCGGCAGCATGCACGCCTGCGCACGTGGGGAGGGCAAGGAGGGACATGGTTTTGTTGCCATTGCTAAAAGGAGCCTAAAATAAACGCAGTGAAGTCTGTGCTCCAGCATACAGCTGTGTAAACTCAAACTGCAGGCCTGCTCTCGCGTGGCCAGTTACTTATGGAAAAGGAGTGAGGTATAGCTCGGCACTGAGGGACTTGCCCATCAAACTGTTTCACACTGTTGGTCAAACAGGGCTCTTTGAATGAAGGAGGAAGAAAAAAAGATATTCCCTGATTCCAAGGTCTAATAAATTGAAGCCCTGCACCTCTCATGGCCTTGGAATGATTACATTAATTTTTTTTGCTACATAATCATCAATAAATCAAGCATAGCCCATTAAACAATAGATGCCTCGGAGGCCTCTCTTCAAATGTGCTTTTGATAAGAGTCAGAGAATTTTTTTCTGGGCTTGTAACGTTTTTCTTTCCTCTGTTTGTTTTTTCTAAGGGTCAAATAATGCTGTTAAAAGAGCAGTTAATATATAGATCTGTTTTTCCATATTCCCGTCATGGTGTTTGACTTTGGGAGATTTATGGAATATCTTTTCCCAGTTCAACAATAGTATGTTTTGTTGTACTAAAGAGGTATTTTAACATGAGTGGAGATTCTTAATAACTTCACTGCTGTCTCCTTTCCAAAATAGGCCCCAGCCAAGACAGAGAACAGTGCAAATATATGTATCTATATACATAAAGAAAGAGAGAGATCTGTATTTATACATATAACGCACTCATCTGGGTATCACTCATTTATTTTCACATGATGAACTCTAAAAGGTTGGTATGTTCTGGCCAGAAGCCACTGTTCACCTTTTTCATGAGGCATGACACACAGTTACGTTGAAAGCAGGAAGAGCTAAGTGGCCTGGGCCAGATCTTCGGATGGGGTAAATGCAGGGGAGCTGTGTTAACTTCGGTGGAGCTTTGCCAAACTATGAGAGACAATGATCTGACCTGGTACATTCAAATATGCTTCAGATGTTATGTCTCTCCACTGAAGGTGTACCTTCAGCCAAGAAAGACTCATACGGACTCATCCATCCCCCAAAACCAGACCTAGCTTCTCATCACACTAAAGCTGCAACGCTAATTGTGAAAGAGTTGCATGAGCTGCTCACCATCATCATCTTCAGTGTGATTCAGCCCCTCCTGACCCATTTAGTATAGGGGGTTCTCCAATCTGTCTCGCACCGATTTAATGGAGTTCACCTCTCTGACTTCTTGCGGCTTCGACTGCGGCACTGTGCTCAGTGTCTGTGCGATTCTGCAGCAAAGGAGATGTTTATTCCTGCTCAGTTACAGGACATATCTCCTAGCTTCCACTTGGGATTTCAGGCAAGGCTGCAGGATGTTCCCGTTTCCCAAAGTCTGGGCCTCATGTCCTAAGGGACTTCCAGCAGGACTGCACCTTTCTGGGGGAAGTTTTCTCCTGCATAAGAGCTAGTTGATCACAGCGTAGCGATACGAAGTCTCCCTTTCCACATACCCCTTCCGAGGCTCTGGGGATGGTTGTGCATTCCCTGGCCAGAGGCGGGATGAGATGCAGCCTGCACTGTACAATGCAGCAACAAAGCAGTGGGACATGCCAGAGATAATGAGAAAACTCAATATCCTATGCAGAAGAGTAGGACACCATACGAAGACACTAGTTCAGATCATGGTAGCTGTACATCTGTCTAATAATTAGATAATAATTAGATTAATAATCTAATAATTAGATTTTTTTCTTTTCCCCAAGATGCTAATTAACTTGGGCAAAGTATCATATTAAAGCAACAACTTTCCCTCTAGGTCCAGATTTCAGTGTTGGCTTGCAGAGCTGTACACCATGTCCAATGCCCCTAGTCTAGGAATCAGTCCTCAGTCCCTTTTACATGTGGTTCTCCCATCACAGAGCTGTCACACAAGACAAAGAGGTCAGCTTTCCTATTTTTAAATGCTTTGTTTTGGATGATATTCATGAATGTTACTTGTCAAGGGCAGTCCCTGGCTTTTTCAGCCAAAAGAAGCAGCTGTGGTGCTATTTGACTGGAACACAATCTGCTTCTGGAGAGATCTCCCAGGTAGTTCAAGAGAAAATGCATGTCATGAGATCACATCTTGTCCTTTCCTTGGGTTTTATTTGTTTTCCTCTCCAATTCTTCCTCCCACAGGGCTTCGCTTGCTCTTTGAACATCAGTGGATGATGCTGTACCCTCTTGTACCGTGAACAGGCCATCCATCGTTCACCACAAGTTCAAAGCTGGACTCTGCCACAGATACTGAATCTGCAGATATGTTTGTGGCTTTATGTGAAGTACATGTTCCTGGTTTCCAGCACTCACTGTTAGGAGTGAGTAGCGTGTATCTCAACAGCCCCTCTCTTTAAAGATCTACGGAAATTCAAGGTATCTCATGATGTGGAGTGAAAAAGGGAGAAGGCTGTCTGTGATGAAACATCTTCCACTATCTGCAACCAAGAGAAGCTTTATTGCTCCTGCTGCTACTTCTTTCAGAGTAAGCCATCATCTCGGGCTTCTAAATGGATATATTATTGAAAGGAAAATTTCATTGAATTTGATTCTTATGCAATTAATAGGGAAGATTCTACATCTGCAGATGCCAACAGTGGCAATGCCACTGACATCAGAAGGGTCAGGATTTCAGCTTAGAATTTTTTCTCCTGCCAAAGGGACAAGTCACAGTGTGCAGCATACAAAACACGGACTGAGGTCACCCTTAAGGTATTCTCAGGCCCCTAAACCGTAATGTTCTTTCACAGACACTTTTACTTTAATTTGTTCTCAGTGGAAAAACAAATGGAGGGAGCAGTAAGTGAGGTGGGACTGGAGAAAGACCATCACACTTCAGTAGAAATCTAGCTGCTGCTGGTGATCCTGGAGGAGGGATCAGCCAGGCAAGACAGAGCGTAAGTTGCTCATGTATAAAGCGTGACCGTAGGGGTGTAGCACTGACTCCTGGTATAATTAAAAAAATCCTCCTTTCACTAACTCTGCATGCCTGTTGCAACGCGTGTTACTAACAGACCAAGAAGCCATCCTGGCTTTGAGGCACAGGTGTTGTGCTTGCAGCAAATAACATGGTAGGTAGTTTTCAAACCAGAAGTAAGACACCACTGTTAGTTCAAATAGAACTGAATAAGTTTTAGAAATACGAGAGATGAGTTTGAGCAGGTACCCAAACCCTTGATCTCTTGTCTTTCTTATGCTTGAGCCTGTAGGATTTTTTCTAGACCTTGAAAATCTGTAACTGAGAGAAGTATTCCTTCATTTTTCCAGGAAAAGGGAAAGGGAAGGGAAGGGAAGGGAAGGGAAGGGAAGGGAAGGGAAGGGAAGGGAAGGGAAGGGAAGGGAAGGGAAGGGAAGGGAAGGGAAGGGAAGGGAAAAGAGGAAAGAAGAAAAAGAAATTAAGCTTTCTCCAGATTAAAATCCAAGTCCAGTTTGGGTTCAGGTTTAGTTCAAAAGTGGATGGCCAGGTCTTGTTTTTCCTGAGACGCTTTCTTCATCCAAATCCAAACTCCTCTGAATTTGTCAGTGGGGAGCCTGAGGAAGAAATGGTTCTGTTTGAGTTGAATCAGAGCACCAGCCTCACCGTCTGCCAGAAATGCTGACCTTTCTCAGTCTGATGCAAAATGTCCTGAATCTGTCCATTTTCCACAAAAGCTCTGCTGGCACTTCTGCTTTTAACCTTCTCCATGAAAAATCAGCTTAGGTAAGTTCACAAGAGTTTCTTGCTTAACACTTGCTCTCCCATGCTCTTACCTGACCCCACAACTGAATCCTCACGGACTGAAATAATTATCTCAGCTGAAGCTTCA
The DNA here is from genome assembly GCF_030936135.1 of Gavia stellata. Classification (NCBI taxonomy): domain Eukaryota; kingdom Metazoa; phylum Chordata; class Aves; order Gaviiformes; family Gaviidae; genus Gavia; species Gavia stellata. The sequence goes on from NC_082599.1 coordinate 2,693,594, forward strand.
TTGAACTTAGCAGTAGGTGTTATCCTGGTAGCAAGCAAAAAATACAAAATAAATAGATGTATATATATATATAAGTTTAACATCTGCATATCTTGCATGGAAACTGCTCCCCTTCCAAGAGAGGTATGGATCTCCCATACACTGCTGGACTGAAACTGATGCAAGCCTGAGTGACCTGCCGGTTTCCTCTGGGAGTCTCCTGTATAGTTATGTAGCATGTAGTCCATCAGCTGGAAATAACTTTATGGAACATCTCACTTCATTATTTTCAGTCGAACTGCAGCTTTGTGTCCTGATGCTGTGGTGTCAGGTGAAAGGGAAAAAAAAAGAGAAAACATCTTGCTTAACGTGTCTTCCATACTTATTTCAGAATAAATGAGCTCTCTGTGGAGTGTATCACTTATAATTACACCCCAAAATACACTTTTGGGTGCCATTGAGAGTCTGGATTAAATCCACTTGCAGGAGAACAGTTTATGAAGTCTTGGTTTTCCATTAATCTTCAGGTACCTTTCTCAGGGGACTTGGAGGGGAAGGTGGTTGGATGGCAAAGGAGCAAGAGAATGGTTCAAAGAAGAAAGAAATGGTTGGTGAATGGATGACTCAGGAGAAGGATAAATAGTTATGACAGTTTTAATTTCTAAACCCCAAACCAGAATCAATCCAGGCTAATGGATACAGCAGTAAGCTGGGATTTCACTCGTGTGAATCCCATATCTTCGCTCTCCTGCTGCTTCGTTGTCTGTCCTTGGATAACTCTTGATTCCTGCCTTTTGCTTTTCCACTGTATTTACACAGGACATTTGCAGAGCTCAGATTGCTTTTCACTGTGTGTTCATACAGCACTATGCACTGAGGCAGCACAATCTTGGATGTGCCTTGCAAGCACCATGGAAATTTCCACCATTTTCATCATTTTCCAGTTGCACCAGTTGCATCCCCACAGGATTTAGATGTTGTTCCACCAGCGCTGAATATGCTCATCACAGTTTTTTTGGAAGTGCTGTTTTGATGTAGTTTCTACCGGCAGTGACCCAGGCTCATCCCACTGAATTTTAGTTGCCTTTAGAGGTCCATAGAAAAGAAATTAATAGAGGACCTTGGATAACCATACTTCTTATTCAAACACCCGAGCTGAATTCCTGAGTTTAGGACAGAATCATTTTTCCCTTTGCTGGAAGCTTTATATAGGGAAAGCATTTACACCGGCTCTTTAGAAACCTGGTACCTGTCTGCTTGTTGCATTGAAAATTACCACAGATCCTGGAATATCATCCTGGCTTCATGTGACTTTCTACCTTGTTGATAACCTCCACTTGGACACCCTGCCAAAAAGATCTCCATGATAAATAGTGCTAGGTCATTTCCCATGGTATACAGGAGACTCAGCTAAACCCCACGAAGTCCAGAGCGTGGATGAGAACTGAACATTTTACAGCCATTAAAAGAGTCTTGTTCAATTTTGATGGAGACACAACTCCATATGAGGTGAGGTATAAGTAGAGCTTTGTGAACATTTCCTAGCCAAACCTTAAATTAAGAAATAAATAACAGCAATAAAAAGGTTAGTTAGAGTGCCCCCTTCTCTCCAACTCTTAATAACTTTTTCAGTGCTTACATTCCAAAAGGTAAATTGTCAGCAATACTATTTACAGACAAAAACTGAATAACTTTTTTCCTCACCAAAAAAGAAGAAAAATGCTAATCTTATAATTGATTTTTTGCTTTTCTCAGATTAGGTACAGTTACATAAAGTCAGAAATGTGTTGTTCAGAAATAAGACATAGAATTTCCAAAAGGTTGTATGGTTTAAAAATTGCTGAAAGAAAACTTTAATTATTGCTTTTTTTCTCTTTGTTAATTAAAACTGTTTACCTGTAGAGAATGAATTTTCAAACCACTTTTATTACCTTGAAATAACCATATATTATATTGAAATATCTTCCAATTTTTTCTCATTTCACCTTATTTTTTTTTGTTTAAAGTCCTGTCTTTGAACCAAAGACATCAAGAAGTTTGTAATTTTATTTTGTATACAATGAGAAAGTTAAAAAAAAAAGATTTACATCGAGGAAGAAGGATGGAACCGCACTTAGTCTTGTACGAGGACAGTGGGATACATCTGATTAAATACATATGTCTTCAGTTGATCTGCCGTGTTACTTGGAATTGGCAAATAGGACAAAAGAACAAGGTGAAAATTGCGTACTTCTGCAATGGCACCTGGGTGCCCATCAGAATACCCTGTAACATCTGAAGTGGCTTATGGACTATACTACCTATTTATGGGCAACTGAAATGAGATGTAGGTGTCTAAGTGTAACTCAAATCACAGAATCACACAGAATCACAGAATCAGTAAGGTTGGAAAAGACCTGCAAGATCATCAAGTCCAACCATCAACCCAACACCACCATGCCCATTAAACCATGTCCCACAATGCCTCGTCCACACATTCCTTGAATACCTTCAGTGATGGTGACTCCACCACTTCCCTGGGCAGCCTGTTCCAATGTTTCACCACTCTCTCAGTAAAGAAATTTTTCCTGATATCCAACCTGAACCTCCCCTGGCGCAACTTAAGGCTATTTCCTCTTGTCCTGATGGAGATGTCCACTTCAGTTTATGAAATATTCCTAATTAGGTACTATTGAATGTATTGGGAAAGGGCTTAATTATGCCTGAATAAAGGTGTTCAGCATTCCCAAACCTTGATGCTGCTGATCTAGGTCATGTTCATTTCTGCCAGCATCATGGGATTTATGGTTCTCAAGGGTTTTTCAAACAGTTCTAGATGCCTATGTTTAGACAAATAAAGAGCTCTGTAAGGTGAAGTGATTAAAGTGGTTGCTCTGGGAGGTTAGACGCTCAGTTCACATGTAAGCACTTATGCTTCATCACCTACTTTCAGGTGTCAGAACCTGCAAGCTGAATCCCACATCTGAAGTTAGGTGAGATGAGTCTTATTTTGGGGTTCAGGAAACTGCATCTGTAATCCTTGCTATTCCTGGGTCTACTTGTGTGACCTTATACAAGCCCTTGAGTATTACTCCTTTTCTTGCTTTGTGGAAAGAAGGATTCTGAATATTAAGGATTCTGAAAGATTTGGAAGAAATAAAGGCAGTAGGGAGAAGAGTTTCAAGGAAATAATTTATTTCTTATAGAGAAATCAAAAATACAGTTGCTTTTACACATGCATGCATTATTTGAATATAAACAGCTATTTAACACTTTTTTGCTTGATTTTGCTCAGAACTATCTATTTCACATATCTGAAATCTGTAGAAATACAGTAAGTTACATACACATTCAAAAAACTTTCAGCATTTTTCCCCAGCAACAAAATGTCAGATGGTTATAAGTGAAATAAATTCACTACTTCTTGTAACACAGCTTCCTAGGTCTCTTTACAAAGGAAACATTCCAGATATTAAGCATTGCACCACTTTTTTTCACTCTTTACTTTTTTTCTTTTTTTTTTTTTTTCCCCCCAGGTAGACTGGGATTGTTTGTTTCAAACAGAAAGAGATAGTAGAGTCCTTGTGCCAGGCCATATTTGTATTTCACCATGTCTGTGCACCATCTAGCACAACAGATTCTGAGCATCACTGCAACTTCTCAGTGGCAACTGCAGGATATCACAAGTGTCTATAGAAGGCGTGCTGTCATAAGGCAGTAAGAAATAGTCACGTTGAGTGCATAAATCTAGTTATGTATTTTATATGTCTACGCAGCATGACACTCGAGACTCTTTTGATGACAGTGTCTAGGCCGCCATAGTGAAAGGAAGCCAGTGTAATTATCCTTGATGCCAATATCTACGTTTAGATCATGACCCTCTCTTTCAATCTCTTACTGCTTCACACGAAGTGAATTTAATTCTTGCTTTATGATTCAGCAATTTTATATTAGAGCTTACCAAACTGCAAACCATCTTTATAAACCAACACCCACTTCATACATAAAGATTTTCAGGGCCTCCTGAGATAAATAGGTGTCTAAAATTAACAATTTGCAGCTTTAGCAATCTTTTCTTCCCTACTTTGAAGTTATCCAGGCTTTTAACTAATGATTTCCCTCCACACATTTGTCATGGTTGCCATCGGGACATTTTAAAGTGTCACCAACTGTTGTGAGAGAAAAGATGCAATAGCATAGTATTGCTACAGAACTAGAATTTTATATCATACATAAGGAGGAATCACTTGCCTGTTTTTACCCCAACGAGTTTCTACATACCTAGATCCAACAGCACAAATCTCCTGCATGAACGGAACTCCATGACTCAAGTTACAGCCCCAATCAATCAATGAGTGAATTGTAATTTCCACAATATTAGGGAATAGATGACTAGTCAAAATCACATTTGGGTTTGATTTGCATTATGATGCATCATTTCCCCAAAGCTGATTCGAATCCAATATTTGCAACTTAAGTAACTCGTTTTCAGAATAATTTTTGTACTGTTTTAATGACATTGGAACTGTTGCATCTCACTTTATGACTTACATGCTGGAAAAAATATGTGTGTGTAGAATAAATATATGCTGTCGATGATATTAAAGGGGGTGTAACCATATGGACCACAACCATAATGCAGTCAAGTAAAAAAAGATGAATGAACAAATGTTTCCATGTACTGAGAAGCAGGCTGAAACAGGGAATTGTCTCAATGTCAATGCAATCCTGGAAGAAGGAGCCAGAGCAACCTCCCATTTCAGACTGGAAGATTGCAGTGCAGCTGTAATTAGGAATCAATATTCTGCCATTTTCCCCAAACTAAGTAGCACAGAACTATAAGAATTACTCCAGAGGCTGATTTTTTGCACAAGGAGACCATTATTGTCTGGGAAATGAATGAGAATCAGGTTTTTTCCTCTTACAGGCATGGTCATCACCCAAAAAATTAATGATACTTATTTTTTATGACTCCTTATGGTTTTCAGGATATATATGGAAAGTACTACGTTTAGACCCAGCTGCTTGGCCTCTTCGAGGCAGATACACAGGACTCCCTGAAGACAGAACCTTGTTGTTTAGTCTCTTGTCCAAAGTGCCAACATAAAAAATGTGATGAAAAAATATATATTCTTATTGCTTTCCAGTTCTCTGGGTGGGTAGGAATCATGATCCACTCTCTGGCAGAAAACAGGAGTGAGTGGAAGTTTTTGTTTCTCTCCTGGGTAGCAGATATTAAGTAATTAATTAATTGTTTTATTTATTTGTTTGGGTTTTGGGGTTTTTTTGTTTATTTCCCTCAAGCAGCTATAGTTAACACTATCTCTAGTGCTCAGGTTCTCAACTTTGAGTGGATGACAAAGATGGCTTTTTCCCATAGCGCCGTTCAGGTTCTAATCCAGAAAAACATGTGGAAAGCCTATAGTTAAGGAAGACAAGAATAAACATGATGGTAGGGTTTACTGCAGCTAGAGTTAGACAAGTCCAGGATGGACACCTCTGGCTGGCCTAGTCACCAAGGGTGTTTTGCAGTCACTGGTGGGCCTTCCTGTGGCCAGGTTCACCTCTCTTCCAGGACTTCCATCATTAGCAGGCAAACCATCACAGAATCACAGAATCACTAAGGTTGGAAAAGACCTGTAAGATCATCAAGTCCAACCATCAACCCAACACCACCATGCCCATTAAACCATGTCCCACAATGCCATGTCCACATGTTCCTTGAACACCTCCAGTGACGGTGACTCCACCACTTCCCTGGGCAGCTTATTCCAGTGTTTCACCACTCTCTCAGTAAAGAAATTTTTCCTAATATCCAGCCTAAACCTCCCCTGGCGCATCATTAGCTATGGGAGAAAGACAGCAGTGGCTTGTGAATGATGGTCTCTGAGAAACTTCCCACAGTGACAAAGCTGATGTCAGGAAACATCAGCCCTGTGCTTTAGTATGAGCAGGATGGAGCTCAGCTAGCATCCCTTGTGTTTGCATGTAGATGAGCAAGCCATGTACTAACGAGACAACATCTGTACAGCTCTCCCTTCACTTCCTTTTGGTTTTATTCCAACTACTAGAGCTGCAGCATGTGAGTTAACTGAAGAATGGTGATGATGGATTTAACTATCCTGAACACTACCAGGGCATTTCCCAAAGATGATGTCAACTGTGCTGTAGGTATTAAAAGAGCAACTGTTCCATACAAGCAGTCTAATGCAAGACTTACGGGTCACAGACTGTGAGAGTCCAGAGCATTTAAAGCAAGGGGGGAAATACACTTTTAGAAATCCATTTTGAATGAACTAATTTTAAGCCCCAAGGGGGCTAAAGTAATTTAGCTGATAATTCCCATAGTACTTTCGTTACAGTATAGCTCCCAGCTGAAACTGCAGATTGCTGTGAGGTCTTCAGAGGCTAAACTCTACTTTTCAAGGTTAGAATGAGGGTTTGTATAAAGTGGGGTCTTGAGCTAGGTTTTATTCCGGATAAAGTTTTCTGAACTTTCAACTGTGTTTCAAACATATATGCAAATTAGATGTAGACTTTGAGGTGTCAACAGATCTCTGAAGCTGAGAAAACTTCTACTTCAGCCCTAGTTCGGTGTCAGATGTCACTCCTAATGACAGCTGACAGAGAATTAGGAGTTCAAGCTACTTCTCCAGGTTCCTCCAATAGCAAAGAAAGAGAGGAGCACTTCTTGGGGACATTTGTCTGCATCTTGAGAAGATCCGCTCAGATAGATGGAACAAATCACCAACTGTCAGTACCTAAAACTGTACAGTTAATACAGGAGTGTCCTGAAATGATTTTTCTGCAATTGATACCTAACTTTTAAATTATTAAATTTAAGTGAAAATAATTTGGGACAGTTCTTCCAAAATCAAATTTGAGCTTTCTCTGATCTAAACTCTTCATTCAAAAGTGATATTTTCCAAACCAAGTGTTCAGCTTCATAAGTCTCGCCACTTCTAAACTTCAGCCGGTCAGTAAAAACTCCCAGTGATGGTCTCTCAGAACGTTTTCCTGCTAAACCAAGATATGTGTTGGTGAGCCTATGTCATAAATTCCTAATGAGTTTTAACACTGCAGAAAATGGGATAGGTTAGTCACAAGCTGCTTAATAGCTAGAAGCACTCAGCGAAACATGCAGCTGAAAGAAGCACCTTGAGTAGATCATTGCCAGTGAGTGTTAGACAAACCGAAGTAACTAATCAGCTTGAAAAGTCTGCGTTTAAAAGTAAAAAAAAGTTTTATTCTATCTTTGTTGACTAATTTGCAGCATAAAAATCTGCTATAATTGCTACAGAAAAAGTCTTTCTGTTTTTGATAGTTTTAGCGACATCACCTGTATACTTTTAAGCCTAGCTGTTTTGTTAGGATGTTTTATAAAGTAAAATTTTATTTTCATTTTCCCCTGGTAGTCTTAGATTTAGCATAATTTTGGTGATTTTGCAACCATCTTGAAGGACAGATGAAAAGCCTGTTTTATGAATAGGTAAAATAAGTGAAGGGAAAAAAAATATTTCATACAAAACTCCAAGGAACTCATAGGAAACAATTAGAAATTTACCATGATGCTAAATGAAGAGGTTTTGGCTGCCTTTCTCATGAACTCAATAAATATGAAAAGGGCATATATACTAAAAAGAAAGTAAACAGAGGAAAAAGTAGGTTGAAACATCCAGAGAGGAGAGGGGCCATTTCCCAATGGTGATGCAGATTAAGTTGTGGGGTGGTCTCTGAGGGAAAAAGAGACAGAAAGACGGAAGGACAGAAAGAAGGGGGTGTCATGGGTTTGACCCAATTCTCTGTGTTTTCAGTTAACAAAACACCTGTCACAGACAACTTTCTTTTCCCTGGGGCCCAGCAGGGACACAGATTACAGAAAGAAAATTTGGATAAAAAAGCCAACCTCTGTTAGTTTGTTAGATTTAAAGTCTGCATGTAAGAAGATTGCAAAGTTGCATCCCCAGTGGCGGTGAACACATATTTTGTAATGGTACCTCCTATAGCAGAGATTTTAAGCCATTTCTGAACACATATAAATACTGTAAATGCAAGTCTGGAAGGGACCTCAAGAGGACCCTTCTCTGACACAAACTCACTTATACTTGTGTCTTCCCCGACAGACACATGATCGTGTCTGTCAGCAATCCCCAGCACTGGGGACCCCACACCATCCTTAAGCAGTAAACTCCATCACCTTTATTGCTAAGAAACACACTTTAGTAAATGCAAGAAAGTTCATGTAGCCTCTGTAGGCTTTCCTTAAAAAAGAAAGCGTAAATACATAAATAAAATACGTAATTTGCCCCCTTATTTCTGAATCTTCAGCATCAGTTCATCCCTTCAAACCATGGAAACCAGTGGAGGTTCTAGCTGGAAAGATGACAAAGGTCTGCAATTATACTGGTGGACCTGATTTTTCTAAAAAAAATAGATTTTGTTAATTGCCAACCTCTTCCTGAATTTTCCCATTTGAGGAAAATAAAATTAATTACCCTACAGCACCTGCTGTGGCTCTTTCACCAGGGTTTTTAGGAAGTTGCAAAGTAAGAACAGAGCGGACACCCGGGACAGTGTGTAAATCAATGCAACATCCCTCTACAAGCCCCCCTGGAGCAATGGAAATGGGCAGAAAAGGCCTTTCAATGTCCAGGTTTTCTTTTTTTTTTTTTATTTTTCTCTGTGATGAAACCCGTCCTTCACTTTTATGAGCCAACATAATGGAAACTGTCAGGCCAGCCTGACCCGACAGCAATTTGTTTTCTGAAGTGTAGGACGCAGGAGGGGTCTGGTCTGGGAGGAATGATGCGAAAGGCACACTGACAGCACATTACACTGACTCTGCCTGCATCCCTTGCAGGCAGGAACACATGTGTAGTTGTACCAGATGCCAGAGCAGATATCGGGATAGATAGGAATGCATGAAACAGATTTAAAGAAAACAAGAAAGTTTTGTTTTCTTTTGTTTTGCTGGTATTGTTTTATTTCTTGTTTTCCCCTGAGTGCTTAAGGGCTTCATTGCTTTTTTGCTAACTGCTCTACAGACAATTAATGGACTATGTTGAGTACCTGACTATATCAATAGCACGTTAGAGACAGCAGATACAACATTGTAAATCCAAAAAGTTTCTGAGCACAAAAAAAAAGGAGAGAAAAATGCTTTAAAAAAAAAAAAAAATATTTTGACAGAAATTTTCTCCAGAAATCATTTTGTTTCTTGTTTCTCAACATGCCACTTTCTATCAGCAAAACCACCTGACAAACTTTCTAATGGAAAATGATTGTCCTGCTCTGCATTCGCATCTATATCCATCAGCTGTAGACATGCAACAGCTGAGCTTTCCAGTTTGAGTCAGTCACCTACAGTTAATGAGACAAACATGTCCCATGGGAGACAAATCCCACCCAGGTCACATACCTATCTTAGAAGAGTTTCAGTTGCCTTGTGGAAGTGCCTGACTTCCTAACATAAGAGCGGGAAACACCAGGAAAAATGAATTGCGCCCTTCCAGATCCATACTTTGTTGTATGTTTTCCCGGTAATGACAGCACCATCGGTTTCCCCAGTGGAAGAAACGGCCGCAGTAGGAAGGAGGAGGATTTATATTGCCAGAGTATCTAGCAGGTCTGGACGTGGATCAGGACCTGGCTTATAATAGGTGCTGTGCAAACACCAAGACCAGAGGAGGCCCTCTTCTTCTTCCAGATCTCAGAGCCCATCACTACAGTTCATGTAATGAGCTTGAAATTCACACACCTGGCCTTGGCTCTATATCTCCCATACAGCTACATATATGTCCCCCTTAATTGTCCTACTCCAGAGCCTTCAACATCAGCCACCGCAAGTCATCAGTTGCATCCAGCTGACACAAAAGGGGCAGAGAGCAAGACAGAGGATGAAACTACATGGGGAGGCCACATTATAGGTTAATGTGCTTGAAGGAGGCTGTCTGGAAAACACACACGTCAGCTGCAGCCTCTACTTGGGAGGCATAAGTCTGGCCACAGTCCTTTTTGCCCTGGTGTAGAGGAGCAATTAATTCTAAGACTTGAGGAAGACTTGGGCTGTAGCTGCATCCCATGGTGCAGCTCAGCAGGTTTCTTTCAACATTTTTACTCTTGTTTTTACCTGGGAAAAAAAAGCTAAGCAATTCTCAACAAACGAAACACAGCAGACCCCTCTGTACATGGGTCACAGGCACATTCCCTCATTTCACCCCTCCACCACCATCTCAGGGCATGCTGGGGCCATCAGGTCCAGCTCAAAGTTTCAGGTACGCTATCCAAACTTCCATCATGGTAGGACAGGCTTGTCTTACAGTGTCATCTAACAGGACCACAGAATTGGTCACCACCAGATGATTCATGGGAGACAGCACTGTCATCTCAGCCCAGTGTTGAAAGACCGAAATTAAGGACAGCAAATGACAGAACGACCAGTCACCTTGTTATTTTATGAACTAAATGCAACACCCCTTTTTTTTCCAGCTTGGATACAAATGCTAACTCTTTTTGGAGGATGGTCAAGGCATTCCACCTCCCACAGCCAATGGCACTGGGAAGATTGTATGTCTGGCACTACATCCAGTTTGAATCTTCAGGCAGTTGCAGCCAGCTAAACTGAAGGAACGGCGCAGCCGGTAGCCAGAGCCCAGCATGAAACTCAAGCTCCAGTCTCTAGAGTCACCATGGTACATTTATCCAAACCACAACATCTTACTGACAAATATTTCGAAAAGTCCCCAACACTCCAAAAATCCAACACATTTTGTCACATGGACAGACACACATACAGATTAATTGATAAGGTTACAGATATCCCTAATTGGGAGGGGAGGTGGTGGTGTTGTTGTTTAAACAGGATGGAAGTTTCATGAATTTTTAATTTTTATGTTGACATCAACAAATATTCAGGTCCTGAGCAGGTTTGTGGTGTTTCCTACAGCTGAGAAAGGCAGGACTGCACTGTAATGAATATGCCAAGGTCTTGTCAGTGTGGCTGCTGGCAGGAGCAGACCTTGTGATTACCAAGCTCTAAAATTTCCACACAGTCTGTAACACATCCTATGACCAGACAGGGACTCCCTGCATGTTCTGTCTTTGACGTTGCAGATAGGAGGGGTCTGCTGGTGTGTAGCTGTGGCTCTTGGGTGTCTCTTTCTACCTGAGAATGGGCTACTTTTGTTGCATAGTTTGCTCCACACTAGGGATATGAAATGTTGTGTCCAATATACCCATAAATAATTTCCAAAAGGGAAAAAAAAAAAAAAGGTAAGCATGCTGTTTTGGCTTTATAATGTAGTTTATGTGGCTTTTCTGCTCCCTCTGCAGCTGGATGTGGTGGCCAAAAGAAATAGGAACCCAGTGTCACTTTACAAAACTTTCAGACAGGAATACATTTTGTCTCATACAACCCCACAACCCCCACCCCCCCAAAAAAAAAACCCAAATACATCTCTAATAAGCCTGGATTCTGATTGGCTGCGGGTTACCACAGGAGAGGAATCGGGACAATAATCCTGAAATCTGTAGCAGGGCTGACCGTCCAATGTCAGCTGATTGCCTGCGGCTGATGTCCTGTCTGCCCGTCCAAATCTTTGCTTCCTGATTAGCTTAGCTGCGGTAACGTTTCCTGGACCTTTTATTGAGCTTTTTGTTAGGATGGTAGTTTTAGACCAGGGTTATTTATACGCATGCAGTGAGCACTAAGAGGGAGCATCATTCAGTGGAGACAACTGGTACCCAGAAGGTGCAACAAGGGCTCTTCTGTTGGCTCACTGTGTGGCCTTGGACAAGTTGTGCCCAATGTGGGCTCAAAGCCAAGATTTGTCTTTGACTTAATTTTTTTTCTTTCAAAGCCAACAGGAAAATATCTGTTTCTTTTACACGTTCTTAGTGTATTTGTCTTGAGATTTACAGCTTTGCTGCTGATGTTCAGACTGTTTTAGCTGTTTTGAGGCTATTGTAATTTTTCTGATGTCCAAACTCTCTGGCTGTTCATGATGCCTGTATGTCAGATCTTATTTGGCTTCAGCCTGGCATGAACCTAGGAAAAAAGACAGGGAAAAATTATGCACAATTAGAGTCTTTTATACATTTTGCTTCTATAAGCTTCCTGGACAGAGGTAATTCACTTGACTCTGTTCTGAAGAATGATAGTAAAGTTAACCAAAGACTGTTAGATAGAAGAATGGTCCATGAGGTCCATGTGCTCTGATCGCTTGGAAAAGATGCTGCTTAAAGGCTTAATGTATATATAAAAACAGTGTACAACTCAAGGTAAACCAGATGAAGAGAATGAAATATTATGGATTGGTGCAATAGGCAGTGGTCTCACTATTTCAGCTTCTGATCAAAATCTTCCTCCAGTTCAGACCTTGGACCTGGGACACGGAGCCAAGAACACAATGCTTCTGAGAAGCCGCTGTGCTGTGATCATGGTGCAAACAAGCAGATCTGTTTTCCCTAAATATTTCTGTCCTGAGATGCTGCTCTTTGAGGAGGTCAGCAGGGAGTTATGCTTGAAAGGGTGATGGGGCTGTTGTTTTGATTGTCATGTGGAACAGGCTGTATTGAGCTGCAGACCTTCAGAGAGATTCTGTGTATGGGCTGGAAAATGACATGCATTTCCATATTCATTCATGGACAAGACAATCCTCTATGATCCAACTGATAGGTGTATCCCCAGCCTGAACAGTTGAAGTTGCTTTCTACTAGTAGTGGTGATGTAATTGCAAAATCTATGCAAAGGATATTTATCGTGTCTGCTGTAGGACCTAATTTACTAGCAGGTGAGGTAAAATCAGCATTTGATTGCTCCTGAGATAGAAGAAAAACCTTCATAGCAAGCATCTTTTATTCCTTTTGTAGCATACACCCGTTTACATCAGAAGGCTCTTTAACCCATCAGAGACAACAATACCAAAATACTAGAATTTGAAGTCAGGAGTTTTAAAGTGGTAAGAAATCAGTGAAGATAATTCCTTGTGGGAGGAGTTTGCATGGAGCTGTGACTTATCCTTTGTTTTCAACTCTGATCATGTGGTATATATTAGAGTTCAACAGCAGATTTGTAGATTATACTCAGAATCTATCAGGCAAAATTCCATGTCCAGTTAATGATGGAGGTCAGGTCAGTTTAGCATATCATAATGGTCTTTCCTGGCTTTGAATGCTATTAATCTATGAAAGTGCTGAAAAAATGATTCTACAGAACAGTCTCACACACACAGGATGGTCCTCAAATTTTGCTGGTTCTTAAAAACAAGCAAGTGAGTAGATATTTACTTTGCCTTCCTAATACTGCCTTGTCAGTGGTTTCTTGTAGCGTTAAATGATTTTGGAAAGTCTTGCTGCTTGTGTATAGGAGTTACAGAAAAGGATCACTCCTAACCTTGTTCAAGTCTTCTCCTAAACTTGAGGTTTGGTAGACCTTCCCTTCTTTGGGGAGGGTATTGTGCAGTGTCAGGAAAGGCTGCTCCATAGCTAAATTAAACAAAAGGTACCTGAGGTTTGCCAACATTTTCTATAGGTCTTAAAAGAAAAAGGGACATAAAAGGAAAAGGAAAATAAAAGAAACAGAGAAAGTATTAGAGCAATGTGGTTTAGATGGGCTTTCCTCACAATTTGGCCTCAGTTAATTTGCTCCTCCTCTGAAAGAGGATGGGGAAACACAAGAATTTGCACTGGCACCACTGGGACTTTAAATCAAGGACAGTCTTAATTGCTCAGTTCTGTTCATCGGTCTTTCTCCACACACCCTCCCAAATCTTTATCTGTAGTTTGGTGGGGGTTTTTGTTATCCAAGACTATTTCAGTTCTTCTCCCCCAGCCCACACCACCATCCCTAACATTGCAAGACAACTCGCTAGTGCTGAAATACAGTAATATAAAAGCTGCTACTGTTCTCTGGATGGGTTGGAGTTGCCGATTTTCCTTGGCAAGTTCTGAGACAATATTTGGAGGTTGTTGATTCAGAACTGTTAACTGTATTAATCATGTAACAAACATGCAGAGAAATTGCCAGCCTTAATAAATCTTACTAGCGTGCAACTTCCCGTCATAAACACATTCAGAAACACTTAAGCAATCCCTGAGCCTGGAAGATGATCATTAGTTTCCTATCATATGCTTTAGGTTTGCTGAATCAGTCAATGGTAAGTCAAGATGAGCATGAGTTGAAGTCTCCAATTAATTTTCCAATCCCAAGAGGCAAGTGTAAGATAAATGTCTGCAGCCAGCTGTCTAGCATTGCAGCCTCCCGAGAAGCTGTTTACACATTGTTATTATAGTTATTGTTAAGCTCTTCTACACACAAGATTAGCATTTTATTGTGCTAAGTTCTATACAAAACTTGTAATTTGCAACAGGCCATCCCTGTCCTGAGAAACTCCTAGTCTCAGTAGCGAAGAAAGTACTGCCTTATTCAGTAATCATCAGATTAGGAATTAAAACACAGCCAAATTAAATAATTTGCATAAGATTAGTAAAGAAGGCAATGGATTCAAGAATTAACATTAGTTTTTAAGTTTCTTTCTAGCTCTTTGATCAAACCATCTAGGGCAGCAGAAAACAACTCTTCTACGGAAACATTAGCCCGCTGGAAAGATAGAAAGTCATAAGGAGGCTGCCAAGTCAAGTTTCTTAGATTTTAAGGTCTAAGTGGAATTAGATTATTTAATCAGATCTCCAACTCCTCCCACAATATTACATTTCATCCAAACACCCTTTTCAGGAACAATGCTTTTAGTAAAACATACTGCTTGAGTTCTCACTACAATCCTAAAATGAAAACTATGGTGGACACCAAGACATCCATTACACTTGAAGCTGTGAGTTGCTGGGGAGTCAGATGGGTTATAAAAAGCCTGGTGGACCGGTCTTTCTGGGAAACCTATCTGCGCCAAGTGCCTTGCAGTTCTGACTAGCGGAGCAACTTCCTCCTGGGGAAATTTTTTCCTGTTAGCAAGGACATTCCTCTCACTCCCCCAAATAATAATGACCAAAATGAACATAGAGGCAAGTAACATTGAGAATGTGCCTTGATTAAGAAGTGTCTCAGTGAAGAAGTGTCTATCTGCTCTACAGTAAGTACCAGCATGACTGGCATGCATCTCAGACAAAATCACAGACATCTGGATTAAGTCCATAGAAGTTTGGCTCTTAGAAGCAGACAGACAACTCTACCCATGAGATACCTGGCATTGCTCCTTTCTAGCTAACAGCGAAAAAAATCAAAGACCAGAACTGTTTTAGTTAAATGCTTGGAGCTAGAAGAGGTGGACCTGGGAAAAAATCTTGTCCGGGACTGGAAATTAAACAAACACCTTTGTGACCATCCCGCCCAGTAAAAGTTGGAGAGCAGACGCTATACACAGGAAGGTTGTGTCAGCAGTTGCATTTCAAAACTTCAAGATAGCAATGATAAGGACAAAAATATTAGTGTTGTGGTTTAACCCCAGCTGGAAACTAAGCACCACACAGCCACTCGTTCACTCCCCCTCTGCCCCAGCGGGATGGGCAAGAGAATCGGAAAAGTAAAAGTGAGAAAGCTCGTGGGTTGAGATAAGAACAGTTTAATAACTGAAATAAAATAATAATGATAATGATAATAATAAAAATTGTAATGAAAATGAAAACAACAACAACAAACAAACAAGATTGACAAGTGATGCAAATGAAAACAATTGCTCACCACCCTCCGACCGATGCCCAGCCTGTCCCCAAACAGCGGTCCCCCGGCCAACTTTCCCCCTAGTTTATATATTGAGCATGATATCATACAGTACGGAATATCCCTTTGGTCAGTTGGGGTCAGCTGTCCCGGCTGTGTCCCCTCCCAACTTCTTGGGCACCCCCCTACTCGCTGGTGGGGTGGTGGGAGAAGCAGAAAAGGCCTTGACTCTATGTAAGCACTGCTCAGCAGTAACTAAAACATCCCTGTGCTACCACCACTGTTTTCAGCACAAATCCAAAACACAGCCCCATACTAGCTACTATGAAGAAAATGAACTCTATCCCAGTCAAAACCAGCACAATTAGCTAGACCTAACTGATTATATTTACCTGTTCCATTTTCTCTTACCTAAATTTCCCTTCCCTGAGCACAGGATTCATTTCAATGCTGAGCAGATCAGACTCATACCACACTGTAAACTTAGGATGAACTTCATACCAGGAACATGATCAGAGCCTTCATGAGCTACACTCTAAAAATACTATAGCTTTATCTGAAAAGTCAGGCTTGACTCTTCAGCTGGTAATTTCAGCAGTATCCCTGCTGAATAAGATAAAAACATGGAGTCTACTTTTCATCACTACGCAGATGAAATGTGTATGGCCAACATGAATTTGCACTGGTATCCTTGAGTAGGGTCAACAGCTGTTGAAACACCACTATACCACCCACTGGTAGCATGTTGTTGGAAGAAAGAATTCAGTAGCATCATTTATTCCTTGATTTTTTTTTTTTTTTCTCCCATGTACGCTGGATTTTTCATGGCAGGGAAACATAACAACTCTGAAGACTTGGAAGAACAAACAGGAAAAGCTCAAAGACACCCGGCAAATACATGGCAGATCTAGAGAAACAACCCAAATCCCTGAATCCATCTCAGTCCTAGAATTTGGCCTTAAACTAATTTAAAGTGTCATATACAGACTTTTCATTGGCAAGCTGGAATAAGTGGGACACAAGAGTTTTAGTTTCTGCAATCACTGTATCTGTGCTCAATACCTTCCTTCAATATGGTTGCCTGTGAATCTGAAAAGGTCTTTGGATTCAGCTGCAGTAAACTGGCACCTTTGCACCAACGAGGGAAAAATAGAGTGAATGTAATAAGTGAATGTGTCCTGTGTCCCTGGCTGAGTCTGTTCTTCTACTGCTCAGTCCAGTGTTGACTTTGCATGGTTTAAAGCCTTTTCCACAAGTCTATCTTTCTTTCCTTTTCCTCCTTTTTCCTCCTTTTTCCACAGAGCACCTAAAGCTAAAAATAGTGAAAATACCCATCGGCAGTTATTGTAAGTGTCATCCTAAACATCCAGTTATTTTCAGGGGGTTAAAAAATGTGAGTCAGATCAACCTTCAAGAAATGTCCAAAGTATTAGGCATCTGCATGCTGGTCATCAGACAGAACTGGCTTACGATTTGCATGCAAATCACATCCGGAGTTGTGGTGATATTAAATCTAATTTCAGGAGCAGAGGAAAGGTTAAATGCAGCCACATTTCTCCTTCTGTTCAGAAAGAAGCGCTGCTGTACAGAAGACCTTGCATAACTGACATGATCTTTGGGTAAACCTAAGTCACATGAGTTGTAATATTAACCAGTGGAGGGTTGTTGAGGTTTATGTTTGGTTTATTTTTCATACCTAAAAGCCTATAAAATCTTGAGCAGTTTATCACTGTCTTTTTTTCCAGGGTCTTTGCTATAGAGCTGTCAGTTTAAATGGCAAAGTGTCCCCTGACTATCTCCCCTGGAAAGCTCTGCAAAGGTCTGTTTCCCATAAAGCAAAGAACACACCTTCTTCTCCCCCTTCCCTTTTATTTTTTTTTTTATGTAAACCAGTCCATCCATCCTGCCAAGTCCAGAGTCACTTCTTGGCTAAAGGCTGAAAGTGCTTTCTACTCTCACATGAAGCAGGGCGAGTCAGAGAGGAGGTAATGGGTGAGTTTGGGGTGGGGTTGTGAAGAAAGAAAGGAAGAGTGAAGTGTACCTTCATAGCAGGCAAGGGGAAGATGGATTAATTCACTGTAACACAACTGCAGTAGAAAGTCAGCAGAACTTCAAAGGAAATGAACCATAATTCAGGAGAAGTAAAAACAAGCAGCCACTCTTCTCAAATCCCTCTCTCATTCTTTTTTTTTTTTTCCCTCCTGCTTTCTAAAATTCCGTTGTAGTCAGAGAAATCACAGTGGCCAAATACAGGGGGTTTTAATCTGTTAGTTTTATTTAACCATGCCTTCTGGGAGGAAAAACGCTGTGCTTTTGAAAGATGAACCCACTCAGCAGGAGGCTCACATGAGGGATTCCCACCTCACACCCTCTCACAGCGAGACCAGTGCCACAGCCCTTTTCCCCTCCATGAGCCTGATGCAATCAGGGGGCTTTGAGGTTGCTACCATAAAGCGGGAGAAAGCCTGCAATTCAGGGCATGCACCTCCTGGCAGGGGTTAATCTGGTCTAGTTTAGGAGTTTTAAAGTGAGATATATGTCTGAGCCACCTACCCCAAACCTCCTTTAAAGTCAATGAAGGAAAAACAAATGAGGGCAGTTCCACCATAAATTCAACAAGTTGCTCTCTGGAAGTGCCTTTTTCTCTCCCATAATTTTAACTAGGAGCCTAGGATAACTGGCTGTGGTTTAGACATCTAACTGTCAGAGGTCCTAAATTAAGGTAAGGGAATCCAACCCAGAAAAGATGTTGAAGAGTCCATCACAAGGACCCCCTCTCGCAGATCCTTATGTCTTCTGTTCCTTTGCCTTTAGCATTAAAAATACAAGGAAACCAGAAAACAGAACTAGGCAGCAAATGGGACATTAACGGCTCTAAACATACTTACACAAACTTAGAATCATAGAATCATAGGATCATTTAGGTTGGAAAAGACCTTTAAGATCATTGAGTCCAAGCATAAACCTAACACTGTCAAGTCCACCATTAAACCATGTCACTAAGTGCCAGGTCTACATGTCTTTTAAATACCTCCAGGGATGGTGACTCAACCACCTCCCTGGGCAGCCTGTTCTGATGTCCTACAACCCTTTCAGTGAACCCCTAATGTCTTTGCTGACCAGTTGGGTTCTGCTGGCTTGGGAAATAAACTCAGGCTGACCTGCTAGAGGGCTCCCATCATATCAGGAGGGAATAGCTGCCCTTCTTGTACAGAGCATGCTTCTCACTGAAGGTACATCAGAACATATCCACAAAGGAGAGGAGAGAAAGACAAAGAACTGTTATGCCTTTGCTACACTCGATTTCCCCTGCAGGGAGTTATTATTGCCAGATGGATGTTGAGTTATGTTATCCAGCAGATTGACTATACCTATGTTATTCCCAAAAGAAAATAACCAAAACCAGTTTGTTTTAAACACTCTGTAAGCTCTAACATCAGATATCTATTAAACCACTCCAGGTATAACAGTTTTTGGTTTTGACAAGACGCTGAATTATTATTTGTTTGTTCATATTTTGTTTGCACCACTGACAGAAATATATAAATATTATAGTCACAAAATTCACTGAGTTTCTTGATGACATGTATATGTCCACTTGTCTAACTAAGGCTAAATGTGGAAATAACAGGCCCTTTGGCCAAGTTTTTTCTTCTTTGGTAGTTTATTATGAAGGACTGCTCTGTTTTATTTTTCTTTCCCAGCATTTAACCTAATCACAACACCTGTAAGTAAAAGCATCCTTGCTTCTCCCAATTGATCCTCCTCATAGTTCTCATCAGCTTGAATCATACGCTCAGCAAAGCAGAGTTGATTTTTTTCCTGTGTACTTAATTGCTTTCTTTCAGCAAGCTGTAAAGAATTAGTCCACAGGAGCACTGTAGAACAAAGGGAGCTCTGTGGTTGGGGACCACTGCAGAATCATCACATGCACCAGAAGGACTGAAAAAGGGATCATACTTATGGGTGATCTATGGACACATTAAAATTGGTGACCATAGAAAGTATCCAGATGGCATTATTTTTAAATAAGAAGAATCCAATTTGTGAGCTTGTTGTGACATATGTTAAAAAGGTTTGGTTTAGGGCTGGTTGGGAAGAGCTAAGTAAAGCTGGTCACTTCATGTTTCTATCATCAGATTGGATCGCTCTGCAGCAGGGTTGTAGCTCAATCATTGAAAGCATCTGAGAAGGGTAAGAATATGGATGTAGCTGTCAATTGCAGAATGAATGTGTTGCAATCAACACAGGCAAGAAAAAGGAAAACTTGTTTATAAGGCTGGATCATACAACAGACAGGGCACATTTAAGAGCAATGTGTCAGGCACAGATAAAATTGTACAACATTATTACTCTTTAAAACCACAAATACAATTCTGATTGTGTCTATTCAAAAAGATTCCATTCAGACTGCAAAAAATGCAATAAAGGCTATAAGACTGATCAGGGAAATTAAGAGCCTATTACAGATGAGGAAACTACAATAACTATTCTTGCTTAGTCTAGAAGTACCTGAGAGATGTAAATATTAGGAAGGCAGAAATCTATGTATTTAAGAAAACTAAAAGATGTTGGTGGTACATACGTACAAAGAAATTCATAGAACATAACAAATTATAGGTCAGAAATGAGAAGAAGATTTACATACATGAGAAGAGTAATGTTTTGGAAAGATTCCCTAATGGTAACAGAGCGGGCAGGAGTCCTTGATGGTCTTAAAGGAAACGTGAGATATGTAGAGAGGAATTGAAAGATTAAGTTGCTTGATATAGTTCATAATTGCATATAATGTCGCCAGATACCCTTTTTCAGTGTCTTGTGGTCATTGAGTCTGACATCCTGACTAGCATAAGGCATGGAACCTTACCCAGTAAGCTCCCTGGGATGCTCAGTGAGGTGCCAGTAAAGCACCTCTAATTGTCTCTGTAAAATTACAAGAGCAAACAAATTTCACCACGTGGTTTAAAAGGGCCTCTGACTGACTGGAGTTAAGTTTGGATGAGTGTGAAGATGTACCGTAGGATCCCTGACCACCCTCTATCGGTAATATGAGCCCAGACCTGTTCTGTCAGAAGACAACAGTTAATGCCACCACCTCAAGTAAATCCCATTTTGAGGCTGGCTTAAATTTTTCCCATACTGTCAAACAAAAAAAGAATTCACTAGTCCTCTATGTGTATGCTTCACCCCCCCTGCTAAAACTAAACAAACCCCAGACCAATCTCTGGAATCAGAATTGCCAAACCTTGACACTATTGCAGATATAATGGGCTGGTGACCAATCAAAAAAGACTCATGGATGGAAAACGAAGCAGCAGTTTTCAGCAGA
Organism: Gavia stellata; assembly: GCF_030936135.1. Taxonomy (NCBI): domain Eukaryota; kingdom Metazoa; phylum Chordata; class Aves; order Gaviiformes; family Gaviidae; genus Gavia; species Gavia stellata. The sequence goes on from NC_082599.1 coordinate 2,714,554, forward strand.
CTAACATGGAACAGAGACCACCGTCCAAATCAAACGCCAGCATGGAGAAAGAGAAGTTTCCCAAAGAGTTAGTGAGAGACACGTGGGGATTTGCAAATCTGAGTAAGGATTCAGGCTCCTGGGCTGAGGTTTTCTTGGTGTTAGGGGGAACTCCAGGTGGGGTATATTGATAATACTCTGCTTTAACTGAGTCCTGATAATAGATGCTAGGTTTTCCAGATACTCTTTTGTTAGGAGAACAAGACAACTCCAACAGACTCGGGTATCCTGCTGTCAGGGTGAAACAAGGGCCAGCTGCTCCCTATGGGAAGGGGAAACCAAGCACGATAGCAGAGGCAGCAGAGGCAGTGGCCTCACCAGCAGGAATCTCCAGGCAAGTCCATATGACAATCCAGGTCCATGGTCAGAGTTGGTGGGAACCTTCTTTTTTATTAACGTGCTGTCTTTTGGTTGCTGTTCTATTTCATCAGATAATGACTTATCTTGCATTCTGAAGTAGTCATATGAAGGAGAGCTGAAGGTTGTCCTGATATGACCACAGAATTAAAATGGATATCCTTGGACCTCTGTTAACGCAACACAACATCATCCCCCTTTTCCCCATTTGGCTTGTTTTCCCTCATTACTATAAGAGGAGGTTCTTCCAGAAACTCACTCTTGTTATTAGGAAGCTTTTCTTAACTTACAGACTACGTTAACTTATGACCAGTTTAGACCGATTTATTATGATGATTTCCTCTTCAGTGTTCTAATTTACTCATGAACAAGCCCCAGACTGCCTCTCAGCAGCACCGGTAGATTACACAAGACAAAAATTCCTGTATCATTCCAGACACTCGTCTTTCCCTTTCCAGGGAGTCCTATTAGTCCTTTCTGTACCCCATTGCTAGTATGAATTCACCTTTCCTTGCAGAAAGCCCTTAGGCTCACAACACATCCCAGCAAGAAGATTTTTTCCTATACTTAATGTGCAAGAAATTGAGGGCTTGCATTTCTGGCCTCGAATTGGGATCTGGTGTGCTGTATGTCCAGTCTCTCCTAAATGTAGCCAGCATGTGTAGTGTATCTATATGGAAAGGGAAAACAAAAACTTGCCTTGTCCCACAGAGAAGTTTCTCGGCAATAAGTAAAAGTGGAATAATGATCCTACTGTTCAGACACACCTTAGAAATATAATGAATAGAGCTGACAGGCACAATTTGGAAGTCTAGAAATACATTTGTCATCAAGGGATTAAAAATGGAAAAGGTTTGGGTTACAAGCACCAGCCGAAAATCCATTTCCTATCATGTGATGGCGGCAGGCACTGCCGAGGTCAGGATGTGTTCTACCTTTGTAAGCAGTACACCAGTCCCGTCTGTCCTGGAGCTATCACTGTGTCCCAAACGCTCCCTGACATGTTCTTTGAACCCGCAGAGAAAGGTATTTACTGTAGATTAGGCTTGCTTAACATTAACTCCCTTCCCCACCCAAAAATCTGACGTCTTCGCCTCCGATCCAGGAAATGAGAGGTCGGAGGACAATAACCCAGTTGGGCATGGGAGAGGGAGCAATATCCTGACAACCAGGGGCACCAGTGGGATTCTGCTGTCAGAGCCCCGGCAGTCAGAGATCGTGTGGCTTCTTTTGAAACCTATAGGAGGCAGGCGCTGGGCATCTCCAAGAAGTCAACTTACTTGCCAGTGTTTTTGATATGACTGCAAGAGAGGACTTTACAGGATGTTCGTGACCTCATCCCTTATCCTGAAGCTTGTCGGCTCTTTATAATCTCTGTGAATGTCAAAGGGAAACTGAGAAAGACCGAATTGTTCTTCCTCAGATCATAGTGAAAGTGCTGACTGATCAGTTTGTTCTGTCTTGGGATATTTCCTGGAAGAAGTAATCTTATGTTTTATAACTTCATGGCTGCAGTCCATGTCTATTCAGCAAGCTTTCGAGTAGTTCTGGAATGGTACAGCCCATCCATATCGGCTGCTTTCTGTCCTGTGAGTCACCAAGAATCCTATCGCTGCCAGACTAAAAAGCAACCAGAGAGGGCATGGCTAAAGTGTGGTCACCCTTAATCAAGTTAGTTGACTGTTATGAGAAGTAGAAATTAATTAGTGCCTATTGGTTTTGCAGGTGGTTTGTCAGTAAGTGGAAGATAGGTTGCATATCCAGGAATCCTATATGGACTGGAAACAAGGGAATACTTAAAAGCTGTAATAAAAACACTCCTCTCCTTACCTCCTAGACAGAGGAAAGCATCCAAGAAACACACCCCTCTTCACAGAGCTCTTCCAGACACAGACCCTTTGAGAATATTGTGCTCTCATGAGGTACCAAGGGCAGCTTTTGCTGAAGAGTGGGAAACATTAGAATGAGTTTCCTGGAAAGGATGGGGGGTTTCCATCAGTGGATGTCTTTATGAGAAAGTGAGATAAACATCTGTCAATACTAATAGAGGCATACTTGAACCTGCCTTACAGAGGTCCCCTCTGAACACAGTGATTCAATTGCCCTGTGCAGAATTCATGTGAGTCTTAGTGCACCAGTTTCTAAGGAGATAGACTTCTTGATCACTTAACAGCCAAAACATCATGTCCTGTCATGACATTGTAATCTCATTTTGGCTGGAAAACACCTGGAGAACAAGAAAGCCCAAGCAGTGAGAGGATCTGTGTCCCAGCTAGGCCACTATTCACCTGAACCATGTAACAGTAGCCCCAGAGCGCACCATTAGGATGGAAACACCATTTTCTGGGTGATGCTAGAAACCCTGGTCCTGGTCCTTGCAGACATAAAATTCCTGAAGATGTCTCAATTTGTGATCAGCACAGCATTCGCTGCATTGCAGTATAGGCAAGCATGTTTGAGCCATTCGTTCACAAAAGGCTTGCCTGCTTTTCATGTCATGAAACATGTTCAAGCATCCCTTTCAGCAACTGCCAGCATCCCTTTTTGCTGTCGGAGTGAAATCATGATGCCGCATCTCATTTCTCATCTTCAACTTTGAAAGAACACTGAGGGAAACATAGGAATGGTGATTTTTCAGTGCTGTTGCTTCACAGTGATAATCTGGTCATCGTTATTTATTTATATTAAGGAAATGACAAGGAGTTCCATAAAGGAAATAAGATCTACCTTTTTTTTTTTTGCTAAAGCAATACACTTGCTTCAGTCATGATGATTGTGATGTCTAATATTGTTTAATCTGAGAAACACCTGAAGTCAATCATAAGTTTGAGCAGAGTGAAGGAGGGCGTAGGAGGTGCTGTGCGTTTTCAGCAGTGCTGCCAGTCAAGTGATTTGCATTATCTTCATTTAATGATCAAGCCCAGAGGGAAGGACAGTTTGACTGTGTTTGTTCATCATTGATATATCCAACATCCTAACTTGTACACAGCAGTAAAACCGGAGGAGGTTGTCCTTCCCTTGCAGATATTACTCTAGAAAGGCTGAAGGAAAATTAAACAAACATCTTTTTAGTTTTCAGTTTCTGATCTGCAATATAATAAATCATAAATTTATGCTATTTGAAGTAGGGGCATCTTCTATCACAACACGTTTTATCACAGTTATTTGTTTGGAAGATGACTCAATACTCACCATCAGCTAAGCAATGTTCTCCACAGTATCTTCTTCAAAAAGCCTCTGTGGAGCTTGGTTGAAATGTTTCCACTCAATCTGCTTTCTGATAGAATATTAAGATTCTTGGCAAAAGAACTTCTTCATCCTTCCAAAAAGTGTTTGCTTTCCATGGCATATTTCAACATATGCAGTAAAAGGAAATACCTAAAGACCACAAATGTTCCCAAGGACAAAGCACAGTAGGACCTTGTGGGAATTGTATTTTTGGTACCTGAATTTCCCCTTCCCTGGTCTGGGCCAAATTTTTCAGTTAGACTACATCTCCCATGATGCTGCAGTGCCAAGTGGTCTCATGATGTTCTCAGGGAGGCGAAACTATGATGTATTTGCTGTCCGGGGAAGTGAGTGGGTACAGAAGATATTGGTATTACAGTCCAATGAGAAACTGCTACACGATTTCCAAATGTGTATTTTCAGGCTTCAGCCAAAAGCTTTCATTATTCAGCTGAATGAGTTTTTACCAAAAATCAGTGTTTTCTGTGGACAAATCAAGATCACATTCTAACCTGCTTGGTTTTGAACTACAAAGGCAAAATGAATCTCAGAGGAGCTACACCCAAAGGACTGGATTTTCAGCTGGTGTCAATTAACATACGAGCACTTGTTATTAGGGGAGCAATGCTGACTTAGAGGAGCTGAAGATTAAGCCAAAGTTTTGTAAAGTACTGTGTGTTCTCCAGACAAAAAGTAAAACATATTTTCCCTTTAAACCCTGGCTCAGGCAGAAAATGTGGAAGAATACACTGTTCTTCTTAAGAGTCTTTTTAAATATCCAGTTGTTTCACCTTTCCCATTCTCCTGTGCTACTTTAATTGATCTAATTTTTTTAAAGCTGTTTGGTTACGATCAGTGTCATACATAATCAGGAAAGAAACTGAGAATTTTGGTTTTATATCCATGTTTGCACAGTCTTGGTATTATGTTTAGTATCATGAGGCTCCTTCTTGCTTTCTGTACCCATTTCCATCTACCACTTTCTCTATTTTTTGAAAGTGCACATGCAATTTCTGCCATGCTTTCCATAATACAGGAAGAGCTGCCTGCAAACATCTTTAAAAGCGCTGTATTGATCTTTCAAAGCCTCCCTTAGAGCACTCCTTGTCTTGAAGTTATACAAACAGCTTGATGACATTTAGTTTTCTGATGTGAGTAATAGCTGTTGTGCTACTCAATACAGTGGGATTTAGCTGATCAAAGACAGACGTATGTCTGTATTGTATGTATCTACATCTAAAACCACCTTCCCAGCCTCTCTTTCTAGTCAAAGGTGAGAAATGGGCACTTTTGGGTGTGATTCAGCTGATCTCTTCTGAACATCTCCCTTAAGATGAGACATTCTGCAACTTAAACTCCTTCCACAGTGTAAATTATATCTCCATGAAGTATAAAGGGAGCCAAGGGTGACCAGATCAGGTGGAAGTGTTGGTTGGGTAAGATGAATCCCAACTCTAGTCTGTCCTAGCTTTTTACAGAGACATGCAGCAGTCCTCCATCCTTATCCCTCCACGTGGCTGGAAGGATGTCCCTTCAGGTGCAAATATTGCGAGTGGTGTGAAAAGTGTGATTTTTTGGTGATACCAGAAGACATGTGTCCCATGTCCATCACGTACATGGATAAGGGTGTGCAATCCTAGCATAGAACCAGACTCCGCTTTTTCATGGAGCTGGGGGTGTGAAACTTCAGGTCCTGTGGCAGACGCATTTGTGGGCACATGCTGAAGAAGATGTGGAAAGAAGAGCCAGAGATCCAGGCAGAGTTGCAGGAATTGTTCTAGCAGGCCAAATTCAGCCCCCAGGACACAATGCCCAAACTAACACTATCTCTGTTTCGTTCAGTGTATGAGTCCTGCTTAGGCAATCCTTATCTACACCCTCTTCCAGGCTTCCTAATCAGTGTTAGAGAAACAGTCCACATTATTCTTGGTCACCTCAGGGCCATTTTTGATCAGATATCATGATGAGAACAGGGATGACGTAATTACCCCCACAAAACCAAAATAATAATAGTGATTATAATAATTTATTATTATTTCTTTTTGTATGTTCATCCACTTTGGAACATTGATTTAGCTGAAAAGGGACATGTTTTCAATTAAACCAAATGGGATTTAAAATTAAAAGGCACTGACCTTAAAATTAGACCAGGAGTTTTCATCTCAGAGGTCAGTTGTTCCTGGCAGGAGTGGCAATGCATCACGAGTAAGTTGGCTTTAAAATTTAAAGCATTTAAAACAGCCATGCCAAACATATTTTTGCACACTTATGCTTGCCTATTGAAACAGCAGTGCACTTGCTTTTACATGTAGCAGTAATGGTCAGACATATCTGGAGAGAAGTAGCTTTATATTGAAGGAGAAAAAAAAAAACCACTTTTGAGCACATACAGTAGTTACCAAACTTCTCACCAAGCCCTTGGATTTAAGATGCAGTTTCTGTTAGCTTGTACATCAATGCTAGTTACATCTTCATGGACCTACATACAGAGCCATAACCTGTGCAGTGGGTTACCAGTGCTATTTCATAAAACTACTTAGGAAAGGAAAAGGAACTTTTTGAATTAAACATTTTAAATTAAACTATTAAATTAATTTAAAAAATTAAATTCATTAACCAGTTAAAACATGGACTTAAAATTAAATCCATTCTGGGCTTATTTTTCTTTTCTTGTGGTCAGGTTCACTAAGCAGTGGGCTATGCTAACTTCCAGGAGTCTGAACTAGCTGGGGACCCCTTTCCAGCATGAAAAGGCTTCTTCCTAACACTTGTTGGAAATCCACTGCTCTTTCCAAGGTGAATGGCAGCTGCAATTGTCCAGCATGTAAGATCAAGTGTTAGAGGTCACAGCCACTCTTCAGGGAAAGCACATAAGCGTGTACTTGACTTGAACCGTGTGTGTGAAACTGCAGCGGCACAGGGCGGTTAACAGATCCCAGCTGGTTCCAGCTTTTCTTGAACTGATGGATGACAGGCACAGGAAGATGGATCAACAAATGGGTGAGTAAGTGGGAGGGAATAAGGTGTTTCTCCCATGGCTAGTGAGTGGAAGGGGAGATACCCTCTAGGAAGTTATTCCCCTGTGCTATTAACTCGTTTTCTTCCTTTTCTTTTTTTTGAGTTTTTGGCAGATAATAAACATGCCCCGATGAAAGGTGTTTACAGGGTTTAGCCTTAGAGCCTAAATGAAACCACGCAGCAGTTTACAACACATTTAAATCCCATTGACATCAGGGTGCCAATGACTTGTACTGCAGAGTCTCACTGACCTGGGGCATAAGGGATAGCATACCAGTGCAATGTCCATTGTCGGAGTAGGTTCGAGTTGCTAAGTCTCCTACACTGAGTATGAGACTCACACAATTTACTTCTGACTCACCTTCCTCCATTCCTAGAAGCTGAGCGGGGAGATCCCAGCTCTGTGCAGCACCACCGGGCCCTGCTAAAGGAGTTTTACCCAGAAGAAAAAGACCTGCTAGGAGATATTTGGCAACTGTAATATGCCACCATGAATGTTTCCATTGTATGACCTGCCATCTCCAATGTGACCCCTTATCCATGACCTAGAGTGGCACCGTTTCACATCACGGGCAACAGCATTAGCTTTTCATACAGAAAAATTTGCAAATACATATTTTACAGTCACTGCTTAGGCTCTGACTTCTAAAAAAAAGCCCACTGATCACAAAGGCATATTTTCAGTATTTACTGTACATTATTTTTGCTTTAAGTTTTAGTAACCGCTGTGTATACAGAGCTTCGTATCATTGCCATTTCTGATTCCAGCTGGCTGAAGATGTTGGCAAGGAGGTTATCAACCCAGATGCAATTTATTATTATTGCCTTCTCCCTTTGTCCAAACATTTTTCTAACCTGTTAAGCTTTCTGTGATCGATAGTTTCAGATGATTTTTCTTTTGCCAAGTGCTGAGCTAAAAAAGTCTTTTCTTAATCAGGAAAATATCCGTAGGGGCTAGGCTTTAACATGGAGTAGTATATCTAGGTCTTTTGATTAAAAACGTGAAACAAAATTGGTAAGAAGCCACCAACTGATAGCAAATTGAGTCTCTAGCTACAGTAGTTTTAGTACATAAAATATTACCGTATGATGTTACAGTGCATTTCTCCAGGATGATTTGAATCAGACTGGTGTTTTTTTCCCCTGAAGCTTGTAGTTAGATAAATGCCAGACATCCATTTTGCATACTGAACCGGCTACACAGCTCTTTAAAAAACTGATCAAGCAATAGGCATTATGAAGTTGACTCTTTAAAACCCAGATCACAGAACTGAGTTGTGCTAACCCCATGGCAGGCTTCTTCTGGCACGACCCCACTTCTGTTTGCACCAGAGCTTGTCGGGGATTGTCACTTGAGGGATAAAAGCTGCTTACCAGAAAGCTTGCTGCCAAAAAAAGGACAGTACATGAAATTACTCTTTTTCCCATGGCAAAATAGAGTCAAGGAATAAAGGAAGAGCTCTGAACAAGTCTTCTGTAGAAAAGCCTCATGAGGAGCTTCATAGAGGAGCAAGTATGGAAGAGGACTATAAACAGGGAACTGAATTAGTTGTCCATTTTTTGTGACAGAGCAGCAATGATATGGCTCCTGGTGTGTGGCTTTGGGGTCTTCCATACCCCTATCATCTCTTTGCTGGAAGGATCCTGGAAAAAAGGGGTGGAGGAGGGATCACTTTGCTTTTGCTGGAGATCCGTGCACAAATCATCCAGAATTACTCTGTGAAAATGCCGGTGCTAGAAGATGGATGAAAGGACAGGGACAGAGGAGGGAAGGAACTGCTAGATCCAAAATAGTCAACTGGGTTGGTAATCCAGGCAAAAATCCTACTTTTCCTGTCTGCAGAGTAGGTACTTACAGCAGGGCTAGGACATCTGAGCTTCCTTATAAGTACTGTAGAAAAAGAGCCCCTCTTACTGAGCAGATCTGAAAAAATTTAAATACAAAGTTTGTAAAGAGATGAATTACATCCCAGATTGCCTTGACTGGATTGCTTCAGTATCCTCCAAATATAAAGATAAAGCAGAGGTTCAGGTATAACTACATCTTCATTGCGGATGCTCATGGTTCATCAGATGAATCCCATGTGATTCTCCTGGGAGAAACCTCCTGTTTGAGAAGGGGCTGGGTGTTTCCCTGGGGACATCCTTTCTGAGAAGCTCCAGCAAAGCATTATGCTCAATGTGAGACACAGGCATAGTTTCAGGTAGTATTTAGTTTGAACTGACATGTTGGTTAAGCATCCCTGTGAGTTCACGTGGAAGGGGGCCTGGGAAGCAAAGAGCACTCTATAGTCAAATCAGAGTCTTACCTTGTAAAACTAATACCTCAATTTCTTTGGATCTAGTTGACAAAAGTTTTCTAAACTTATCTAATAATGCTTATTTTGGTCACACGTCTTTGCTTAAGTTGTTTCACTTATTAAGCAGCTGGAATTGTCTTTTTTTTTAAAATAAACTTTTCTATTAAAATCAGAGATATCTAGTTCATAGTTTTCAACTTGCTTGAAAATCCCAGTGTAAACGCCAGTGAAATACACTTTGATCCAAGGCCAAGGAATCAGAGGTGGATCGGGATTACAGACGGGGGTATAATTCAAATGGATTCTGAAACCATCAGCACTAGCAGGTTAGTGGTGGCCAGTGTGATCAGGAGGCAAAAGGCAGCCCTTTTTCACACTTCTCTGAAAAAAGTAAGCAACTCGTTGCTTCCAGATGTTCTGAAAGGAAAAACAGAAATGCACTGAAACAGGGTTAGGCCACATCACAGGGGAGAAATCCAGCAGAGACTTAAACATGATTTTCTGAGGAAGTCTATAAAGTCAATTGCTGAAAGCTGGGAGGGTGTGGTGGGGAAAAGTAACTCTATGCTGCCTGAGTTTCTTCTACTTTTTTCTTCCGTACTTACTTTAGCATCCTGTGTTGGAAAGAGGATCCCAGCCCAGGTCGCTCTGACAGATACAGCCACTTTTTGTATGCTCCCACTCCACTGTTACGCCAGGGAAAGACATTATCTTATAAAACACGTGTAGTTCTCAAAGCAATCTGATATGGCTTATAGGAGCCCACAGAAGATGGAAATAAAAATTAGTAGAAATGCTGACATTGAGATCTGGATTCTAGGACCTATCTATATGAAAACACAGTATTTTCTTTCTTTCTTTGCTTTGAAAAACACAAGCATACTTTATGTTCTCACAACAGAGAAAATAAAACAAATGATGGAATATAAAATGATACAAAAAGTGTTAAAGCTTAGGTTAAGTTTTATTCAGTTGTAAATGGAAAATGTTGAGTCAGCATTGCAGAAATTAGTTCACTTTTTTTTTCTTTTTCTTTTTTCTTTTTTTTTCCTCTGAATTGATCTGTCTTGAATTGAAACAGATGAAAAATCTTTCTCTTGGCTCCCTGTGTAGTTAGTTAAGGGGAAACTAATGGGAAAAGTCAAAAAGGTTGATAATGTCCTTGCAGGTAAGGATCTTTCCCAATTTATTTGAAGTCTGGAAAGAGAGTCTTTAATAATTCTTTCCTGCTAGCTTCTTCTAGGGAAATTTCATTTGATGGAAGTGGTAGAGGATTAGAAAGCATTTTCTAATAAAAGACTGTACCCCAAAATATTTATTAAAAAATCCCCTCACAATGATTTAAATGACATTCTTTTTTTTTCTTTTAAAACAAACTGAACAAACCTGTGAGGTTAGATCTTACTATGGTTAAAAGAATAATACATACCATTCTAAATGCTATTAGCACATTCATAAAATAAAAAAAAGGCCCATATAACTATTTTAAAGCATTTCTTAAAACGAGCTAAGAAAGCTAACATCCAGAAAATGAGGGCATTGAAATACAAATTGCATTTATAACCAGTAAAAAAACTTAGACTATAATTAATCCAGCTGAACATCCAGGAGAGCAGCTAATATGCCAGGACTCTGTCACAGCATTTATGCATGAACTGACCCAATACAAATGAACATCTAAAATTAAACTCAAAAGTTCCGACTTCATACGAGTGGCAAGGAGCAATACACTCGCTGAGATATTGGAAGGGGTAAGATTTATGCTGCTGGCTTTCTCTTTTCCAAGCCATTCCTTTCCTGTTTTCCAGAAAAAAAAATATCATGTTTCTTTTAGTTACGGGAAAACTTTTCAATTACACAACAGGTGTTTAACCAAATTCGGATAAGAGCAAAACCAATAGACAGAGCACACAGCAAACCTTTCCCCCCACCTACCCCTCCTTGGGCTTCTCCAAAATGTAATGAAAACATCTAAGTATGTTATCCAAAATCCCCTTAGCACTTTAGTAAGGTCTGAGGTCATTCCGTGCTTCAGCTAGTAACCCAAGGTGACCTCATAACCAAGTGCATGACTGTATTGCCGTTAAATTGATTAATAGTGGTGCAATCAAAAGATTCCAATTCTCCTGCTAGTATCAAAGGCCTAGGAACCACAGGTTAATTCTCCAAGTCATTTTCTTTACAGAAGTTTGTCAACTCCCTGGGTTCCTGGAGACAGATTTGTTTGTAAGAAAAGGCATGAGGAACAGGAGCTTGATGAATCTGTCCACCTTCAACTGTATCCTTTTTGTTAGAGACGTGTAATGAGTTTTACAAGTCATCCTGGACTGTGTATCTCAGTCTGTCTTTTCAGACAGATTTCCTGTACTTTTCAGACAGATTTCCCCTGTACTCAGCACTGGTGAGGCCGCACCTCGAATACTGTGTTCAGTTTTGGGCCCCTCACTCCGAGAAGGACATTGAGGTGCTGGAGCGTGTCCAGAGAAGGGCGACGGAGCTGGTGAGGGGTCTGGAACACAAGTCTGATGAGGAGCAGCTGAGGGAGCTGGGGTTGTTCAGTCTGGAGAAGAGGAGGCTGAGGGGAGACCTTATTGCTCTCTACGGTTACCGGAAAGGGGGTTGTGGTGAGGTGGGTGTTGGTCTCTTCTCCCAAGTGACAAGTGACAGGACAAGAGGGAATGGCCTCAAGTTGCACCAGGGGAGATTCAGACTGGATATTAGGAAAAAATTCTTTACTGAGAGAGTGGTGCAGCACTGGAATAAGCTGCCCAGGGAAGTGGTGGAGTCACCATCACTGGAGGTGTTCAAGGAATGTGTGGACGTGGCACTGCGGGACATGGTTTAGTGGGCATGGTGGTGTTGGGCTGATGGTTGGACTTGATGATCTTACAGGTCTTTTCCAATCATAGTGATTCTGTGATTCTGTGATTCCTGGTTCTTACAGGTAGATTGGGGCGGGGGGGGGGGGGGGCGGGATTTGCAAGCATTAAGTTACTTTTCCACTTTTCCTCTCCTCTCCTCCATTTTTCAATTGCAACCAAAAATGTTAAAGTAATGAAACTTAAAGAATGCATCCGAATTTGTACAAATTTCAGATGAATGCCATGAGCTAGCTAGATACTCATTCTAAGCAAAGTGTTAAGACCTTGACCAGCATAAAATTACCACCACTTTAAAATCACTGTTACCGTACTTGCCAGTTTTCCGTGAAAGACTATAAGTACTGCAAGTCATTTTTTGAACAGGCTTCTTGTATTTAATGTCCATGAAGGATTTAGCACATGAGGTGCTGAAAACATGAAAAGCTGGGATTCATCTTGTTTAATTTTACAGTGAAAACCTCTGGATACAAACATGTCATCTTGCCTTTCCCTTAAAGCCAATGGAGAAAAATTACAGCTTCTATGGCCTGATTCATCAGTCCCATTTTAAACCTCTGCTTTGGAGAAACCGTACATTAAATCCATTATATCTCCCTTCAACTACAAATGATGATTAACCCAGATGATTAGCTTGGGTGTAGCTGTCCACAAATAAAGAGGTGGATCCCATCACTAACTATGGTTTGAAGCTTTGAAAATTTCCTCATTAATTATCACTACAGCAGGGCACTAAAAATAATTTAGATTTGATAAGGCCCAGTCTTACTCATTTTCCTTTATGATTAACACTTCAGCTGCTTAGTTTTTTTCAAGCTGGCTTTAAGGAATGTTTCCTTGCCTATCTGTCTTTTATCAAAATGGAAAAATTTTGTAGTTTTTTTTTGTTGTTGTTGTTGTTGTTTAATAACTAAAAGAAAAATATTTTTGTTAAAAATATTAATTCAATTTCTGGTTTTGTTCCAAATTTCCCTTTTTATTCTCTTTTCTCTTATGTTGTTCTATTTCCCTTTGTACCATCAGAGAAATTTTGCTCTGCATTTAAATTTTGTTCTTTTTATTTTGGGTTTTTTTTGTTTGTTTTTTAAGAGAGGAGACTTGGAGGGATGAAAAAACCACAATAATCCTCAAAGTTCCAAAGTATTTATTTCAATTTCTGCCATTTGCATAGTTCAGAAGCACTTTCAAATTCATGGATTATGTAATGTCTTCTGGATTTGGGGTTATTAAATTCAACATGTAATTTTAGTTTTCATCACCACAAGTAACCAGAAAAGAGTACCTGGGCACCCAGTCCAAAACACAGGACAGGAAAAAGTCATCTAGATTCCTTTGGGAAAGTATATTTTCTATTAAGTTTTCTGCTGCTCTTTCAAGTCCATTTTTACATGCAGGTAAATTTTTCAGAGTAGATTGTTTAAATAAAAATAGAATTTTTAAATTAATACCTTCTTCATAAAAAATTTATTTGCTATTCTCTTGTGACTTTCGATGATTATCTTCCGTTCAACATTAGCGATGGAATGACCGCAATGACTGACATACTCCATCAGCTCAAATTCCAGTCTTTTTAAAGGAGCATAAAAAATCAAATACATTAAAATATAGATAAAATATAATGAAAATATTTTAATGTTTCCATTTTGAAGCTAGAAACCTACTTTTAAATGTCTGACTTTTATTGGTATATGGAACTATCTTGAGCAGCTCTTCCAATTTTTTATGCCCTGAGTGGCAATGTCTGCTGATAGATTACACATAATAAAAAGATTTCAATGTTGGGATGTTTTGCTCAGTCTCTTCTCTTTTTTTTACCTGCTCCTTATGGCATTTAACTCTTTTTGCTATCACTCCTTGCCTTTGTCTGCAAATATTTGGCAACATCTATTCTACCTCTGTGCTAGTAATCCTTTGGCTAGCTTAATTCCTTCACTTTGACAATTAAACTGTTCACAGCAGTCCTGGGAGAAATCTTTGGGAACTGTCCTCTTCATTTAATTTTACAACTGTGGTAATTCCACCCAGCTGGCTTTCTGGATTGTATTATAAAATACATCCAGATAGTTCCACAGTTTACTAAGTGCATGGTGTCCTTTGAAGTCAGACTGAGATATATCAGCCTGACTCAATGGGATTTCATATTTCGTATTTCGGTGTTTGCCTTAGTGATTCGTATGACTTTTTACCTGCAAACACCTTCTGCATCTCAACATCCAACTGCCCTGGGCCTGGCTGTCACCCTTGTATTAGACATGGTGCAGTCATAACCCAACAATGAGGGCTGAGACTTTTTTTAGAAGCACGTGAAGTTGAAAATCAACAGAAGTTTTAATGACAGGAGAAAAATAGTACTAGTGCCCATATCTCTAAGCATGTCATCCTCTTTTACAAAAAGAACATACAGTGTGCTGCATAAAATGCTAGACATGTAGTGCTGACTGTTGCTGTGACCTTTAATGAGGAATGTGTTCATCAGCCTTTAGCTATCTGAAGGTTGGAAGCTGTATGTCTACACTATGCCAGTCGTATGGATGGCCTTCATATAATTTGAAATAGCCCCAAATTTTACAAGGCTCAGTCCTTTTGGAGTGGCAGCTAGACACTAGCTGGGTTGCACTCGGGCAGCTCACATGGCACTAGATGCCTACAGGTGTGCAAATAAATCAAGAACTCACAGTAAAGTAGAAGATCCAAACTGGTAGCCTTCTCCTCTACTAAACGGAAGGGCATTAGGTGCTTTCGGAGAAAGTTGAACCAGAACATATGAGCAAGGTGAATCTTCTCCCGCAAATGAGGCCTGTCCCCTTCCATTGACTTTAGAGAGAGCTCAGAAAACATTCATAGAATAGATGTCCAGCTTTTAGACAACTAAACTCAAGCAAGATTGGGTCATGCTCTGGTGCATCAAATTCTAAACAAATTAAAATTATTAGGAGTTTGGAGGAAGAACTGTACTTTGCTGTTCAGGAGTATGGCAGTACTAGTTTTGTGTCAGAAGAGGCCAGGATGGTATATAAGATTGTCTTTGCGGTGTACTCAGTGTGTCTGCATGTACATCGGTCTACGCATCTCGGCATTGCAGCAGCACTATCCTGAAACTTTGCACAGAGGAAATTGTTTTTTCCAAATCCTGGAGTACACTACCTAGTGAGCCTGGAAAGTCAGTTTCACTGGCAAGCTGCCTTTCTCTAGTATGTAAATTAAAAGTAATAATGCCTATTATATTAGGTATTCCAAAGCAAGATGTGGGATTCAGCTCACAGATTAAGAAATCTAAATTTATGTATTGACTAGATTCTTTCTTGACTGTAACAGGAGCTCACACCTTGGGTTCTATCCAGCCCTGCACATACAGGTGTCTACCTCCAGTTGAGATCCCCAGGACATACCTCATGACCTCCAGTTGCTACATAGTTCTTCTCCAGCTCCTGTGTCCCATCATTGAGCCCAATGGGGATGTTTCTGATGCCTTAGGGTATTTCAAATGACACTAGACACCAAAGCGTGGACAACTTAGCCAAGCACACAGAGCTTACACATAGACACCTATGTTGTTGGAAACTGTGTGACTCAGTTCCCTAAACATGGGTGTTTCAGGTCATTTCAGACAGTGTATCTGAGATGATATCCACATGAGCCTATGACAGCACTCAGGAGACTTGCCCTTGTTCAGTGACACTTGAAATACTTATGAATATATAAAATGAAATAAAGCTGGTCCCTTGCCTCTGATCCATCCAGTGGCAAATTTGCCTGGGTCAGACATGCAAAGTCTGGTCAACCGTTCTCTTGTGGTAATATTTGCCACAGTAGGTACTGTCTGGTTTGCCAGACATACCAAAGTATCCACATATCCAGTTACTAAAAATCTTTCTGTTGGCTTGTCTGGAATTTGAATAAAGACTTATCGTAAGGCAGGTTGGAAAATGAAAGAAACAGAGCCTGTTGTTAATAATGTTTGCTCAGAACTAATGCCTTTATTTAATGTTGGTTATTTTTGACATGATCCTTTTGTACAGATGCTGTTGTCTGCAGTGGTTAGCACCACGCCAAGTCTTAGATGCTTTGCAAGGTTTCTTCCAGCACCATGGGGGTCGTCAGGTCACCCTTTTTCCTATTTAATTGTTAATAACTAGTCATGATTCGCAGACCTGTTGTCAGATGTGCAGACCGATAAAGGGGCTGTGAGCAGGAGAATGCTATTTTTCATCACTTGTGTTGTTTAACAAATGTGTTGCAACACAAGGCTGAAGTGTGCAACATCCAAACCCCAAAGCACTTCGCACTTCTAACCTCTTCCTTCTGCCTCTCATCTCCTTCAGGAACAGAAGGAGGTAATTTCCAAGGTCAACATGTCCCCTTTTATTCAGATACTCTTTTGAAAGAGAAAGAGGGAGAGACACACATTCATTTTGACCTGTGAATTCCAAGTTTAAAAGGACTCTGATGAATAACCCTCCCCCCATTTGAAAGGCTCATTTCTAACATACCTCAGGAACGGCCAGATCTGATAGGGAATATCATTCAGAATTCTTTCATGTAGCTCATTTCCTAATCTCTTTGCTCCATCACTGGAAGGTTAATAGGAAAAACAACAAATGGGCATATTGCTGCAATCAAACAAAAATCCCAACTCTGTTTACATGGTTACACAGCTTTCATGTGAAGATGGCAAACAGACGGCTCTCTCAACAGAAAGACACCTATATCTGTATTTCTTTTGCCTTGGTCGGAAGTAGTTTCATCCTCTACCTTGTGTGGCAGTGCCCAGAGGCCAACACTGGGATAAGACCTGTGTCAAGCAAGGTGCTACAGAGATTCATTGTAAGAAGCCCCAGAGAACTGATAATTAAAATGAATAGTTCTATTCCTGTTTGACTGAGACCCAGGAGCTTACGGCTGGGCTTCCTCTGAGTAAATAGATAAATCTCATGTGAACGTCTCTATTCAAGCCACCACCCCACCCATCCTTTATAGTCAAAGGAAAGAAATAGGCCCTTTGAAGCGACTTGCCGGAAAGCAGTGACCTCACTGCAGACTAATCTTCTGTGTAAGCTCCACAAACAGATGGGGAGAAGTGGACCTGTGCTCTTGTTGGTTATGGGGACTCCAGAGCTGGAGTGGGCAACCTCCTGAATGAAAAACCAGGAGATATTACTAGTTCTTGAGCTAAAGTCTTTGGAATGGTAATAGACTCCTGGTCCGCAAAGACCAACCACAGAGTGGGACTCGATACACTCATTCACCAGGCCATAATTTTTGACAGGGTGACAGTGATTAAAATGTTGCATGGTAGACAAGTTGAACATGAGCCAGAAATGTGGCAGAGGAGGCCCACAGCTGCATTAGCAAGTATGCTGCCAGCAGGTTGAGAGAGGTGGTACTTCTCCTCTACTCAGAAGTGGTGAGACACATCTGGGATACTGTGAACAGTGCTGGACTCCCCAGGACGAAAGCGGAATGAAAATCGGGGGGGCCAGTCCAGTGGAGGCCATGAAGGTAATCAAGGGATCAGAGCATCTCTCATACAAGGAAAGAGTGAGGGAGCTGGGTTGTTTAGCCTGCACAAGAGAAAACTCATGAAGATCTTATCAATGTTTATAAATACTTGATGGGGAAGGAGAAAAGAAGATGGAGCCAGGGTCTTGTCAGTGATACCCAGAGACAGGGCAAGAGGCAAGGGGCACAAACCAAAATACAAGAAATTCTGTTTAAACAGAGGAAACATCCTTTTTGCTCTGAGGGTAGCTAAACACTGGAACGGGTTGCCCAGAGAGACTGTGGAGTATCCATCCCTAGAGTTATTAAAAACCTGACTGGACATGGCCCTGAACATCCTTCCCCAGCTGGGCTGGGCTAGACCATCTCCAGAGTCCCCTACCAACCTTAGCAATTCTGTAATACCGCATTGATGTATCCAGACCCATAAAAGAAGAGCAGAGCCTACCTCAGGCCCCAGTGAAAGATATAATACAAACAAGAGAAGGAGCCAGAACAACAGGAGAAAAATATAAGGGTCTCTATTTGGCAAACCTGCACATGCTGGTCATTGAGAGTTACTAAGGGACTCACCCAGAGCAGGAACCTCTGCTATCTGTTTGGCTGATAGAGGAAAAGATTGTACATGCTGCATGGGCCAGGCTCCACAGTGCAGCACCTTTCTTTGCAGCAGGGAGATGTTTATTTGCAGCACTGAAGAACATACATTCCTTACACCAAGGAAAATAAATAATTTTTAAAAAAGGAGGCAAAAGCTAAAACAAATAAATGCACCTTATATCTCTCTCTGAAGACAGGTCCTGGACAAAAGCCAAAGAGGAGGAAATTCCAAAGTGAGAGGGAGGGGGAAGCCCTTGACAGAGAAAATGCTGAGTTACTGGTGCTCACGAAGTCTCAGGACAAAGGGGAAGATCTATTTTCTACTCCCTTATACAGCTGTTTCTGAGTTTCAGCATTTCAGTTTTGACTTGGAATGAAGTTGATTTTTTATGGCCTCACAGCTGTTAGGAGGTTTTAAACAAGAGCAAAGTAGGTATAAAATATCCCCCATGCTGCAACGATAGATCTAGGTACGCGCTTTGCCAAGGTATCAATAACAGCATCAATTTATGCTCATAAATGAGAAAGACCTCATCCAAGCCATGTTGAAATAAAAGAAAAATACTTTCTTGGACTTTGGAAAGATTCATTCTGGCCTCAGAGGTGGCAGATAATCCACAAATTTCACTATGACCACAGGACTCACCAGAGAGCAGAATTGTAAATACATTGATAGCACCACCCCACGTATATAACCAGCAGCCAGCATGTGCCAGCGTGAAAAAACTTACTACTTACTCATCTCCTTCACTTGGTCCAATCTAAAAGGTCTGAGGCATGAATAGACTTTTCAACTATGAGACTCTGCCCATCTAAAATGAGTGTCCAACAGGAGGGTAAATGGCTGGGCAGAACAGTAGCTATTTTTATCAGTCATTTTTACCTGTTTTGTATACACGCTGCAAGATGATGGAGAAGCAGTCTTTAGAATTCAGTCTCTGGAGCCATGAGGTGGAAGCGTTTAGGCAGTCTTGACTCCCTCAGAGTGTTGGCTCTGAACGTTACCTTTTTGTTGCTGTCAGAATTACCTGAAATAGCTTTAGTCCTTGTTTTATTTCTGCAATACGCAAGTCAGGGCACTGAAGCTGAAAAGAATGACATGGATTGTGGAAACCATTAGTCAGTGCTAAGGCTTTAGCTTTGACTTTTGAATGGTGATTTGCAAAGTATTACCCAATCCCCTTGACATTACAAATTCTCCTTTTTTTTTTTGTTTTCTTTTTTTGCAGGTGAATCTTGATTGAGTAACCCAGAACCATTCAGCTAATTGGTAACATTCACTTGTATATACAGATATATACAGATACACACCCACATGTGCCTGGGTGAAATCTCATACCAGCATTTTTGCGCTTATATAAGACACAGTTACTTTTCTTTATTTTCAGTGTGGTTTTCTGTATTTATATCAGTATTAAATGTAATTTATTAAGTTTACAACCTTGACAGTGTGAATACATTGCCATTTATTAGGCATTGGCAAGGCATTAAAACATCTGTTTTATAAGAAACACAGTACTTTTCTGGAGCTTTTGTTCCGTTAGATGGAATTACTTTGGGAAACTCTCCAGAGAGAAAGCTCTGGCTCGACATCGTCTAGCCACATTCTTGCCAGAGTCCTTGGTGCAAACTTGACATCAACAGTAGGGGAAGTTACAGGATTGCTTTTTTCCTAGACCCTGCCACAACATCCAGATGACCCAGGGGAAAGCAGGAAATAGAGGGAGAGAAGAACAGAAAAGAAATTGGGAGAGAATGGGGGTCCATCACTCTTAGCATGCATAGCGTGCGCATGTTTTAAGACCAGAAGAAACCACCTTGTGTCAACATAACCTGAGTTTTGGGCAACATACCTCAAGTACTCACTCATAGCTGAAGCCTGATTGATGCCTTCCAGTACAAGTACAGAACAAGTGTGACTAGGAAGTGCCAGTGTACCAAATGAAGGATCTGTGCATGCAACGGGTCTCAGCAGAAGCCAAGTGTGGGACTGAAGACCAAAAGCTAGATTTACCAGATCTGTACAAGGAGCAACTCCAGTCCTCTTAAGCAGACTTTTAATTGCAGAATCATGGGAAAGTTTATGTTGGAAGGGACCTCCGGTGGTCTCTCGTCCAACCGCCTTTTCAAAGATTAACTCCTTTTCAAAGCTAACTGCAAAGCTAGAACAAACTCAGTTCAGTTTTCAAAATGTCCAAGGATGGAGACTGTACAGTGCCTCTGTGGAATTATAGGAAGGGCACTAAGGAAGGACAACCCAGCTATACAACCTGTACCGAAGATGATAATGACACCAGCAGGTTTGGGACTACAGCTGCCAAGCGGCAATGTGCCACAGTGAAAAAAAAAAAAAAGCAGATTACCATTTAACCAATGTCAAATAAAATACTTCCGGTCAGATCAGTGAATCCAAGTGAAACATTCCAGTTTCAGGAATGCTGAAATATTTCATTTTTCACAAAAAATGTTGAAGGAAAACATTTTGACAGATGCATTTCCATTTAGTTAAAGAAAGAAGAACTAATCTTCTCATCCTAATTTAGAATTAAAACAGATCTTGCAATCTTAGAATACCCCCCAGAATCCAAAATTATAACTATTGCTCAGTATAAAGAATGTGTAAGGCCTGTGTAAAGTAGGATATCAGTGAAGTAAGTCATACCAGATCTTTTGGACCTTGAAGTCTGTGAATCTATTACATAGATACAGAACATTACATACATACACAGAACATACACACTGCTGCATACAAATAACCATCTTACTACCCAAAACTTTGTGAAGGAATTGGATAGATTCCATTTATTAAAAAAACCCTAAATCAAATGTACACTCTCTTTCCCAAAGGTAACTAGTTCATTTTAAATAATTGCATAAACAGTGGTAAAAGCTTCCTTAAAAATCATATATCAATCCTTGGATTGTTCTCTAACCTTAGCTATGGTGGAGATCACTACTGCATGCTGGGAATACACACTTTCCGCTTCATCAGTTTGCATTCTCTAAAGTTTCAAAGGTCCTGGCTGTGACTTGGTATTTCCTGCCACTGTTTGCTGGTTTTGTGTCCCTTTGGAGCAGAACAAGCACTGGCCTACAGTTCCCTGGGAGTCAATGGCTGTCTTGGAAAACTATGAAGGACTTATATGAAAATTGATCTGAGAGTGACTGCAGGAATCAGCGTCTTCTTTTGATGACTTTTGAAGTCCTTGGTGGATGGGCACTATGTTAGATGACAGACTTACAGAGTTCCTGGAGCCTCGCCTGAGGAAGTGGAGGATCTTGTGCCATTTCTGTTGCCAGCATGTTTAAATTCACTATGCAGACCCTGAACACCTGCCAAAAATGAAAACATGTAAGGCAATGACAGTTCAGAAAAAGCTGAAAGCCAGTGTGTCAAACTAGCACTGTCCTCCTCATTTGCTTCCTCATCAAAGAGCTGTAGAAAAGTACTTCAAGCCAGGTTTTGGGGGCCTGCTGATAAACATCACGTACACAAGCCAGAGCATTCTGTATTTGAAAATAGTTTAAAGTTGGTATTACCCCTTGGTATGGCCAATCTGCTTCTGCCAAACTAAACTAGCCTGAGGGCTGTGGTAGTTCATACAAAAAGTTTATAGTTATAAGGAGTCCATACTGCAGCCAGGTGTTGGCTTCCTGCCCCTGAGAGTTCAACATGGAGTTAGAAAGAGGTGAAGAGGGAACAGATGCAGGATTGGTTGGTCTGCCGCAGTCTAAGGGCCACCTAGAGAAAGAGAGGGGGGAACAGAGGGTTGGAACACCTCTCCTATGAGTAAAGGCTGAGAGAATTGCGGTTGTTCAGCCTGGAGAAGAGGAGGCTCCAGGGAGACCTTATTCCGGCCTTTCAGTACTTAAAGGGGGCTTATAAGAAAGATGGGGACAGACTTTTTTGTAGGGCCTGCTGCAATAGGACAAGGGGTAATGGTTTTAAACTAAAAGAGGGTGGACTTATACTAGATTTAAGGAAGACATTTTTTATGCTGAGGGTGGTGAAACACTGGCACAGGTTGCCCAGAGAGGTGGTAGATGCTCCATCCCTGGAAACATTCAAGGTCAGGTTGGGCAGGGCTCTGGGTGACCTGATCTAGTTGAAGATGTCCCTACTCATTGCAGGGGGCTTGGACTAGATGACCTTTAAAGGTCCCTTCCAACCCAAACCATTCTGTGATTCTGTGATTCTGTGATTCTAACTCATCGCCAGAGAAGCTATGCTGTTGGGACTGGAAGATCTGAGGTTAATGCAAGTAGCAATAGATGTAGAACGTTTTCTTTTACAATGAATATTTAGAGGAACTCTCCTTTTTCGTTTTAGTGTATTTCAATAGCAAGATAAAAATGGCTCTTCAGCCTTTCAGAGGTGCACATCAGCTACTGTGAAATTTCTGAATGTGAGGTATTGCATAGAATAGAAGAAGGAGTCCTATGCTATTATTTAAGCTTATTTACTGCAAGAAAACATTAGCCCCAATAATATTAGTCAATAGAGGAAGGAAGGGTTGTGTCTTATGATAGAAGAGTGATTTCTTTTCAAATAGAGAAGCCAGAGGACAGCTTTGAAAAATGATGCCTGGCACAACCTGCCAACAAAAGTAAAGAAGGGTGCAGAAAAGGAAACCAAGCGGATGCTGGGACCCAACAGTTTGAAAAAAATGCCTCAAGGTAAAAGATCTAAGCTATTGTGTGGTCTGCTCCAGCCTTGAGACTTTGGTTATCCCTATAAGCATTCAGGGACAAAAGCGACTTTTTACAGATGTATTTGACAAGCTTCCTACAGCAACAGGCAATCAAAGTCAGGTTTGGAAGCAAAATTCTGTACTCTACAGATGGGATTCACCTACCTTCACTAATCAAAAAGGTATTCAAGCTGAAATTAATCATCTAGATATAACTACCTTTTTCAAAAAACTTCTTAAGATTTTAAAAAAATCACCCACTGAATGGTCATGTTTCTCTCTATTTATTATTAAGCAGATATTTCAAGCTATTAAATGACTAACAGACAGTAGAAACATGGTGGAGACTATCTCTTTTAGGGGAACTTCCCTCAGAATTTCAAGCAGTCTTTCACAACCTTATCAATAGCTCAGAAAACTTGTACTCCAGTCCCACACCATCCAGTAGCCAAAACACTTCAGCTGTTCAGCTTTGGTACTTTGCTTTCTTGGAATTTTTTTTGTTTGGTTATTTGTTTTGTTTTTGCCTAATTATCACACTTTCAACATTTGGTTGTTGGGACTGATTCTACTGGTGCTCGGAAAAAAACTTTACAACTCACAAAGAGTTATAAAGCAGGTACATTTATTACGGCGCCGGATGCAAGGGGATTTCTCCTCAAAGCATCACTACATGCATATAGTAGAGGAAAACACCTATTTAGCGAATCAAAAAATGAAAAAAATCCAACACCAGCAACCCCAGACTCACCCTTATTTTTACAGATCCCACACAAAGAGTGGAGTTCAAGCATCTTCTCGATCAGCATATCTATTTTTTGGCAGCTGTTCAAATATGCCTAAATTCGTGTGCTGTTTAGGACACAGAAGCATCCTAACCTAGGCTCTTAGGTTAGTTAGAAACAATCTCCTTCAATAGCTTGTGAAGGAGATAAGCACTTGCTGAAGCTGATCCCCTAAACCCATTTCCTGTGGTCTCAATAAAAAAAAAAAAATCAGTGGTAAGTCAGGGATGGAATTACATCCCAAATTACAATTCTTTCTTCCCCTCTGCTTCCCCTCACACTTTTGCTAAGCTGGATTTAACCTGAAAATTCTGCACTTCTCCTATTTTTCCTACAATTATTCATAATAACCTGTAGAACAAATTTGCTTGGACCCAAGTCAGAGCTCCCATCTACCCAGAGGCAAAAGACCATTCTCTTATGGGACAGGTACTACGGTGATCTCTTATACAATGTGTCTTTAAAGCCAAATTTTTATCCTTTGAAGATCTATATATCACCATCGGAGCAGACCTAGGAGAGGCAACCAAAGGCATGTCAGGGTGAGGGGAAAAGAATATGTGTGGATACCCTCTGGTGTCCATACCACGTCAAGGATAAGGATCTGTCTTAACAGCCACATCACATTGCTCTTAGCTCAAGCAGTAGCAGCCAGCCTGTTTGCAGCTGGAAAAGCAAAGTGCCATCAACAACATTTACATAGTTCACACACACCCCTGGGCTGATTAGGTGTGAAATAGGGACAGGAAATTGCTTTTAAGTGTCCAGCATTCTTGGCTCCAACTAGACCCATGCAGGGCATTTTCATCTGCGTGCCATACCTAACTCCACAGAAGCAGAAGTAAGGTAAAACAGAAAGGAAGCACTGTGGTGCTATGGAGTCATCTGCAATTTGGGGTGGCACGTTGGAGGCCTCTTTCTACAGCTAGTAAATACTGAAGGGATTCTAGAAAGGGGATATTGAAAGCACCTGGGTAACAGTCCTGTAAAGTGCGTATTCAAACTGTGTTTCACTTTTGTTTTCCTTCTCTCTGTTGCTGTCTTACACCTACACTCCTGACCTGATTATATATCTGTCTTTTACTGTTAAGACTGAGTAAGGGAGAGGGAAGAGATCAAATCTAGAGCTTTCTGCCACCTGTGAATCAGAGTAAAATGGGGTGTAGAGGGAGCCTTGTGATAATCTGCACCCCAGGCATGGTTAGGAAATTTAGGAGCTCCAAGAGGATCTGTTGTGTGTGAGTGTCTGTGTGTGTGTTACTTGGGGAAGCAGGTAGGGTTGTGTTAGTAGTTGCTAAGACATATGTTAAGGACTGACTTAGCTTCAGCGGACACAAGAGGTCCCTTCTTGTGAGACACAGATATCACTGGTCCCCCACCTGCACTTTGAGTGAAGTACAGAGGGTCAGAGAGCTACGGAGTGTGGGAAAACAGGTCTTTTGATTTCAACCTTTTCCCTGGTCCTATCAACAAAACAATACGATTCATGGCCTGTTTGCACTGATGTGTAGGAGAGCTAAGTCCTCACACTGTTGGCAGCCAAGCTGGGGAGTTTACTATTATACGGAGACCTTTAAAAACATCCCTGTAATGACTTGTCTTCTATTGCGTTTCCCCACATCCTCCACATCCTCACCAGGAGGAGCAGATCCTGCCCAGGCTGAGCTCCATCACAGGATGACTTGGAGCAGGAAAAGGATCCATAAACCTTGTCCTCACCCAGCAATAATGTACCAGGCTCCAGCAACTGCCCACACATAGCTTCTACCCATAGAAAAGTCAAAGAAAGGTATGTTTTGTGCCTTGAAAAAGAGGCTGCCCAGGCAAGACAGTAAAATAAACTCACCATGATCCGGATGAATGTATTTATCAATGATCTGGATGAGGGCATTGAGCGCTCCCTCAGCAAGTTTGCAGATGACACCAAGTTGGGCAGGAGTGTTGATCTGCTGGAGGGTAGGAAGGCTCTGCAGAGGAATCTGGACAGGCTGGATCGATGGGCTGAGGCCAATTGTGTGAGGTTCAACAAGGCCAAGTGCCGGGTCATGCACTTGGGTCACAACAACCCCATGCAACGCTACAGGCTTGGGGACGAGTGGCTGGAAATCTGCCCTGCAGAAAAGGACCTGGGGGTGTTGGTTGACAGCTGGCTGAAGATGAGCCGGCAGTGTGCCCAGGTGGTCAAGAAGGCCAATGGCATCCTGGCCTGTATCAGAAATAGTGTGGCCAGCAGGAGCAGGGAGGGGATCGTGCCCCTGTACTCGTCGCACCTCGAATGCTGTGCTCAGTTTTAGGCCCCTCACTCCAAGAAGGATATTGAGGTGCTGGAGCATGTCCAGAGAAGGGCAACGAAGCTGTTGAGGGGTCTGGAGCACAAGTCTTATGAGGAGTGGCTGAGGGAGCTGGGGTTGTTCAGTCTGGAGAAGAGGAGGCTGAGGGGAGACCTCATCGCTCTTTACAACTACCTGAAAGGGGGTTGTGGTGAGGTGGGTGTTGGTCTCTTCTCCCAAGTGACAAGTGATAGGACAAGAGGAAATGGCCTCAAGTTATGCCAGGGGAGGTTCAGGCTGGATATTAAGAAAAATTTCTTTACTGAGAGAGTGGTGAAACACTGGAACAGACTGCCCAGGGAGGTGGTGGAGTCACCATCCCTGGAGGTGTACAAGGAACGTGTGGACAAGGCATTGTGGGACATGGTTTAATGGGCATCGTGGTATTGGTTGATGGTTGGACTTGATAATCTTACAGGTCTTTTCCAACTGTAGTGATTCTGTGATTCAGTCACTGCAGATGTGGTAAGATGACGGGGGAATGTGTTTGGCTGGGCAGGGCCAACAGGGACTTCATAAACGTAGGACCCTAAGGGGGACCCTGAATTAGTAGTGCACTGCATAGCTTTGTGCCATGTAGACTTCATTTCTTGGTCTTTCCAGAAAAAGGGGTAAGCAGAATGCATACGACCGGTGCTGAGAAGGGAAAGAAAGGGTCTCCCCTCTGTGCTATCTTTTTAAGCAGTGATGTTTACATCCAGTGATGTTTAATAGCTATGACTAGGAGGGGACTAAGAACACAATTCCCCCCCAAGAAAGAGACTGCCTCATGAACTAAACCAGATCCTAATGTCAGGCACACAAAATAGTATGCTACTGAACTTGTGTGCTTCTTCCTATTGAACTCATACCACATGTAATCTGGTCAAAGTAAACTATGAGATTAGAGCTGTTGTCTGCAACACCCCAGTGAACAGGAGTGGGTAGCTTCAAATCCTAGAAATTATTTTCTTAAACACTTCAAGCCTGAAAGAGCTAGCCTTCAGGCAGGTCTCTAAAATGAAGATTACATGCATACACACATATAGAAGACTTATTTTTTATTTTCAGGGATAAAGAGTAAGTCATTCAGCCATCTATCCAGCCACTGTGGTTCAAGAGGAAAGAGCCAAAAAGGACTGGAAAGCAGATTTATCTTGTGTTACTGATGGTGGGTTGGACTGGTTGAAGAAAACTTAGTCCCCTATTAGCATAAGGGATGACTGCTGGTATGTTACCTCCCTGTGTGTTGGTCTGAGTGTTTTCCAAAGCTAATGCCAATGGAAGACTGAGGGAAAGGTATTTCAGTCCCATGATGCTCATTGCTTCATCTTAGATTTACTACAGCAGGTAGAGGTCTAGATGTGGAAACTCTGGACAAGGGGTCTACCTCCCATCTAGTTTCTCTGTTTCTGCATACAATTCTTCACAGACCATTTTCTAACACACTCTTCAGTCCATTTGCAGTGGTCTGGAGTGGTGAGACATTCTTATCTCAGCAGGTAGACTACCCTAAACCGCATCACTTACATGGTTTAATGGGTATCCACTATTGGCCATGAAACATAGAGCTGGACCTCTGGGCTGGTCCCATTTGGGCATGGTTCTCTTTTTAGGAATTGTTTTTATTTTATTAAAGGAAAAGGCAAAAAAAAAGTCTCAATTTTGAAAGAGTTTTGGCTTATGAAAACCTCAATCTGTTGTTAAGAACAGAAAAACCTGTTTCTAGTTAAAAGTGGAAATGTTTTCCTGCAAGTATCTTCTCAAAAGCCATTCATTTGATTTTAATTTTTAACAGCAATAAAAACAAGTTAAGAGGCTGTTGCGAGCCTGGTCATGTGAGAATCAGTGAAGGTGGTGTGCTTGAATTCAGCATAGTATGAAGGTAGGGTGAAGTGAATTGGCTCCAACCAAATGTCCATCACCACAATAACCTGATCTGGATCATGGCCAGCATGATTCTTCACAAAACTGTATAAGAAAACCTGAAGTAAAGAGTGATCACAGTCCCTGGGCTTCTGACAAGAAATAGCTTTCCAGAAGTACAGAGCAGTTGGGGGGAATCCTAAAAGGTACTTGATTTAATATAAAGTTGGCTCCAACCCATTTGGAACAGAAAAATCCAAAGTACGTGGGCAATTGCTTTATGAAGTGCTGTTCAAAGACCTGGTATTCAAGGACACTCTGGAAACGGGAAAGGGGAGAGTGATCAAACACAAACATACAGAGCCAAACAATACTTGTCAAGAGAAAATGAGGAAAGGAAAAAGCAGAATTAATATTGCTAGCCAGAGGGTTAATAAGTCCTGAGTGATGAAACAGATCAAGTTTTGTTTCCTATAGCACAAGGTCTCACGGTTGGAGTCTTATGTGTCTACTAAAGCGTGAGTTTGGATTAAAAGAAATCTCCTGAAATTAGGGATTTTGTATTATCTCCTGCCTCTGTAGACCCCTTAGTGCCTACTATGAGGCAAGTTAATGTTTTATTTTGGTATGACACTCTTAGATTCTCTTTCCTTTTCCTAACCATATTTTTTTGTCATAACTGTAAGAACCTTAAGGCTCCCTGCCTTCTTTCAAACTCGACAGTAGTTGATCAGAGGATTCAAAAAGTATTGCAAGAAGAAGAGCACTTAAGCATTGCAGACTGCATAGACATGTCACAAACAATATTAGTGCCTGGAGATTCCTGCACAATAACACGTTCCTTATACTGAAGTCCTATAGTATCAACTTTATGCCATCCACCAGCACTCTTAATTGTACAGGGGATTTTGATTCCCAAATTCTTTTTTTTTGGCCATCTGGCAACAGGTATAAAAAAGCCAAAAGACCAAAGATCTGTGGGATTTGAGCAGTTTGTAACTTCCCCAGTAGATTCCTTCCAAAGATTTTTGGCAGATAATTCCAGGTATGTTTCTCCCAGACAATGTCAGGACTATGCAGGCTGAGTGAGCTGAGAATTGGCATCAGTATAATTGCTTCGCTCAAAGTTCATCCAACGCTAACCTGCCTTGCACTGCATGGTGTGGTCACAGTAGCGTTCCTCAGAGGTCTCATGAGGGTTTCTTCAGTGCTCTCCTTGCACTAGGCAAACACTTACATATCTGACTATAAACCATTTCTACACACCAGAGATTTTTTTAGACAGACACACATCATCAAAACTCTGCTGCAGACTCTGTAAAGGAGCTTTGAAGCAGCTGGATGATCTTCATCTGGAATAATTATGCCAGGACAAGGCTTTAGCATAGGAGCTGTTCCCACAACCAGATTCCCCCTTCCTAATGCAGCTTTTTTGGTGTGGGAATTGACAGCTGATCTTTATGGTGGCACTTCCCTAACAACGGCACCTCCATGCTGTGAAAATTTTCTTGGCAGAGCTGCCAATATAGATGTGATTTCAGCTACTTAGTCCCTAACAGATCTGGCTGGGTCACGGTGCTGAGAAACCTCACTGGCTCCAAGGCTACATCTGTACATGCAGTTCTGACAAGCAAAGATATAACATGTGGTTCCAACTACAGGATTACTGTATTAGCGGAGGCATTCAATGCATTTTTTGCCTTAGTCTTTAATAATACTGATAGACCTTGGGCTGCCTGGTTCCCTGAGTTGGACTATGTGTGTGGGAACAGTGACTTTCAATTTGTGGACATTGAAATTACAAGGGACCAGCTGTGTCAGCTGAATGTTCACAAGTCCATGGGGCCTGATAGGATTCATCCCACAGTACTGAAGGAGCTGGCAGATGTTATGGCAGGACCCCACTTCATCATCTACAGGAGGTCTTGGGAGTCTGGGGAGGTCCCCGCTGACTGGAAGTTAGCCAGTGTTATTCCAATTTATAGGAAGGGCATGAGGGAAGACCCAGGAAACTACAGACCTGTTAGTCTGACCTCAGGTCCTCTAAAAGTTCTAGAGAAGATTATACTGGGTACTATTGAAAGGCATTTAAAGAATAATGCAATCATTAGGCACAATCAACATGTTCACAAAGGGAAAGTCCTGTTTAACTAATTTGATCTCCTTCTATGATAAGGTCACCCACCTAGGAGATGAAGGGAAGGTGGTGGATGTAGTTTTTGTGGATTTTAGTAAGGCTTTTGATACTGTGCCTCACAGCATCCTTCTGGACAAGTTGCCTAACTGTGGGATGAGCCGATTCATGGTGCACTCGGTGAAGAACTGGCTGAAAGACAGAGTTCAAAGGGTTGCAGTGAATGGGGCTACATCTGGCTCGCGACAGGTCACCAGTGGTGTTGCTCAGCGTTCAATTCTAGGGCCAGTCCTGTTCAATATATTTATCAACGATCTGGAGGCAGGAGTTGAATGCACCATTAGCAAGTTCGCAGATGATACCAAACCGGGAGGTGCTGTTGTCTCTCTTGAGGGACAAGAGGCCTTGCAGAGGTATCTAGATGGATTGGAGCATTGGGCTATGAATAATGGGATGAAATTTAACAAGTCAAAATGCCGGATTCTGTACCTAGGACGGTGTAACTCCAGGCACAAGTATAAACTGGAAGGGGAGTGGCTGGAGAGCAGCCCAGCAGAAAGGGATCTGGCTGTGCTGGTTGACAGCCGGCCTCTCCTTGAGTACTGTGAGCAGTTCTGGGCCACACAATTTAAGAAGGATGTAAAGGTCCTTGAATGGGTCCAGAGGAGGGCAACAAAGCTGGTGAAAGGGCTGGAAGGAATGTTCTTTGAAGAATGGCTGAGGACTTTTGGTTTGTCTAATTTTTAGAAAAAGAGGCTTAGGGGTGACCTCATTGCTCTCTACAGCTTCCTGAGGAAGGGAAGTGGAGAGGGAGGTGCTGATCTCTTCTCCCTGGTATCCAGTGATAGGACAGATGATGGTTCAAAACTGCGCCAGTGGTAGTTTAGACTGGACATTAGGAAGCATTTCTTTACCGAGAGGGTAGTCAACACTGGAGCAGGCTTCCTAGAGAGGTGGTCAATGCCCCAAGCCTGTCAGTGTTTAAGAAGCATTTGGAAAATGCCCTTAATAACATGCTTTAACTTGGTCAGCCCTGAATTGGTCAGGCAGTTGGACTAGATGACTGTTGTAGGTCCCTTCCAATTTAAATAGTCCAGTTCTGTTCTGTTCTGTTCTGTTCTGTTCTGTTCTGTTCTATTCTATTCTATTCTAGTCTAGTCTATTCTATTCTACTCTACTTTACTCTATTCTATTAACTTCTACTTTATTATACTGTGCTCTGGCTCTTGTCAATAAGGATGTTAATAAGAATTTTACTGTGCCTTTCTGGTGTAATAACCATGCCATTAAGTGACGCAAGGATTTAAAGTTATTATCTTTATCTTGGAATGATGGTAAAAAGGAAGATGAGACTTTCTTACACTGTACTTCAAGAGAACAGACTGAAATTCAGAGCACTCCTGGGACCTTATAGACCAGACAAACTAACTCTCTGTCCCCTCTAGAAGACTTGATACTTCTAGGAAGGACTGGAGGTCCCTGCCTCTCTTATACCTGTCTTAAGGCAATATTGCAAGACCAGATGAGACAAATGGAGGTTGTCACTGTGGATCAGGCTGAAGATGCACCCAAAACATTCCCCAGAGCATGCACAAAAGCTTAGACAGCGCTAGGCCTGAAGCAGTCCCAGTTTGGTCACCTTGAGGCTTGACTCAAGAGCATTCATGTGGACAGACAGTCCAGCAAATTGGGCTTTGAACCCACCTTTGAATCCTCCCCTGAATAACTGTGTGGTTGCAACTGTTGGTTCCTAGATCATAAGCTGATATTTTATATATATATATATACACATACACACACACTGACCACACCATGCAAAGCTCCATAGAAACTTTGGTAACTAGTCCAGCAATGTAATTGAGCTGATCTATATTCTGGGATCCCCCATGGTTTTGTGCATTTGCTTAATTGTTTTTTTCCATCAATATTTCCTTGCATAGGTAAATTTTGTAGATGTGTTAGCGTAGTTCCTGGTTGAATTAAGACTCGAGATAATGAATTGTATCCGAATTTCTGTGTATGGTTTCTTTCTCTCTTCACAAGTCATTACTGGTTTCTTCCGCTGGCCTTCTGAGGTGGCAGATTTAAGGAAGCTCCCAGTGGTACTGGAGTGCAGGAGCCATGCAGGAAAAACACAGTGAAATGCTCTGTGATGGTGGTCTACCTTTTCTGTTTTAGAGATCCCTCAAGATTTTCATGTGGAGTTAACCTCCCCCATCCTTTAGTGAACTAAAGCCTTGAGGCTTTTGCTACCATTTGTTAGTGGACTTTTCCAGATCATAACCCATCATGGGTTTGCAAGCCACAGGTTGAAAATTCTAGCTTTGGAAAGCTTAAAACAGCCTTCCTGAGTTTGATCCAAAGCTCTTTGACCTCAGTCGTGAGAGTCACTGACTCAGTGTAGGCTTTGGATCAGACCTTGACAGGTCTGTAGCTTTTTACCAACTGCCCGTCCTCCATGTCCCGGTTCTCCCTCCACTCTCTGGTGTTTGTTGTTCCTTCTTTCCACGCCAGCAGATGTTTTCCAGGCAACAGAGCAGGATCTTGCTTCATTTGGAGTCAGAGCCAAGTTCTGATGGTCTTGCACTGATTAATACCAATGGGAGTGGCACCTCTGAACAATCAGAAGCGGAGAGCTGGGGAAGTGCCTTTCCTGCCCGTGTGCTCACTTCTCCCTAGGTTACCAAAACCCATAAATAACAAAAGAGAAAATAAAGCCCAGACAAACTGCTAAAGCAGGAAGAGAAAGAGCGCGCCTTGGTTTTGTTCACATCGGCTTCCAGACTATCTTGATGATCATTCATGGGAATGAAATTTAGGACGTGCATTTTTTCTGGCTGAGCCTTTAAGGGTGGTCATCTCTTTTGGGTCCTCCATTGCTCACTCTTTCTGCCTAATAATACCCTAGTCAGAGCCCCTTTTTCAGTGACATCTTCCTTTCAGCTACTAATACTCTGCTTCTGGGTGGGATTTCTTTGCCTGATACTAAGGATCTGGGTTCCAGCAGAGCAAGGCCTCCTCCATCTTTTTCGGGACCATTAAATATGCTGTAAAAAACCAATACTGTATACACCAAGAGAAGCATATGTATTTATTACTCAAGCTATTTCTATATATTTCCATCAACATTTTATTTCTTTTTACTTTTTACCCACCTTCTCTCTGCCCCCCCAAGACAAGGGTTTCTTGCAACAAAACTGAATATTTTTTTCTTGAAGGCAAATTTCTTTAGATCAAATAAAGATCTATAGATCTAGATCCTATATTTCAGCTGAATAACTTCATTTTTTTGATTCTTATTTGCTTTTCACTTGCATTTTTCTCACAGAGAAACTGCAAGTAGTTTTCTAAACACCACTTGCTTCTAGCTGGCTACTTGAAACAGAACCTGAAAAAAAAACAAAATAAAAGGTTGATCTTTGAAAAAACGATGGTTTATTTCTTAAAACATCCAACTTTATTTCTCTCAAAAGGCTAGAGTTTGTTTTGCACATTTCTTCGTGTTATAACTGAGAAATCTTCTTACATCTGATCTAGTGGATTGGATTTATTCTTCATGCAGCAGAACTATGAGCTTCTTTTCCTTTAGTTAAAGAGCCAACATATTCCCTCAGACTGGAAAAGAGATTAATGCAATCATCCCTCCTGACCTTAGTTTATCTTCTACCAATCTACTGGTGGTTTCCAGTAGTCCAGGGGAATGAATCGTCACAACAGCAGAATGATCTTCAAGACAACCCCTCTCTCATCTCCTTCAAGTCACAGCTAGAACTGTACCAAGCCAAAGAGATCAAAGGTCAGCTAAAATGTGTACAGTCACCTAGGAAGTCGGGGGGGGGGGGGGGGGGGGGCGGAGCGGGGAGGATACCACTTTTAAAGTCAACAGCACAAAACAGAGCAGTTGGTTTGTACATGGTTCACTACACAGGACCTGACACCCACTTGTGCTGAGCCAGGTACCTCCATCCTGCAGCATGGTAAAGCTTAAACTCATTTCTATAGACCAGGGTTAAATTTCATATCCAGTCACTGTTTACAGGGATGCTAAGCAGAAGCGGGAATTTAAATCTATGGTAACAAAATGAATTTTTGTTCACTTTAAAAGGGAGCTAGAATTTATTTTTTGAATGATTTTGGAGGGATGAAAAAAGATTATGTCAGTATTTGAAAAAGCTTTGAAATAGCATTTCAACGAACTTGAAAAACATTGTCAATCATCTTTTTTATTGTTTATTGTATCAAACATAAAAAAATTGTTTGACCAAAGGTGAAAATGTTTATTTCATTTTTTTTTTTTTCCCCTTTTTCAAAAGAGAGAAACAAAATGTAGTCAGTTTGGTATGTTGGTATGTTGCCCCAAGAATTTTCCTACAGCAGCATTTTCCAACTTTATTTTGAAATATTTTAATAATTATTAGAGTTACAATCCTTGATATGTGCTTCTCTACTATCTTTCGTAATACTACATCTAAGTAAATGATCAGGTAAAGAGTAAAACATGGGAAAACCAAGACAGATTTAAAATGGTATCACTAGAGCTTTGCTAGCTCTCAGTTTACCATTTGAAAAAACACTCTGATGCCTAAAGTAAAAATCATCATTTTCTTTTACTTTCTATACCCTTGATATGCTGCCTTTTCCTCTCTTGCTGAAAATTAGTCTTGACTAAAATAAGGAACTGTGGAATGCAGTATTTTGGTTCAGTGACTATTTTTTTTTTGACAATGAACTAAAAAAAAGATTCATAACATTTCCCAATGTTTTCTTTCATATCTTCCCTCTTTTGTTATCAGAGGGTAAAAAAGGGTAATAAATTTAAAAAAACCCCACAACTTCACACCAAAACAATATCTTTTTTTTCCGTATAGTTCAAAATCTGACAATTTTTACATACCATTTCATATTAAGTTGAATGCTTTATTTTGGGTGAAACCTCTGTCAGAAAGTCTCCACTGCTTTGCAAGTGGGGCAGAAGGCAGAAGTCTCAGCCACCTTCTCTTAAGGTCAAGAAGATCCTTCTGTGATTTCACTGGGCTTTAGCTCAAACCCCACAGACTTCATGCAAAGCCTATTGGAATCGGTGGAAAGAATCCTATTGACTTTGATGGGCACTGGATCACATCTTATATGAATGACTGAAAAACTCTTCCAGATGAGTATTTCAGCTCAGCACTGCCTAAGTATCCAAACTGGGAAAACTATGTTTGCTGGAACGTTGCTTTAGGGAAATCAAATAAGAAAAGAAATTACCAAGCTTCAATCAAAATTAAACTCGCCCTTTAGAAAACAAAAAAATAAACCTTGCCATCTGTGACTCTCTCATTTTACACAACATTTTTATTAAAAGCAGCTGGGTGCTTCCTCTCCCTTTGACTAGTTTAAGCAAGAAGAAGATGTTTATTTAACAGTCATAATTTGTTTAGAGCTAGCAAACGAAATACCTTGTTGTGCATGAGTTATTAGCTCATTGCAGAATTGCTCTGTTTAAATGAGCCTTCGACGTTGATTCATCTAAGTACGTGTCTCCTAAATGAGAATCATATGCATGGTGAAACCAGACCTTGGCATTTCATCAGGGTGTGATTCGGGAACACAGGCTTGAAACTCTCCATATTATTAAAAGAAAAGGGGAGGAAAAAAGATATTTTGCATTATTTTTAAAGAAACTGTTTGCTTGGTGGTGTATTAGTGCTGTAGTATATTAGTGCCATAAGAAAGTTACTGATTCACTGACATTTACATTAGTCATTTGGTGCTAATCATTTTTAGCCACTTGACTTGAAGAACCAGTACAGGAAACTGACTGCTAATATTGTGTATGAAAGGCCAAGGAAAGCATGTAAAAAGGAGTGAGTGAATTGGCCAAAGTCGGCTAATGTCACTCCTACTTCTATATAAAAGCAGGACAAATTGTTTGGCTTTCCACCCAAATAGCTGCAGGCACCAGGCTTCAGCTGTGAGCGAGTTTCTGAAAATTCCCAACATCATACCTGCTTGCTTATACACTCAGTGAAGATGATTGACACTTCCATGGCTCATTTTGCTCTGTGGGATTTCAAAAGCATTTTACAGATCAGTGAGCCAGGTGCAGCGGTGGGCTACATCACCCTTGCATTAATCTGGAAAGCAAAGCAGTCATGATCCTGAATAACCTACCACTCCACCCAGGTGAAGTGCTCCACTGGAGTGACTAAAGTTAACGAGCATGTAGAGAGAAACGTGATCCTTGATACACATAGTCGTAATCAGCAGCTAAATGTGCAGAACTCTCTGGGGTGGAATAACACTCGTATAGGTTTCGTCTTCCACCTCCAGGATGATTCCTTCATCAACACTCCGCTCAGTGTTTCTTTCTTCATCTGACCAGACTCATGACTTTAGCCGCTCCTAAAAGTTTTCTTCTTTGAGGTCTTGACATCGCCCTAAATCAGCATTTCCGTAGGGACTTCCAGTCGTCCCTACTTACCAAGAAAACAGCAGGTCTCTTACGGGGGATGCCTGTCTAGCACTCTGGTAGAAACATCCTGTGCTGCATATGGCTTTTTTGGTTAAGCACCTCCCTTCCTCATCCAGAGCTTTACTTACCGTTTTTCTTTATCCATTCTTTAGACTTGCAACTAATTGGAACCAGTCCTGAGTTTTCCAAGACTTTTCTAGACTTGATTCCTGAGAGAAAACACAGTCAATTCTGGTCTCGGTTACATGAGGGTAAAATTCAAATATTATGCTAGGAACATAAGTGGAGTTTTACTCGGCTTTGCCCTGCAGGGTGTTGTTTGGTGACACAAGAGCTAATTCTTAACTTTATTGCTCCATTTTAGAGTGAACATGTCTTGAAGCATGTCTTGAATTCTCTTTTACCCTTACTTACTCCCTTACCTACTTACTTACTTACTTACTCCCTTCTGTTTCAGAGTGTTTTCTTGTAATTAGGCCATTAAACCTGATCAAACTAGCTTAGAAAAAACAAGACTCCTGTCTCTGTCTCTTAGGGCTGAATTAAAATGAACATTTAATTTTTTCCAAAATGTGTAGAAACCATTTTTATCAATTTTTTCCTTCACCTTTTGTTGCATTTTAGGTGACAGACACCCTGAAATGTTACAAGATTTGTATTTATTATACACCTCTCTTCCCCAGCAAAGATAAATAGCAAGATAAACATGATGTGATTTTCTGAGTAGTAGCCTCACAAACTTGGCAAATAGTGTCTCTGTGCACCACCCCAGAACTTCTGTGTCTTCAGCACTGTTACACAGGAGGTATTTCCACTACCTCCTTCCCAATCTCTCATTAATTCTTTATTTTATTATTCCTTAACCCAAGACTAAATGAAAAGTCACTGGTTTAATGTTTTGGGGTTTTTTGTGCAGTAATTGGGAGGGCCAGCAGTCATCTCCCTGTTCCCCAAATGTCTTCTTTTTTTTTTGAGAATTTGAATCTTAATTTTCCAGGTTGTTGAAAAATGGTTACTTCAAATTACACAGGGAAGCTGGCTTGGCTTAAAGCCTAGACTCTTAAGTTGTTATTCATCTCTAGGTGAATACACTTTATGAGTGTATTTCATGTTCCTAATCATAATTTTTTAGTGTCACTTAGTCACTGTAGAGTCTCCTGCTGTAAAAACCCATGAATCTGCTGTAGACTCTGTGTCATATCTACATGTGAGGACATCCAGAAAAACTAAGGGCATCTAAAATAGCATCAGATGCCTATGGGTGGGCTTCTGAATCTTATCCTGCAGGACAGATATCTTCAGTCTGCAGTACATTCATCTTCGTAAGACATAGATGTCTCAGTCCCATTATAACTAATGGAGATCTATACCTCTAACAAGTGACTCACAAACAAGCATCTAATGCCATTTGAAACCCTACTTCATAAGGTTGAAACCCAAATGACCTTTAGGTGCTCCTCCAGAACGGTATGGTTGCCTTGCAGGTCCTGTGTCATATCTGTCAGCCCTCTGAGCAAGTCTCAGATACCATAGGGCATCTCAAACCCCATGAAACATCTACGTATGGGTGGCTCAATCGACCCCTCATTAAGGCAGCCAGTGGAGCTGGGAAAGAGATTCATCTGATCAGTATAGATGGTGATGAGACAAATTGCTCCCTGAGATATATTAGCTTTATTGACTAGGAGTGTGAGTCAGTTGCCCAAATTAGAGGTCTCGTGACATTTGAGACTGCTACTGGCACCTAAGTTCTCACCCTTGATCTCTACTGACAGCAGTGGACGTGTGGCTAACTCACTTGTAGGCACTGAAGTTGAATTAAGCTACCTTGAACGTGCTGCCGTTCAGCAGTCCCCAGTGGATGCAGAGTTACAAAGTGCTCTGCACTTTTGGAAAAATCAAGAGGTAGATACAGGCACTTTGATACAGACCTATCTAACCCTGAGTAAATAAACACTTGTGTTTCAGCCTGAAGGCAGTTTATTCCTCTAAAGTGGTAATCTCGCCGGGCTCAGGGGGACTGTTCACAACACAAGGCATTCCTCTGGATTAGCGAGAGCCTCCACACATGGCGATGCATGGGGTTTTCCAATTTTGGCACTTGACTGAGGAGAGCAAAGCCCAGCTCTGCTTTTGTTAGGTACCTTTCAAAAGCACCCATGGAAGTGTTGCCTGTCGCTCAGTTAAGGCGAGATTCTCCTTGCCTAACTTTGATGACCTAACTTTTATGTACCTAGTGTAAAGTAGGAATATAGACTCCCATTTTGCCAACGGAGAAATACAGAGCAACATGGTTTTTGCAAATAGTTACCGAAGTAATGAAGTGTTTCCTGGAGGTGATTGGGGACTACCTATTGGAGATGTTTCACTTAGAGGTGACTAAAGTTGGGTGAGAAGTATTTCACTCTCCAGCTACTTTAGAAAGCTGCACCCTAAGGTTACTGGATATAACCTTCCCAGTGCCTTGTCTGGAGTAGCGGGAGTCTGTTGGCTTCCTGCTGAGTCCCACCCTTTCAGTTTGGGGACGGTTTCACCCTTCATTAATTTTAAGGAAAGAGAAAGAAAGATTGCTTTTATTATTTTTTTTTAAATTTTCTGTCG
Source organism: Gavia stellata (assembly GCF_030936135.1). Classification (NCBI taxonomy): domain Eukaryota; kingdom Metazoa; phylum Chordata; class Aves; order Gaviiformes; family Gaviidae; genus Gavia; species Gavia stellata. Next base: position 2,753,317 of record NC_082599.1, read on the forward strand.
CTCATCTCCCTGAATTTCCCCGCTCTGTCAACAAAATCTCTAATATAATAAGCAAACAGCAGGCAGAAATACAGATTTATGGCAGCAGTATACTTGGCAAAAGCCCATTTCCTTGAATGTTCTCAAGAGCTGCATGGTTCCTACACTCCTCCAACCTCAATGTACATAACAAAATTCTTTTGTTTGTTTTTTGTCACTTTCAAGCTGAAAGACAATAACTAACAACAAATGGTGGTTTGTTTTCTGCCATAGTTATATTATTTATGTCCTGTCTGTGTCTATAACTTTCACCCTCTCCCCTTTTGCTTCAAGAAAGGCCTCTGATGGCCATTAATTTGATGATGTATCTAGAATAAACTTGCCAGCACTTGTCTCCCAATAGATTGTAATAGACTGGAACAGGCTTGGCCCATTTCCAGATAATTGGGTTTGTGGGTTTTCATACTCAGTCTTATTTTGACAGGAGAGCTGCATTTTACATCTGTATAAAACCAGATGAATAAAAAGAGGGAAGAAAAACATAGTGAGAATAAACAGTCACCTTTTCACAAACAATAAAAAAAAGTGAAGGCTCCAAGGGAGTTCAGGAAGGCTTAGGAGGGGGCATCTACTTTTTGCTTCCCTCAGTGACTAATCAGCTGAGTTCAAGCTTCATATATTGGCATTTGACAGGTCCTGTTGGGGTTAGATGGTGCCACCGAAGGTAGAGACTGAGAGGGTGCAAAACATAACTAAGTGAGGAAAAAGCAGAACACAGAGAAGCGAAGCGGATCACTAGACATTCTCAAAGGCATGAACACCTAAACCTAGCTCTCTAGCTTTACACATTGCATATGTCCAGTTAATTAAAAGCAACACCCTGCTACCTGCAGCACCAGCTGTGGTATATTTCTTCAATCAGTGGGATTTTTTAGGTTTGTTTTAAGAAAACAAACAGACAAAATATTGCACCATAGGTGTGGGATTCAGTGTTTGGATTAACAGATATACATACAGTACCATAATTAAGTGTATCCCTTCTGGCTCAGCTTCCAATCCTGATTGGTACTGGTCTCCCACAGGTCCAATGCCATATCTATGGTTCACATATGAATAATTTAGATCTCCCACAGCACCTCCATGTGACATGAATGACCAAGCTCCCATGGTAAGACAGCGGTGATATAGTCAGAGGAGTCCAGAAAGCCATTCATCTGACCACATCTGGACATCCTCTGAAGAAGGAGATTAATCTCTTTTTAGACGTCATTAACTAGATCTCCATTCAACCCCTTTTATGATTGTAAGAAAGAGACAGAGATTATCCTGAAGGTGAATTCATCTGACATGTCTCCAACGTGTAGGAACAAATTATACTCCGTGTGTGATTGCTTCTTTTCATTTGAAATGGAGGAATCTTAGACAATGAGGCTAAGCGTGGCATGATGATCTTTTATTAGATTAATTGCTAGATGTTGGGGGGGAAAAAAATCACCTTTCAGGCACAGAAGATCTTCTTCCAAACCTGAAGAGGAGATTATCTCCTCCCTTTCAGCTGGGAGCACGGTGTGACCCAGTGGATTGTGACTAGGGAGATGAGGAAACAGGAAAAGCCAATACATGCCCTGGTGAGTTAAGTGGCTACAACAAAGAAGTTGTGTTGGGTTGGTTTATATAACTCAGTAGACCGCAGGCTCAGAGGGGCCATAATTGATGTGCAGAAATGCAACGAGAGGCAAATACAACCCAAGAGAGAGCAGTGGCACTAATATAATCACTCAGAGCTTAGAGTCAGGAGGAGGTTCCCTTTGATATCAATGGGGGAAAATTCCTTCGGGATATTGAGGCAACACTTAATTGGCTTATGAAGGAGTTAATAACATGTCCCTGTCTGCAATAGTCTCAAGGCCTCAGGAGGTCTCTTGCAGTCTTTTGTTCCTTTACAAGGCAAAAAAAGGAGCTGTATTATTGTAGTGTTTATACTAAAAAGAAGAAAGAGTGGGTGGAGATCTTTCTATAGGATATGGTCGAGTATCATTAACAGCATTTATCAGGTGGCTAATGGAATGTTATGATTTCATCACCTAGAGTGAGCAATATACTTGTCTCCAAGTATAAACACGCAAAAACAAAGATTGAGAATTTTTTCCAGACCTGTCTGAAATATTTCCATAAAATTCAGCAGGATTCAGCTCAGCTCCTTCCTCCTCAGTCTTCTCTTTCATACAGAGATACTTGAGATAGGAATTAGATGTCCATCCTGATATCTCACTACTGTCTCACCAGCAAGCACAAATTCAAATGCAGGAATCACCTGCCAAGGAAAACCTAATGCACACTTGACTTACCATGTACACAAGAGAGTGAAACCATTTTAAATGTCTAAATACTCAAAATTCTATTTGAACAGAAGAAAAAAACTTTCTTTTACTTTGACAGTTGTTGAACACAGGTTGCCCAGAGAGGTTGTGGAGTCTCCATCCTTGCCGATATTCAGAACCAAATGGACTCTGTTCTGGGCAACCTGACGTAGCTGACACTGCTTTGAACGGTGGGATTGGATTAGGTGATCTCCAGCAATCCCTGGCAACTTAATGACTCTGTGATACTGTGATCCTATTAAGAGATTCAAAAGTGTTTTCACTACTTGGAAATTTTTGCTGTTACATCAGGCGCAGGAGCAGTGGAAGAGGGTAGCAACTTCTTGCTAATAAATTATTACTGAGTTCTGGGACAATGAGGTTCACTGGGCAGTATTTGACTAAAGGAATTAACTGCAGTCATATTTACTGCTTAGATGTTGCCATGTAAAAGCCAATTCTCTTTTGGCTTTGGATGTGATTGCTACTATTCATGATTTCCCCTCAAGTTATTGTGAGGTTAACGCAATGAACATTTCACATTTTTTAAGTGTGCTATTTTTTCAGCTGGGTTTTTCATAGGAGTCCCATAGAAAACATCTAGCCATTTTTTTTTCTAGAGAAACTTGATTTTTTTATTATAATAACACTTTTTATGGCAATATTGTATTATTTTGGATGATTTGTTCTGCATGTGGAGATATATATTGTTTGCAAGAGCAGTATGGTATATATACAATGGGGTACAATTTCAAAGCAACGTCTGTTGGATTTCAGCCATCATATACCTAAAATCCCATTTGGAAATGTATCCCTTTAAGATTCAGGCCCACCCAGGAAGAATGAGGCTTTGATATGGGTCACATAGACCAAAGACAAGTGCCACTCAAATGAGAGAGAACTGCCAAATAAATGGCAAGAGAACCCTTCCCACCCAAATCAGTTCCTGCCTTTTAATTAAAATCTGCTCAGAGGGTGAGATATGTGGAGTAGTGGCAATGCTGGTAGAGGTCCTAGAGAGCAGCAGGTCAAGGCAGGGTGGACTGTGGTCTGATTCCCAAAAGCTCTTTCAAGAAGATTTTGTGCCCTGATGTGGTAGATACTGCTGTGGGTACAAGGTCTGGAAGTGGTAGTCACGCCTCCTCAACTGACCTTGGTTCAACTGGGTTCAACTCCTTGTCTCTCTGCCAGTTTTCCTGGGATGCTGGGGATGAGGTGAGGGTGCAGAGAAGACCATCTCCTGCTACACAAATACCATCTTTGTGCCATAAGGAAAGCCTGATTTCACCTAGAGCCAAGGCTTCTTATAACAGAAGCAGTAACAAGGTTATGTCATGCATCGGCTGGTTAACCTCAGGAACAGGCTGCATGTCTGCACAGAGACTGAGATATTAAACAGATCATTTCACCCAGTGCTTTAACCCTCTGTACAGACACTGCCATGATGACATTTCTATCTCCTCTTTTGCTCCCCACATTAGCAGGCTGTATTTTATTTTCGTTTGTACCACCGAGGCACCGTGACCTGAGAGAGGTTTGGTAAACACGATGCTTTGGAGCTCCATGGACAACATCCAGGTTAATCCCTGAAGTCCACGTGGGGGAAGACAAGACCAAGAATAGAAGCACAGAATAACAGAAGGGCCGGTGGCAGCTGAGCCGCTGTGTTTGCCTTATGGTGTCAGCCTGCTCTTTGAGGGAGGCTCTCCACCTTTGGGAAGGGATGTGCTCGGAGTCATTGAGGGCAAAGCTATGCTTTTTGGCTTGGTGCTGCCTGCTTCCCCGGCGGGAGCGCAGGTGGTGATCCAGCCTGCGCCGTACGGTTCAGGAGGGGCTGGGACAATGTGCTCCAAGGAGCCTGGCCACAAGCAGCCTTTGGGCAGAAAGACTCAGTGTAGACCACTGAAACCATAATGAGGGGCCTGAATCAAAACCACAGCAGGTCCTCCTTCAAGATCACTTTGGCACCCCTGCCATGTAGCTCTGGCCTGGCTCTCCCTGAACGCAAAAGCCCTTTAGGAATAAAAAATCTTTTTCTTTTTTTTTTCCATTTTTTTTCCTCTTTTTTCTTTTTTTATTTTTAAAGGAAGAATCCTTCCATCTATTTCAAGGCATGAGACTCCCTTATGGGAAGAAGCTACAAGATCGTCTTCAAGACCTGCTTTTGTTTCACCACATTCTTAGGCAAAGAATGAGAACTAGATTTTCTAAAAGCATTCATCTAAGTGCCCTCTCTTAATTGAAGAGACATTAAAATGGCTAAGACCTGTTAGTTTCTGTAGAAAAGCAGAGAAACACAAAGTGCTGTCTACTTCAAAAATAATTTCACTGAGATCTTCATCCTTAACTGGCCTCACACACCAGTTTCATGAGACTTGAGAAACTGAATGGGGCAGAAAATCCAGGCTTCAGTTTAGCCTCTGCAAAAAAAAAGAACAAAATAACATTCTTCTCACCTTCCACGCCGTTTCTTAAAATGTCTCTGAGATATTAAACAGCTGAAGTGGGGGACGTCATATAAAAATACCTATATAGCCCTTCGCATCTCAAAAAGTTATTGGAAAGACAATTCTTAGAAGCTTTTTTCTCCACCAACATCAGTGCAGTAGTCTAAGTGCATTCAGGGTTAGGATTGCAAAATAATTCGCTAAGCAAGAGCCAAGAGGGAGTCTGAGGATTGTGGCAGGTTTAAGACTTGCCTGTTAACAAGTAGGAACTTTTCCCATGGCATATGCAATACCTTGGGCCAGTGCAAGAAGTTCACACACTTGTTATGACAGATGCATAGCTCAACAGCCGGCGCTGATAGAAATTACATCACCCTTTCAACCACACCCACCGGCAGGGGAACGGAAATTCGGATAAATCTTGCTGGACGTGGCTCCTTAGGAAACAGACCCATCTGCCATCCCCCTTTCTTGGGGTTTCTGATGCTGTTATCTTGGATGCTCTCTTTCCTGGCTGGATAGCGACAGGAAGCATTTAGTAAGTGGGTAATAATAATTTCATTTTAATAGGAAATAGCAGGCTTGGAAGTGGCCATATGTCTGAGAACTGAAAAGGACCCCACAGCTTTCTGAGCATGTGTGGGAAACCCACAAGCCTTTGAAGCTTGTCCAAAACACACAGCCCATTTAATTCTTATATAATTGCCAGTGTCAATAGTCAGCGGGTATCATTTTGTCATATATTGTTTTAATCTGGGAGCAATAGTGTCTGACAGAGAGCACTGTGCTAAGTGGCAGGGAGCGGAGAGGGAACAGAGCACGGCAGTCATCGTTGGAGGACACTGTCTTTGTGTGCTGTGGGCCAGAGAAGACAGCAGTCTGATTAAAGGGAAGGAGGGGGGAAAGAGAAGGGCTCACAGGACAGAGTCAAACAGTAACGAAGCAAATCCTAGGCTCATTTTGAGTTACCCGCGCTGTCTGCTCATCCTGCTCCTTTGCTGGTGAATTGCCAAAGCGGTGGTGGTGGAGTCAGAGGGGAAGGATCTCTTGGCATGCAAAGGAGACAGTGTCTCTTTTTGTATGACTCCTCTTTGCTTCAGTGAAAGTCCCACTGAGTTTCCACCATGGCTGGTTCCAAGACTACTATTTCCTATTAGCATGACACTATTATTACTCTAATACTAATGCTGGCCAGGGAAGGTCAGTAGGACTGCAAGTAGCCTTGGAGTAACATCATCAGAAGAGCTATAAAAACAACAGAGAGTAGAAAATACAGAGGAAAGAGACTTACACGCTGTCCTTCAAGGAGTTAAGTACCTGTTTACACACGTTAGTAGAGTAAATATTTAGCAATGAACTGTCTCCTAGCTCATGGCATGTATGTGGGGCCCTTCCTGCCTTTCAAAGAGCGACTCTTCCTTCCCTACACCAAATAGAACAAAAGCTGAAGCATTCTTCAAAAAAAGTGGAAAGTCTATGGGCTTGGAGCACAACTTCAGAGGAGGTTTCTGTAACTGAAGGTCACTGAGGTTGGGAAGATGGTTAGCCTTTCTTGTTGAAAATACTGAACTTTGCCTTATTCATTTTAAAATTATCTACTAATTTCAAGGAGTAGAAGGGCCATCTTTTGTGCAGAAAAAAATGATGCTATGATGGTAGATACATGTTTCATATTCCCACAGGCAGGGGAGGGAGGAATCCCTCCATGCTCACGTTGCCCATTGCCCTGAGCACAGTGCTGATGGAGGGCAGGAGTGTAATTTGTGCAAGGAAGTACATCAGCAGTGTTTCCCTGACAGACGTTTTTGCAGCAATCAATCTGTTATAAAGACATAGGGATGGATCAGGATCTATGGCTGAGATAAGGGACACCACTACTGCAAATTTCACAGGAGCTTTTGGATGAGAAGGTCACTGAACTAATGGGTGCTGCCAGGACGTAGGCTGTGGTACATACAACCCATACCAGAAATGGAAATGCCTTGTGGATCTTTCCACATGGAAACTTTTCCAGTGAGGGGATTTGAACAACCTCCAAATACAGGTGCAACCTGAAATATGTTGTGGTGAATTAAGCGTTTATGAGTTAAATCTCTCTTGCTTTAAACCATTTGCCTTCATTTCCCAGCAACTCTCGAAGGGAGCCAGGATATTTAATCCACACTCTGAGTCCTCTGTCATTTTTTTAACCACACAATGTACAAAACTCTTCATATTTAATAAGTGCAAGTCAGCACATCTGGCTCAGGGTGCTCATCTGCTCATATTTGCACCCTTTTGCTGGGGATTTAAGCCTGGCTCTGATACAGAAGCCAAATAAACTGAAGACCTCCTTCTACTGAAATAAAGATAAGTTCCTAGTGGAAATATTTTACATTTTTTTGGCAGTTTTTTATATTATTCAGCCCAAAGTATTGCTGATGCAATTTTAATTCTGTTTTGGGAGCCATTTTATCTTGGTCAACTGCCATCTTTCAATCAAGCTGTCTTGGATATCACTCAGATTTCCATTGCAGTGCACTTCACAACTCTCATGCTCTTTATTATCTTGATCTGCAAGGCAGGACAGCACTGTCATCATTCTGCAGCAGAATGAAGGCATAGGCAGTTTGTATGATTTGGCCATGATGACCCAGAAAAAACCTCATAGATCAGGTTATTGATATTGTGTCTTCGAAGTCCCAGTTTAGCAACTAGATCATTAAAGCAACCACAGTACCCTTCCCTACTTTTATACCCAATGCACACATATGAAAACAGAAAAAGCAACTTTCAGAGACTTACCTGGGACTTTACGATACAAGAAAAATCCTAAAATCGATGTTTATTTGGTTCTCTTACATGTGCCTCAATCAAAACCTTCTCTTTTTGAAGACAGAACTAAAATTCTGCCAGTAACACTGTGGGGAACGGAGTCCTCTGCTCAGGTTTAGTTCTACATTAAAGGGTATACATGCTCCAGGAAGATCTGGGGGATGGTATTTCTTTCTTGCTTCTCCAAATCCTCAAGCCAATTTGCCTGTTGCATTGATATTCCAGACACTGTGATTAAATAACTGTTACTGCCTTTTTTTTTTTACCGGATCTCTAGAATCTGCATTTATATACTCAAAAGAGCTCAAAATTACTGTATTCTCCAGATGATGTGGTTAAATAATTGTTGATATCCTAATAGGTAGCTCCTCCAGACATTATGATTAAATAATTGCTAGTGTCTTTTTTGCTAATTTCTCCAGATTTTGTGGTTAAGTAATTGTCAGCATTTTGCTTATTGAATCTGTATTAGTTCTATTGATGTAATTACATGTTTCCCCTTCCCCTTTGGAAAATGTTATAACACATCTCTGAAGTGAATCTCATGGGCCTGATTGTCTCATTAAGTCCATGGGAATTTGATGTGTCTTAGGCAAAGGATACACTATGAAGTTACTGAGCAAGCGAAACGTGAACATGAGTTTCGCTCCTCTGCGGTGTATTTCTCTGTGCAGGCTTAACCCCCTACAACATCGAGTTGCTCATAGTTCAGTGATAGCCTGCATCGTGCTGGCCACGTTTATCTCATGGCAAAATTGTACAAATTACTTTGAAGCAGAGGATGCCATGTGAAACATGTAAACACCTTGTTTACTCTAGGACAGGCGTGTTTAAATAGCAGCACTTTGCACATCTTTTATTTCAGTATAAATAGCACTTCAATGTAAAAAGAACACAAAAATCATGTTCCTCGGTGGAGATGGTTCCAATTTATAACAATATAAGTGACTAGCCTCTCAACACTTGATCTCTCTTTAACTTAGATGAAAGAAGACATATTGAAGTACATGGGGAAATTATGTTCTCATCTCTTCTACCTCCCACCACCTTCTGTTTGCTGCTGCTAGACATCTTCCAAACTGGAGGCTGCATGGAACTGCTGCTGGTTAGCTTTGGCTACATTCCCACTCCATAGAAATTCCCACAGTTTTATTTCCTTTTACTGACGATTGGTGGTAGCACCTGCAAGGTTTTTCTCATCTTTTCTAGCACTGAGAAGCCTCATACTCAGGTAGAGGAACCTCACATGTAGGAAAACCTTTCTTCTCCTGTAGGAAAATCCTTTCTTCTGAGGCAAATGGATTTCTCATTGTGAGTAAATTGAGAGATTCATGAGTATTTATTGTAAACAATGTCCTATACTATAAAACAGATGCTATAAATATGTAGACCATATTGTTTAAACGTAAGTAGAATTAAGTATGACAGATGTATTTATGTATGATTTTTTCAGGTGTTATTCCCTTATACCAGGGATTCACACAAGTACTAGAATCAGTGGGAATTAAGGACCTGAATACCTTTAAACTGCGGATAAAAGGACAATTCTGACAACTTCTCCCACTAAGAATTTTTCACAGGATCTGACTTGAGCATTTTGGGGTTGTGTTCCCTATCCTGAACATTGCAATTTTCTGGTCTCAGGACTTCCACGTTGTCAATCACGGCACACATGATTACATGTCTCTATCCAAACTGTAGTGTAATGCATTCTCTTGCTGATGAAGCCTCATAGACCCTCCTTTACTAAAAAGAAAAAGTATTTAACCATGGTGCTTAACCATCCTTTTCTGCCAATACCTGCAAACAAGATCTTATTTAATCCATACCCTCAAGGAATCCTAAAACAGAGGAAGAGAAGTGGGAAATCAGACAGAGATGAACTACAAAGAGAGAGGTTCTTGGAATAAAGGAGCAAAGAGAATACTCAAAGAAAAGCTTCCTTTCATACTATCCACAGATATGCATAAGTCCTCCACTGAAGACAAGGATTTTCACAGAATCACAGAATCACTACGTAAGATGTGATCAAGTCCAACCATCAACCCAACACCACCATGCCCATTAAACCATGTCCCACAATGCCACGTCCACACGTTCCTTGAACACCTCCAGGGATGGTGACTCCACCACTTCCCTGGGCAGCCTGTTCCAGTGCTTCACCACTCTCTCAGTAAAGAAATTTTTCCTAATATCCAGTCTAAACCTCTCCTGGCGCAACGTGAGGCCATTTCCTCTCGTCCTATCACTTGTCACTTGGGAGAAGAGACCAACACCCACCTCTCTGCAACCCCCTTTCAGGTAATTGTACAGAGTGATAAGGTCTCCCCTCAGCCTCCTCTTCTCTTCTTCCTCTTCTCCTCTAAGAGAAAAAAAATTTCAAAGAAATACAAATAAATCATCTCTAACAAAAAAAAAAAAAAAAGCATTTTTAATTTAAAAAAAAAGGAAAAGCAAAAGCATTTCAGTACAAGATTTCATGGTTGTTAGAGGTATTAAAATCTGGTAGCTCAGCAGAGATGAGCTCCATCACCCCAGCTCTGGACAGTGATAAATCTGAGCATGTATTTTCAGTAGGCACACACGCAAATGCATATCTACACATACACACATACAAGGCTGGCCACACAGATCAGCACAGGCCGAAACAAACACAAACATCACCAACAGACTTCTTGTGCTTTGCATTTGCTAGCTGGAGTAGGACAATTCATTGCCCCAGATGGTGGATAGATCAGTTCCCATAGCTATCCCAGGTCACCAAGGGCCAGGACAGCCAGCACAAATTGTACCTGAAGCATGAACAATAAATGGCCTCAGTTCCTGGATGTGGTGAGTAATCATGCGTTAAGTAGGTGTGTTTACATGATTTCCCACAGCATAATGTTTCCATGCCAACCAACCCACTCCCCTTGTGTGACCACTCTACACTACAAATTGTTTGTGAAAGCTCTGGTGGCTGTAGGGCTGTCCTTCCCTGGGTTCGCTGCTTCAACCCATATTCTTGGATCTCTGCAAAGGCGGTTTTGCATTTCAAGTTGTCATCCCAGACCTCTACATGGATTTCCCCCCAGCCCTTTACCCACAGCATAAGGATACAGATAGACCTATCGTTACAGATACAGGTATAGATGCAGGCATGTATATTTCCCATATAATTTCAATCAAACAATACAGATAGATGTTTAAATTTTTATTTTTACTGTTTCTATCCCACCAACATATTAGTGTTTTTAACACCAGATTGGAGGCCAGTCCTTTCTCAGTAAGACAACCTCTGGCTGCTTGGGATGCTAAGTGCAGGCATAAGTGCCTGCTATTCCTTTACATTACCCCTTCCGTCACAACAACCTTATTGCCTGCATCCCATTGGGAGCCAACAAGAAGGCATCTGACACATTTTTGACTCTGTTAGGGCAATCAGATACCACTATAAACAGTTCTGGCCAGGCCCACCACAGGGTAGCTTCAGCACAGTCAAAGTAGAAGGGTCACATGGACTGTAGCCTTGGTCCAAAATGAATACAGCTAGTGCAAGGGGTGCAGGGTAAGGTATTTCAGGTGAAAGGAGAGACTCCCACCTCTTCATCAGCTCCATGGCTACTTCTCTCCATTACCTTTAAAGGAGGAATAGAGTTTGCCGGCCCTGAATAGTATGTGTTTCAAACTGTGCATTGCTTTTTTGACTTTAAACACCACTATCGTCACTACAACTGCACCATATGCCTGTAGTTTGAATATAGCCCCTAAGATCCCACCGAACCACTTCTGTCCTTCATAAACAATGGCTGATGACAACTTCCTTGACATGCACTGTGTGGTAAGATAAATTTATGAAAGATTTGATCTGGAGATCCTATGGTAATATGTGATCAGGTACATGGTGGAAATCTTCCCAGTCAGCTTTGTCTGTCCTTCACAATGTCAGCTTTCCCTGCCTCATTAACTTTGCATTTTTATTTATCTCTTTATTTTGGCCTGGGTGTTTTTCCCTCTGATTCTTGTGTGTGTAATAACAGCTTAGTCATCCATATGACCAAGCTATGATTATTCTAATTATTGTTCATCTGTGTATAGTGCCACAGATGTTTTTACAATGGGTGCTTTATACAGATTGCAAAAAAACAGTGGTATACAGAAGGTCCATAAGTGTTTCTGGCATGTTGGGAAAATTAATGTTCATATTTTGGGAGGGGACATGGAAACAAATACATATATTGAGAGACTTAATTGCCTTAGGGTCTAAAGGGTTTTTTTGGGGGGAAAGAGGGGGAGAATGATACTGAAAGACCTAGTAAGTGAGCGATGATTTGATATGAGCAGTGAAAGTGCTTGATCCCAACAACTGAATCTGTTGACACTAAAGAGCCCAAGACCCCTCAGGCAATGGGAAGGTCAGCTGGAGGCTGAAGTTCAAAGGACTGCAGTTCAGTTCAGCTGCAGGTCCAGTACCCTGCATGAGCCGTGGCTACCAGACTTGAGTTTGCTAGGACTTGACTTTCGTAGCATTTTGACAGGGGAATGAATCACAAGCAATGGTGAGCATTTTTAGGTGTTGTTATTATTAGGTTTTATTTTCTAACAAGAAGGATAAAATGTAAATTGTGCTGCAAAAGATGGAAAAACATAGTTTATCTAAGAAATTCAAGGCAAGCATGGACCCTGCCTGCAAAAGCCTGAAGAAATAAACCTATGTGGAGGGCAGGAGATAGTCAGAGTACACAAATGAGAAAAGCTCTTCCAGTGTTAGTCCTAAAGCATGCAATGTGTAAGTGCTGATCTCAGATACTTTGCATTCAATTCTCAAGGTAGGTTTCATCTCACAGACCTAGACACATATATTTAGTGCATATGTCCAGGTTTTTATCTGAGAAGTTTAGGAGATTTAGGACCTGATTCAGTTGCCTTAACATAGGCATCTAAAGCCATTTCATCTGAAATATGAAATAGAGTGTAGAGGAAGCCCATTCCCTTCTGGATCAGGATATCCATATCATGATGAAGCCATAGCTGTAATGGCATTAAATGTTTATTTGAAAGTAGCTGAATCAAGAACTAGGCACAGTTTGTGAAATCTGAAGAGTCATTCAGCTGACCAAGTACAGGTATCTTATTTTATCGACCAGATCTCCACTGACCTTAGATCCTTCAGCTGTCATTTATACACAGAAAATTAAGCACCAAATTTTAGCTGTGTTAATCAGTGAACTAAATTCTATGCTCAGTTTCATTCGTAACTAGAGAAGCAATGTCACTTTTCTTCTAATATATCCACCACTCTTGCAGTTTCAGAATTAAATTAGAGGGCACAGTTAACAATTATCAATAACTGAAAATTTATTGCCTGAAAATGGTTTCCTCTTGTGTTGAAAAGCTTCACAAACATGAAGGAGCATTTTGGGGAAAGCTGAAAGAGGGAACAGAGTATTCTTACTTTGGAGCAGAGGGAAGGACACAATGTCTTAGAAATATGACTTACCGTGAATATTTTTTTCAACACCAGAGAGCACAGACTGGCTTTTTCAAGAACACTTCGACAAAGGAAAATTAAGACTGTAAGGTCAGGGACTGTAAAGAGGAGTAATTCTGAAATTAGGTTAGGCACAGCAACTTGCTATCTGGTCACCTTTAATATGAGCATCATGATAGTCCAAACCACCATTAGATAGGAACCCTGTGCTGATGCCAGCAACTGAACTTGTTTCTTCCCATTTCATTACTGTAGAAAAACCCAGCTTCTCGGAACATTCTTCCTTATTCAGTCAGGCTCATATTCATTCGAATAATTGAAGACATCTGTTTCTAAGTAGAAACCTGGGTTAAAAAGCAGCTGCTCACACACAGGAATCTGTATGCCTATTTGAGATGATCTAGAGTGTCCAAGACATGCAAAAGGAGTTGGTGGATAGGACAGAAGAGACCTTCAGGCTCCTAGAATGACAACTAGAAGGAAGGATCCTCAGGGGCAGGGCAAAGGGCTATATGTAGACAATTGAATCATGCCCCTAATGAAATGAAACTCAGGCTTACACTACCTCCTCCTAAAGTAGACATCTCCCATTAAATAGGCCCAAAGATGACCATTTCTCTCATTAGCTCTCACGAGAGCTTGTGATGTCTAGGTCAGCTAGTGAGATCTATATTGTAGGTGTCTAAAATGAGGTGAGATGGATCTCAGCCTCTTTGTCTTCACATTCTGAAAGAGCCTGATCTCTTAAAAAAACCCCAAACTAACACTGTGTGCCTATAAGAGCTGAAACTGTCTCATAATGCACATACCCAGGGGATGAGTGACCAGAGACTTCTGCTGAGTGAAGAGAGGTCGATTCATTACGGAGCACTGCTGGGACCTGATGAAACACAAACATACTTGGGGACAAAATATTTATAGGAGCTGAATCATGCTCACCTATGGAATAGACCAGCATAAACAGAGGGAGCAGGATACATTTCTTCGGCTGTAATTGAAATAACTTCACCTTGGTCTAAAGTTCCTTCAGAGGTGTTGCAGTAACAGCTCAACAGCTAAACAGGATGTTTTGGTCCTCTGGGACAGAGAAAAATGTGCCGTAATGCCAGGAATTTCACATGACCATATTACCAGGAAGGGTCGAGGCATATAGGAAATCTCCTCAGAATTTAATGAACAAGGCCCTCTAAGGAGAATAAATCACTGTCCCTGGGCCTAAAATAAAAATTAAATCCCTGGAGTGAATCAGTTCCATTCCTTAATTTGGCAAAACATGGTCAAGACATTACTGTATTCACGGGAGTGAGAACCTGTCTGAAAGTTCACAGAAGTCAGTGGGGATGGATTTTATCTCACCTAACCTCAGGTGTCTACACTGCAGATTTTTTTAATTGAACAAATTTCCTCAGATTCCCTTTTTTGACACAGAGAAAGTGGCACCTTTAGGAAGTAATTCAGATATATTTTAGACATCCAGTTTACAATGCAATTAACTGCCCCCACAGTCCACTAACTAGATCTCCACTGACCATAAGGCATTCTGCTTTCAGGAAGAGGAACCTCAGCCTATTATGTTTTATTGTTATTTTTTATTTAACGCCATTGCACCTAGTACTGAACTCCAAGTACTGAAAAATTTAGAGCTCATAGTACTTAAGTTCCATGGCAGGAAGGTGAGACTCTGGCTGCCTTTAACCAGACTGCAGTTTTGGTGTGCAATTTATTTTTTCTGTACTGGTCTTTAAGTAAGTAAATGATAATTTAATTTGATAATGCTTGCAGGATCAGCAAACTGTTTTAAGGTGCAATTAACACTTACTGCAAAATGCTTTGAGCTCCCTGAATAGAGGGAGGTGTGCAAATGAAAAACATTTTTGGTATTGTCTAATTTGTGTTAGTATGTCTGTAGTTACCAAGAACTCCTCATTGTAACCTAATATCCATGCAAGGTCTTCCCGTTCATCAGCTCTCCTCTGCTTTCTGTTTCATTCAGGACCCACTTTTGGGATCAGCCTTCTCCCCAACAAGCTGTTTGGCTGGACAAAAGTAGAAATAAATAAAAAGCAAGTTATCAAAGTGGAGGGTTGATAGCACATACGATAAGGAATATCACAACCAAGAGTTGACCCAGGGCTTCCAAGAAAGCCCATGGGGAAGACCGTAGGTTGGTCTGGCACCATTGCTTTCCCCTCACCAACTATGAAGGGAAGGACAAGGACCCCCAGGTTGTTGTCCTATTGTTCACCTCCGGCACTTTACTTGTTATTTCTGTGTACAAACTCTGACTGCACACGCACAGTTAGTCTCATGCATCCAAGAGGAGTAAGAATTCATGTAACTAGGATTTCCAGTGAAACAAAACTTGGAAGGTTGGGGAGAAAGAGGGAAATCTGTAGAGAGAAATGCAGACCAAAAGTTTTCCTTATGGGGAGACAAGCAATTGAGGAAGAATGTTCAAAAAAAAAGATCCTTGCACTATCATAGAAAATAGATCAAATTACACAAACTTCTTTATGTATCCATTTTGCCTCATGTAGCAGAATCCATTTGCTTAGCTGGTGATTATGCTACGATGACACCTCTTCAGAGGATGGGGGTTACTGTCGAGGGCCAACAGACACCCATAGGAAAGAGTCCTATGTGGTCTGAAGTCCCTTTACTCTTTTTTGGCTGCTGTCTCTTAGCCTTCATGCCCCCTTCCCAAATGGTGGCCCACAGGGAGCAGAGACAGCATCATTATCCATAGGTCCTGGGGTGGCTTGAATTGCTGATGTCCTCCAGCAAACAGCTGTTCAACGGCTTCTCCACTTCAGACTTGCAATTTTATCCCCAAACTAAAAGGCGAACAAGAATGAATTAAACTGCTTTTCCCAGCCAGCCCTCAGGGGCTTGTTCACCGGAGTTCAACTCTCCCTTGAGCAGCTCACTGCAGCTCCAGCGTAAACTCTTCTGATCTTTCAGCTAGACTTTTTTCTTTTTTTTTCTTTTTTTTAATGAAAGGTATCATGTTCCAAATTAAACACTTGGAAACTTGCCAGTAGTATTACAAGCCTGCCTAAAATATGTGGAGAAAAGGAGAAGAAAACTGTTTTTTAGCACAGAAAAAAAAAAGTCTGGTAAGAAAGTCTTTCCAGCATAGGGGCTGTATGTGAAACAATTTACGAGAACTCTAAACTATTGAGAAACATGCCTGAAAGGTTAATTTCCTTCATGCAGCCCAGGTTAATGACTTACAGGGAATCAAGGAAGACAGTTCACTAATTTAGCTACTCCTTATGGATAAACATGTCAACTAATTTCTGCGGACCATGGTGCAGATATCCCTGAATTCTTTGGCCTGATGAAGGTGTGGTTTACATGTGTTGCACCAATTATTCAGTTTGTAGAAACGTCATTAGTCAGCACAACGTTGATGCAATGATGGTGATGTCCAGCTGGATCCTTGGTCCCACAGTCCTACATCTCCATAGCTCAAAGCCCGTGTCCCTCTGGCACTTTGTATAAATTATTTGAAGATGTGTTGAAGCAAAAAACTATCAGTCAGTCGTCTCTTTGCAGGGTAAGTACTGTCTGGAAAAAAATTGGTCACTCCCATTCTTTATATCTCTCTTCCTCTTTTATTTCTTCATATTTATGGAGTAGAGACTCAGTGGAAAAGAGAGCTTGTGATACAACTCTGAAAAAACCCTCTAGCACACTATAGTTAGGACACTCCTTTGAGAGGTAGAACCTCTTCAGTCTAACCCTTGCTTTGACTTGATTTGGGTAATCCTTAGGAAAACCTAATCTGTGGGAGAACCAGTCCCTCTCTGCCTGCTTCAAAGGATGTTTAAGCATATTATGCAAACCCAAATGGTTCCAAGAAGATTAAGTGCATAGTGTCCCAGAATAGGCTGGAGCAGTGTTTTCCAAAGCTGGTCATGACCCTACTTGGGCTGTGAGCCTGAAAGTGGAGTCACGATCCAGAAATGAGCTTGCAGTGGGAAAGGGTGGCTGGACATGGTGCTTTGGCATTCTTCTGTCACAAGAGTGATGGTACTCTGTTATCATTCAGGGTAGGAAGAGTCTGAACTACTTTGACGTGAATGATGACTAATGCTGGGTTTCCCACAGCTGGAGTGAGCATTGTAACTGCTTAGTAAAGGGAAGCTCTGCCCCTCTGTCCTGTTTCTGCAAAAGGTATATGGTTGCCTATTTTCTTCCATAGCAGTAGTCCCATGAAACGTGAAGTAGTTCTTCAAAAAAAGCCAAACAAAACGTTTCAGTGCTGGTATAAAAATGCTTTGATTTTTCATTTCTGGGACAAAAAAAAAAAAAAAAAAGAAATATTTCAGGATGACTTTTTGTTGTTGTTGGGTTTGGTTTTTTTTTCAATTCAACATCTGGACTGAACAAATTAAACTACTGTAGTCCTGATGTTACTGTTTTCCAGTGGGACTCAGGATTGCATCCTTCAGGTCATTTGGAAAAGACCCCCAGAACCTCACCGATGACACCAGCTTTCAATCACTCCCAACTTAGGCTCAGCACTCCAGGTTAAATACCTTGCACTGGGAATCTGCTGGTCTCCAAAGTAAGTAGACCTTTCAGTTCACTCTTCTTCCTTCCTCTGGCTGCAGGGGAAAGAATTTCATTTGGATTCCTGTCAAGACAGGTGTTGGTGGTTTCTCCTGTCCTGACTGTCACCAGGAGGGAACAGCTGATTGTTTCATAAGGTGCATCACAGAAACCACTTGTGGCTGGCGAACAGCATGCCTTTGGCCACCGTTGAGCGAGGTGAGGATGTGGTTCCAGTGAGGGTAGTTGGTGTTTGCTACTGGAATGCTGTTTTGGTCACAAAAGCCCTACTCAGGCGGAAAGGTTGGATACCTGCTCGCAAACACACGTACAGAAACACATGTACATTCACAAAATTGGGTCAGTCCCTGGCTGCTACCAGGCACTCAAATGCTCCAGCCCTGTGTGTGTTAAAATCCATTTTCATCAGTAGTAATCCTAGTTACGCTGCAGTTTCAAAGTCTGCTATTCCATTTGGGTTGTGATATGGTATCCAGGTACTTGGGGGTATAGAAAATAATTCATTCCCAAACTGAAGTCACAGTCAGACCAGGGTTTTCTAGGATGTAATTCTCTCGTGTGTTTTCTTTTGGGGTTTTTTGTTTTGTTTTTGGTGGGATTCTGCTGCTGTATATGTTTGTATGGGATGTGCATGTGTGCACATATCAGTGCATTTTCCTAGCTGAAAAAAACTCCATATATTTATGTTTTCTATTAAATTATATGCTGTGGGGTACAGGAAATTGGGAGAGAAGAGCGAGGAACGCTGGTTGAGAATTCAGTTAGGTTTTGTGGGAAAATTATACTCCAATTCATAAGTAAAGCAAATATTTATGATCTTTTAACAATAAGGCAGTGCTTGGGAACCCTCTTCCTATAATAGTGGTGATATGGAGAGGCATTCAGATACCTCAAATGTGGTACCTAGTGACATTTGAGATATTCAGGGCTGCTCAGGAGATAGGTGTGGAAATAGCAGATGGGACAGAGGACCTATGGAAGACTCGTGCTCTCCTGAAGCAGCAGCTGGACATCAGCCTAGATACTCCAAACAGTGTATAACTTAAACCAGAGATCGTAGGTGAAAAAAATTACTCTCTTTTTTAAAAGCTCTTAATGCTCACTTTGAGTGTGAGTATGGCAAGTACTACATGCCATTTCGGCTGTTATCTTAGAAGAACAGTTACTTTAAAATGTACACCATGTGTATGGAGATTGAAATTTTAGCATATGTCACAAAATAGCCCATCTAATTGCAGGTGGGATAATTTATTTGTGTATATGGATAGAAAAAACAAAGTTCAATTAAATCAAATTCTTTTCACAAGAAAAGTTGTTCTCTGAAGAGGAAGAGAAAATTTTTCTTTAGGAAAAAATGAAATAATTTTCATTTTGCATTTATTTTTAAAACATGGTTTATTTTGAACTCTCATTAGAATATTAAGTAAAATCACACTTTATAGAGAGGTGCTGAGTTGAAGAAAAACATATACTTCATTGGAATTTAAACTTTTCTTCATGTAAACTTTGGAAATACCAAATACAGTGTAACTTAAAATTACATGAAATGCAAATCTTTCTTATATTCTAAACACGCATTTTACTGGGAATTCTACTGAAGTTTTTCCTTCTAAGCTGAGGATGTCTTTGACTCTGTATGAACTCCATGAACACTACTTTAGTGAATTAAAATGAGATAATTGCTCCAGATGTACTGTGTTGGTTTGGTAAGTCCAGCCCTTCCCTAAAGATTACATTTGAGAAAACGTAATGCTTTAGAGACACTTAATTTCATGTACAGTCTTTTGTGTGGGAATCGCAAAGCGCGCTGCCTCTGTGTTGATATAGCCTGGATCTGGTGCGATTAAATCCCTGGGTCCTCCAGAGTGCCATTCCCAGAATTGCATCAGGGGATGGAGATGAAGAACGAGACCTGGAGGGTCCAGGGAAGATTCCTAGGTCCACCCAAGCCCAGAAGGAGTTATGGGCAGGTCATTCTCTGCCTTGAACCAAGACAGATACAGATATAAGCCACAGGAAGCTGATTGAAGGGATCTGTTATCACCACACGTGCTAAAGTGGAAGTTTTGCCTGTTTGTTAGTTTTGTTTCACTTTTACTGCTTAGTAAAGAGCGTGTTCATTTGTAGGACTAAACTCCTGAACTGTGATATGTTTTATGGCCTGAGCCGCTGGGGTCCTCCCATCACAATTACATTCGTTCAGTTTTGCCAGAGCATGTATGTTTTTCTTTCTAAGTTTAGGTTTGCAGAGACCCTGCTTTATGGACAGGTAAAAAAAAAAAAAAAAAATGGAGAAAAAACAAAGACATCATGAGCTGTGACTACGCTTCTGTATGTTAGGATAACATCCACAGGGCTGAAGAGAGGTCAGGAGCCCATTGTATTAGACACAGCATGAATACTAAGTAAGAAATGGCTTAAAACATTAAACACAAAAGCACAAAAGAATACGGATGGGAGAGCATCACTGAAAATGTCACAACCACAGGCGAAGCTTCAGCCAAAGCTTCTATCTTCTGAGACACCAAAGTCACATATCAAGCAGACATAAAGCCATAGGAAAGCTGCTTTCTTTACTTTCACTGCTATGAAAACCATCCTGGGTTGTATGAAGTGATGTAGAAGTATTTTAAAAATACTGGAAATGCCATCAGGAGAAAGCATTTCAAGAAATGGAAATGTGTCATTTAGGAGAAACCCTGGTACTGAACATCTGGATCTTTCAAAACTCAGTGAATTGAAAAGAATCATACAATGTGCTTCAGTGTGCCAAAATATGGGGGTTTTTTCATTAATAAAACGGTTTTGAATGGTAAAATGCCAATCTGCTATAGTTCTCAGCACCTTTTTTGGCTTCTTTTAAGTTGTCTGAGATTGAATTTTAAGATGGGAGGACACACAGACACAGTCTTACTTGCTTAAGAGAGCAGAAAAAAATTCTGCAATGTAAAAATGATGAATCACTCTGAATTAAGCAAAACATATATTTTTACTTTCTGAGTCATCAAAATAACTAATAAATTCTTTTTTTTTATTTAATATTTTTTTTGAATTGCCAATGAACTGTCAAAATGATAAAAATCAGATGTTTGCCTTGCCCTGTCTCTGCCTTAATCACACAGGTTAGGGACCCAGCGTGGTTCTCCTATATCCACACCAGCACCTTAACTACAAAATCAGGCTTCCACACAATGAAGTATTGAAACATCCACTACCTTCAGGCTTATTCAGAGGACACTGGAGTCAATGGGAAAAGCTCCTGTCAACTTAACAGGGCCCCTGGCTGACATTTGAGTGGAGATACTTACACCAAGCATTGTAAACACTCTCATCCACCATGAATCTCAGGTGGCTGAGCAGATTTCCAGCTGACCAATGAAAGGATTTGGTTTCCCTGTGTAGGAGAGCCACATGGAAGGCAGCTTATTTTTAACAAGGGAGCCTTAAGAGCAAGCTACATTATCCTCAGCTGAAATAGCTCATGAGTCCTGCCATCCCAGAAGTCCCCATCAAGATGGGAAGAATCGCCTGAATGTGTATGTCTATGTGAGCTCTTGCCAGCTTATGAAGTTCAATCCTGGAAAAAAGAAGCTGAACCAAAAAAAACCCAAAAAACCCAGGCTCGCACCTTTTCTTGCAACTCTTGCAGCTTGTCAGGTTATGACAGAGTTTCTGCTGACTTATGGTGGAAATAAAAGTCTACAGGTCACCCCCACATTAAGGACCCCAACACCAAGGAAAAGCATTGAAGTCCAGCTTGGCTGCGATAAATGTGCCTGAAAAGTGGAGTGATGGGTGATAAAAAGGAATGGGAGAAGGTAGTAACTCTGAAGAAGACCTGCCTTCGCATGAGTGTGGCAAGTATGTGGGTCTGGTGTTTGAACCCCAAAAAGTTCTGGAAAAGGGATGTAGGTAATCTGGGTGAATCTGGTACACTCAGTCACCTCCCTCTGCTCCCATTACACACACTAACCTTTGGGTCCATGGAGACTCCCTAAGCATATTCCCTTATGGAATGCGCACTACCGCACACCCGATATGCAGTGTATATTTTTATGGCACTTTTCAAGGTTTTGTCCCAAAACACTCCTCACTGAACTAGTTCAAGTCCAGGAGAGGGAGTGTAGTTGCTTTAGTACCTAACATTGGCTGAACTAATACACATTACATCTTAGCCATGAGAGCTCCCATAATACACTTAATCTCCTGCAGAAGATTCATATTTTCCCCTCCTGCATCCTTGGATCATTTTCTTTTGTTATGGTGACTTTACTGCGTGAATAAACTTCTCAACACCATACCATAAGCAGACACTCTTCCTTATACAATGCTCCTGTCCTCATAGCCTGAAGTGAAGAACAGTGTTCAGTTCTCTTTCTAGGTTTTTCAGGGAACTTAACTAGGAAAAAAAGTGAATTGTCAAACCATTTCAGGATAAGATGAACAGAGGAAATTTATCTAGGTGAAAAAAAAAAAAGAAGGATGTTTGCATTACTACTAAGAAGCAGCTGTCCTTAATTACCCTAAATGTAAAACAAAATTATTTGACTATTCTAAAAACTAGATGGCCATGTTATGACATCCATTTGTAGTAGCAAGACATTTCTGCATGACACCCGGGGCTACATGAACCAATGTAAATTAATATAAAAAGATTAAACAGATAGAATGTCCAAGACGTTTCAAGATGAGAAAATATTTTTCCAAAACATGTTGAACTTTTTGCCTCATAAGATTTTTTTTTGCCAAATGTTTGTTTTTATCCACTGATTAGGGATGAAGAAAAAGATTTTTGAGGAGACAATGTTTTCAGTTAAAACAATGATATGGTTTTTGATGAGTCTCCTAGATTCCCAAGAACTCCTTGAAGGTTATTCTCAAGCAGCCACTTTTGGGACGTATGTCTCTCACCTCTGATATTTCTCTCCTCTGTAGCCTGCGCAGCAGTATCATAGGAGCACTTGCCACAGACTCCTTTTTCTGTTTCCTCCTTCTACCACATGCAAGTTTCAAGTTTTATTATTGCAATAAAAATGCTTTATGTTGGCTTTTCCCAAGGACATTAAGAACTTATGTGCTGCTGCAAAATAGTCCTTTTCTCAAATGTACACTCCACATCATTTGCTGCAAATTGTTGGTGGTCCTTTTCCTGACTCAGAGCGCTCAGAAAACCAGAGTCAGCAGGCCGTTTTATGGATTCGTTTAGTGGCTGAGGAGAAGAGAGACCTGCCCCCATTTGTGTGGCCGACCTAGGCCTGAAGTACAACTGAACACCTCTACGTGGGGAAGGGACTCTACAGGGACCACACAGAGGATTCCCACCACTTTAGCCAAACACCAGTGCTCTTTTGGGTTGTCACCTGTGGAAAGGAGGGGATCTGACCAGTCCAGAGAGGACAAAAGGCTGCAGGGAATGTAAGTTGTGAACATCTACCAGGAATGATGTCTCTGGTTTAAACAGGGAGGGTTGTTCTTGGTAAGCAATCAGTTTTCTTCTCGTCGTGTACGGTTGCAGAGGACTCCTGGACACGCATGTAATTTAGCAAGCAGTGTGAGTGTTAGCTCCTGCTACAAAAAAAGCCAGGCCCTGACCTTCTTCAGGTCCTTTGTTGAAGAGACTAAAAGAGTCTGGGGGCTCTTTTGGTGGTCCAGAAACATAACTGGAAGCAACTGAAGGCTGAAAGAAGAGGAACCAGTAGACAAAGGTCCTGGTGGGACCTTTGGGAAAGCTGTGCGTTCAATGTTCTTAGGGCTAGATCCACAATGCTGATAGTTAAGGTAGTCATCTAATTGGTATGCAATAATTATATCCATCTCTAGACTTGATTCTCAGGACTCATTCAGTTCGACCTTCAAAAGCATTTAGGAACTCATGGAGAAGTGGATGTTCCTCCCCTACTATCCTTATCCTTTCCAGAAGAACATGTGTACCTCTCTAGGCGTTTAGCTGCTGGCCAGACTGAGGTGCCCAGGTACCTTTTGTGTGCGAGGTGCAAATTAGATACTTTGGACTGGGATCCAAGAGATGACATTATGGGCTGACTTTAGCTCTCCCATTTCTCAAAAAAAAAAAAAAAAAAAAAAAAAAAAATTAAAAAGCAGCAACAGTGAGCATGACTGTTAGACCTTGTCCAATTCCTTCTTCTCTCCCTGAGTTTTATCCAGTAACACAGCTTTAGGGTGATGCCGTTGAAGGCTGGAAGGTTTCATATCATGCCCTTCCCACAGACTGTAGAAAAATTACCTTTAAGTCCTTTTGCAAAACCAAGAGAAGGGGAGGTGGGGGGAGCAGAGGGCAGATTTCTCACTTCCTGGCAAGGGCCTTGTGCCTTGCGTTATGAGCGCTGTGGTGGACCCCAGGGTTAGTCAGAGCCTGGAGACAGATCAGACCCTGTCTTTTTTGAATAGAGCATGTCAAAAGACAAGAGATCCAATCTCAACAGCAAGGTTTCTAATACATGTCATCAATGTAACTCATTAAACAGTGAAATTCAGGTCAGCGTGAGACATTAAATGAAAAGATTTGCAAACGAGTTCTCCCCACTGTGCCTTTCAGAGATTTTTGGGAGGTCCTTTTGCCTCTGTCTTGCTTTCCCACCACCTCCTGTCACTTCCTGCATGAACTCCATCCCCTCTGAATCCCAAGTCCCTTTTTTCCAGTCACTTCTGAGGCTTCATTGTGGCTCCGCTCCATGCCAAAGGCAAGCCTCCAGGTCCCCTCAGGAAATGTCTCAGCCTGTCCTCATGCCCTGGGCTCTTGGCCAGACGCCTCTCTCCCTCTCTGTTTGCTCTCTATTCTCCAGAAGCTTTTCCCAACTGAGCCAGCCCAGGTATTTTTAGGAAAGAAACGTTTTCTTCCTCATCCCATAAGACTCTGCCTGACACAGAGCAGCCAGAAAAAGGCAGATTTCTCCTTTCTGACTATCCACACCCTTCTCTTGAAAAGTGCGTTAAACCAGGTATCAAACTATGTCATCATCTGACACAGAAATGCAACTAACCTCTTCCCCCATCCTCAAAAAAAAGCCCTTCTCTCTCTCTCCTTATCTCCTGTTACACAGGCAACTGCCATGTCCCCAGCCAACTTTATATGAAGACCTATTTCATAGAATCATTGAATGGTTTAGGTTGGAAGGGACCTTTAAAGATCTTTTAGTCCAACTCCCTTGCCAAGAGCAGGGACATCTTTCACTAGATCAGGTTGCTCCAAGCCCCGTCCACTGGGCTGATACTTGACCTTGAACACTTGCAATGATGGGGCATCCACAACTTCTCTGGTCAACCTGTTTCAGTGTGTCACCACCCTCATTGTAAAAAATGTCTTCTTTATGTCCAATCTAAACCTACCCTCTCTCAGTTTAAAACCGTTGGCCTGTCACTACAGGCTTTGGCAAAAAGTTTTGCTGTGTCTTTCTAATAAGCCCCTTTATATATCGAACGGTCTCCTCAGAGCCTTCTCTTCTCCAGACTGAACAATCCCAACTCTCAGCAGTATCGTCCAGAGGAATGTTGTAAGGACAAATGAGGTGCCCTGGTGGCAGGATGAATGTGGCTAGAGAGGTAGCATGGATAGAAAATAGAAAGCAGGTAAAAGAAACTGCCAGGTTCGTTATCAAGGGGACATCTATCCTCTTTTAGCCTCACTTTCTCTTCACATTTTCTTCCAAGGAGAGCAGTGGAAGTCTTGCTGTCAGAAGGATTTCACACTCCTTTGGAGTAAGCACTGGCAATTCAACAGTAAGTAATAATCCCAAAGTGGTATCTACGACATGCACAGGGCATGATTCAAAGCTGTTTATGTCTGTTGGCTTGATTATGCCCCACTTGATGCCAAATCTTTGCCACTGACTACCTCAGGCACTTGCATGGGGCTTGAACTATTTTTTCTACCAGATGTTTTCTATTTAGCATGACACCTTTTGAATTGCTTCTAGGGTGTCTTTCAAACATTCCTGCTGCCCATGCCCAGTTGCTAAAGAAAACTCCCTCTGCTGAGTCTACAACCATCCCAACACATCCCATGTGCCTGCTGCAGTACATGGATATTCTGTGGAGAGCAGCCCTGCAGTCCTGGGGACAGCTCTCTGCCTGCGCTGAGCACCTAGAAGGGTAGGAAAAGGAGTCTAAAATCTGGTGACTGCATGTGGCATACAGTGTTGAGGAACAGGAAGGGCTATTGTATGTGTGTGAAATACAGACCTGACCGTAGAGGAGACACAGGAGCTAGTAGAGTGTAACTCTGCCTGCCTGGCATTTTGCATTTTGATTTCTTTATGTCAACTGAAATCCAACCTGGTTTGAAATAACTTGGTCCCACCACTCCTTCCAAGATCCTGGATGCTCATTCCAGCAATATACCTGTTGCTCACATTACCTCTTATGTAGATCTGCCATGGGGAAGCGAAGCATCCATCTAGCTGAAAATTACTTCCTTCTTTCTTGACAGAGTTAGCTTTCACTTGGATTAGTCCCCTGCTCTGACTCACTGTCCATGCAACAATCTCAACTCTAAATAAAGGAGGTAGCAGGACTGTGAAGGGAGAGATATGAGGGAGAAGGTAGCACTGTCTGTTTGGGAATAGTGTGGCAATGACACCTTAAACTGACTAAATTAAATGAAGCATTTACAGGGATCATCCGCCACCGCTTTACTTCTCTTTTATGCCACAGCCATACTAATGAAAGCAACAGAGCCAGGTCTGCATAATGATAGGGTAAATGTGTTCAAGTGAACGGGTTCAGAAAACAAAAAATAGGTGATGGGGATTCTTTTTGTGTATGGACTGAAAAATGTTTTTTTTTCTCTTCCTAGAGAGGAGATGTATTAGTAACTATTTGGAGGACTAGTCACTGACAGCAAACAGATGGAAACGCCTTTTTTAATTCGATGATCAGATAAATCTGTATGACAAGGACTTGGGAAAGGTGAGGAAAGATTTGCTGTCCAATGGCAGGTCAGACTCATCAATAAGCCATGAACCCTTGTGTGATAACTAGGTTTGGAAATACATTGAACCAACTAAACCTTCCTGGATGGTAGTGTTCACACTGTGGGTATTGGTGGGTCCTCCTGTTACATTTTGCTGCCCTGATGATTTTCCCAGAGTCGGTCACTGGATTCACTGAATTAAAAGCCTCTCCTCCTCCATGGCTTGAGTATTTCTTTCTGGCATGGCTGTGTGATTGCTCAGTGCCAATGACTCAGTGCTGGCAGGAGGGGAAGGGACTTCCTGAAAAACAGATTGCACGTGTACAAAGTTACACAAGTTACCCACAGAAACCTTTGCTGCCTGGCATCATGGCCAGGGTTAGGAGTCCAGAAAGGGAGGAGGGAGGAAAATTCCAGCTATTAGCAGACATGTTGCTGGAGCTGGCCTTGGTGGAGAAAAAGGAAGAAAAAAAAAAAGACATCTGTCCTCCCACCATCAAAAGGTATGTGTGTGGGATAAGCAAATGGTGACATGGTAAGGAGTGAGGTCAGAGGAAAGGAAAAGATCAGGAGTGTGATTGTGTCAGAAAAGAGACCAAGAAGGATGGTTGCCATCGTGTCTGGATATGGGTCGAGGAAGTGACAGGGATATGCATAATTTTTAGAGAGGGTTGGGAGTAGAAGGTACATGTTGAGCTCATTCCCCCACCATCTCAGGCAACTGTTCATGGACACAACACTGAAACATAGCAGCTTTGATTGGAAAAAGGCATACAGTAAAAAAAGATCAGCTGAACATCCCCTTAACAAACACACATGTTCCCTAAACCATACATACAACTCTTCTTTAGTATTCAAAAATTCTTTGGGAATCTTTTATTTTATATATCTGTATATCATTGCCACCTCTCAGCCACAAAGTTAAAGATTTCTGTAAAATTTCTGCAAAATTTAAACTATCTGCAAGCACCATTCCTCCGCCTGGTGACTTCCTAATAGAGAACTTAATTGCTGAATATGCAGGAGTTACCTTTTATCACATTTCTGGAAAGTAAGCTGGAGACGTATAGATAGGAGGTTAGTATTGGGCAGCTTTCACTGCCACTCTTCAAGTGACTTCTTTTAGTTTGTCCCATGCCACAGGTCTTCTTTCCTTGGCTGTTGATTGGCATGCAGCTGCCTTCAAAGTATTGCTGCATAAGTATATCTGGATCCTACATAAAGGTATCACCATGCAGCAACTACACTGGTGTCAAGGGAGCTATTCCTGACCCAAGTGACCTCTGAAACTGGGCTCACACACTGACAAATACCCAAGAGTCTTCTTGCCTTCAGAAAAAAAGCCTCTGGATTCCTGAACTTGGTTTATATCGATTCAGCTCCCTGTCTTGGCATTGACTGCTGGGCGAGGTTGCCTTGAGCAAATCATTCAGCCGTCTCCCTCCAGCTATACAGCAAGGATAATCCCCATGCTCACACAGCGTAATGCGAAACTCAATTAATTAATGCTCGGAAAGCATTTTGGCATCCTTACACTACACAAGCATGAAGTGTTACAGATTACTATGATTAACATGGTCCCTAGCTTTCAATGTGTTCACGCAAATCTATTTTAGGGAAATACTTTAAGAACGATTTAATCACTTGATTTATTAGGTTTACACTGGCTGGTCAATAGAGGCAAAACAAACATTTTGCCTATTTTTAAGTTGTGAGGTTTTTTTGTTGGTGGTTTTTTTTTTGGTTGGTTTGTTGTTTTGGGTTTTTTTTAACGGTGCTGCCCTGCCAGAAAGTGACACAAATTCTGTTAAAGCAATATGAAAAAGTTCAGCTACAGCTGAGAAAAGATAATGTCCTAAAAGGATCTTGAACTACAGCCTGCATCCCGTCTCCTTTGCCTCAACACTGAAGTGCTTAATCTTCACCTATTGGTCTGTGAAGTGTGAATTCATGATGCGTGACACTGGTATTATTATTATATTTGCTTGGCTGAAGGGGACTTGACATGGAAAAACACAACAAGCCCAAAATATCTTGCCATGACAGGTATAGAGTTTCTTTTGCAAACATGGGGAGGGAGGGAGCAAACCAGCTCGTACCTCACAATAAGTATTTCAGACAAAGCCAAATGCAGCTTTGGGATGTGTGACTTTCTGATTCATTCTCACACTTGCTAATTCCAGTTTAAAAGACGGGAGGTTAAATGGATATTTTGAATTGGATCCTCAGGCAACACTAGTCTTTGCAGGTCTTCTGAGATTAAAATACCGTACCGATTTAAGCCCATTTCAAGTCTGGCTCTGTCAATTAATTTCTGCCTGGGTCAACCCAGAGACAAAGAAGATGTAGCAGATTTCCATAAGGAAGATATCCGCAAAGGTTTGTGGGCCTGGGACAGAATATGGGATTTTAAATTACATTCACTGGGGAGCAATTAATGTGCTTTGCTGCTCTATCTTCCAATTTTTTCTGAAGCATTGTAGTGCTATTAATATTCCAAATTTCTTGTGGAAATAAAAAAAAAATATATATATATATTATAGCTTGATGTTGCTCTGCTGATGAACAGTTCCTTGGCTTCATGGCCCACCTGTTGCTCATGAGCCAGGTTTGAGATCAGTCCTTCAGGAACTTCTACTGTATCCATTTCCACTGAATCTAGATACCAATTTAAAATTTCTGTGTGCCCAGGCAGGTTGCTGCAGGGACAATCACAGATTCACAGAATCACAGAATCACTATGGTTGGAAAAGACCTGTAAGATCATCAAGTCCAACCATCAACCCAACACCACCATGCCCATTAAACCATATCCCACAGTGCCACAGCTACATTTTTTTTGAACACCTCCAGGGATGGTGACTCCACCACCTCCCTGGGCAGCCTGTTCCAGGGCTTCACCACTATTGTCCTAACAATGGAAGGAAAAAATAATCCGTCACATTCGTGTTTCAGGGTTTTTTTATTTTTTTCTCCCTAAGATCTTGTCTTTGCTTCCTGAAATGCAAGTTTTCAGGCAGCAGAAATACCTGTCATTTCCATGCTATGCACACAACATGGACAGACCATAGCCCTGGAGTTACCCAGCAGTTTACTAGTCAATGCAGAAAAACTAGTATGCAGGGTGTTGAGAACTACAGCTAGCATAGACAAGTGTCAAATTACTAAGAAATCCCCATACTCCTCAAAATAAGAGGAAGTAAGGAGGGAACTGACTCTCAGAAAGATGTTTCTGAGTTGCAACATTTCCCAGGACTCCTCATGGAGTGGTACTTCTATCCTCATCCTCTCCCTGTCAGGCATAATCTAGCCTGAGGACTGAAGTTCATAGAAAAAGAAGGAAAAGAAAAAACATCTAATTTGCTTCTCCACTAGGGATAAAGAAAAAGTAAAGCATTCCAGCTGTGAGAGACTGGAATCAATAGGGAGACTGGACTTGAATTTCCTTGGAAAAAGTTTACAGCTGCTGCTGAGTAGGTTTCAAGCATTTCAGATGGCTACTCTAGAAGCTCAGTAGATCAAACTGAATTGCTCAGTAGAAATAAAAAACCTACAAAAGTGAAAAAGAACTGACCTTTATGACTTGTGCTAAAACCCCAGGTCTTCTATGGGAAAATGGCATAGCTATGACCCTACCACAAGGTGAATCCAGTGCTGAGCCCTCTTAGCTATGAGATTTCCTCCCTGCACTGCCTGCCCTTGCCCACCTGAAGCTCAGATTCAAAGATTACACTGATACTGCTAAATAAAACAGGCAAGAGACATGTTTCTACCCCCAAAGGTAAGTGGCACAGTCTGTCTCATGTTCATAATTGTTCAAGGAACGTGTGGATGCAGCATTGTGGGACATGGTTTAGTAGGCGTGGTGGGGTTGGTTGATGGTTGGACTTGATGATCTTACAGGTCTTTTCCAACCATAGTGATTCTGTGATTCTGTGAAACTCCCTTCCACCTGAAGCCAGGACGGCCTAATCTAAATTACCTATGATAAAATACCTATCTCTGCCCTCCACACCAACAAAAAAGAAAACAGCAAAGCTCTATAGCTCTACGTACTGTATTATTCCTCCTACCCAAGCAACAAGAGCTGGGATCTAACTCCTACGTTATTATTATTTAAAGCCTGTTGTGTAACTCCAGCACATCAAAATCCAGTGCCTGATCAAAATCCACAACCTGTAAGCTCATCTCTCCACGCAGCCCACAGCCTTGTCTTCCAATACAGAGGATCATCCATTTAATACCGAAGTGAAATCCTTCCTCTTCCTTCCCTGGTGACCATTGCTTCATTCACTCCTTAGAAGGCCACTTTGTGGATATCAGATGTAACGTTACCACTAAAGCCCACCATTGGCACTTTCTTAGGTGTGGAGGGATGGGGTGCCACAGTTTAATGAGATACCATCCATCAGCTGTGCTAGGTCACTTATCTTTTTGTACATCCAAATGCAGAGCTTAAGCCATGAGTAATAACTGCTTCCTTGTCAGTCATAACACCGTCATCACAAACTGCTCATCTTTATTAACAGCAGTGGGTCTTCGGTAATGAACCCTTTATTCTAATAGACATGGATCAGTAGTATCCAAATGCTTTAGGATTTTAAATAACTGATATGAGAGATGTATAGAAGCAGTAAATTTTCTATAAAAAGCTATTTTCTCAGACCTTTACTTTTCACAGCTTAAGCAGAGGAATTAGGTCTGAGTGGAAATGCTTTAACCACCTCTTCAAAGTCTACAAAGTTAGGATTGCTTTTTCTATCCTTCATTGATCTAAAAAAATCTCGAACACCAACATTTTTCAAAACCAAAAATGTAGGGGGGAAAAGTCAGGTAGTTCAAACACTTCTTTTCCCAACAATTTGGATAAAAATTTTTTCCATTTTGACCATTTTCATAATAATTACCTCTATATTTGACAGTATATTTTTATAATTTAATTAAATTCAAAACTCTAGATTTCCATCAATAGAAACTGAAGTGTTTACAAAATAATCAAACCTTTTTGGTAAGGGGAGAAAAAAATTGTCAAAACTCTTTGAACTTGTCTTTTTCCCAAAATCAAGTCTTCGTTCTAAAGGAGTGAAAACTTGGGGTGATTTTCAGCAACAACAACAATAACAACAAAATTAATAGCTTCTGTCACTATTTGGCAGGATTTCAACCACCAAATATGAACCTGTATATTATGGAAGTACAAAATAAATCCTATTTCATGTGTATTTCACTAATGTATTTTCATGAGTTTTCTTCTTTCGTCTCTCGTATAAAAACTCTCTGATGTACAATCATCTTCCTGATGTTTATATCCCAGCTGAAGGTTAATTTGTAATTGTGATGTACACCATTTTCTTTTGCGGGGGAAAAAGAAAGAAAGATGCTGAGGTTGGCTGCAATAATTGTGCCTTGTTCTGATTGTTACCTATTTCTGAATACATGCATCTTATTTTAGAGTATCTAAAAATAAAAGGAGTAGATGTGTAAAAGTATTGTATTGAAATAGAGGTGCAATAACTTAAAGTTCATTCTTATTTCACATGCTGGGGATGAATTGCTGTCTATGAATATTCCAGAGACCCTCTCATTTTTTATAAAAAAATTGCATTGGTTTACAAGCTTCATTGGGTTGGAGCCAGACATCCCAGCTCCTATTGCCTGTGAAGTCAAGAGGATTTTGTCCCTGGATTTCCATGCTAACAGTACAACACACTGAGAGAGAACAAAGGATATTATCTAAAGCACACAAGAGTTACCAATAATTTTTCCTCAACTTCCCTGGATTTCAAACTTTACAGTATGAGTAGAACACAACAATAAAGGGAAAGGAAACCTGACTGGAAGAGAAAAAATCAGTTTGAGATTGAAGGTGCCCCTAAATATTTAAATCTAGACATCAATATGCACTGTAGGTGTCTAAGCTGCAGCTGTAGTAATTAGAGATCTAGGCTCAGTTCGTCTGTATCTGCCTGGGTGTCCAGGAGTGGTCTGAAGACCAGACCAGCCTCATCCTTGCCCTACACACTCCTACTATCTTCATAGGAAGCTTGTGCTTCAAACTGACCTTCATCTGGTTTTACACATGGGTTGTGCAGGCACTTATACCCAAGTTTTCAGAAATATATCTAAAGTTGATCAGGTGCATCAGGGTGACCTACCTGCATTTTAAAATATTAATCCTTAAAGACTGCCCTGACTATGTATCTTAGGGTCTGGCAAATCCTTTTCTATTCCTTCTCTTTTTTTTTTTATTTTGCAAGTAAAAGACTTTACATTGTCCCTTTTCGTCTCAATGTAATCACACCCCATACCCTTCAGAAGTTATTTGCTCTTTAAAAGAAAAGGATGCTTTTATGGCTAGGATGAGCAGGTGCAGGCTCAGGAAATCAGAGTCTAAGCTTTATTTTGACACCAATTTCCTGTCTCACCATGAGCAAATCACGAAGGACTCAGCTTGGTTTCCTAAACATAGGTGTCCTGTGAAATTTGAGAAGTCACAGGATGCCCCTGCTGGTCTCCACTTGTTCGGAAGAGCATGGTTCTCCTACATATCCTGTGTATTGTCTCCAACCCTGCGTGTATGCCTTGAATAGCCTAGGAAGCCTGAAATGTCATTAAACGTCTATGCTTAGCAAACTGATCCAAGCCTCCAAAAATCTTCATTCCTTGGGTCAGCATCTGCAGAGTTACCTTCTATTCAAAGCTCTAGTCTTAAACCATAATTCCCATCTTACTAGGTGGAGATTGATCTCCTGCGGGACTCCAGATGCTGAACCTGTGTCATAAATTCAACTGTTTTCCCAAAGATGAATGCTTTAAAAGTTACATATGTAAATGTCACTTCTGTAGACCAAAATTTGAGACCAAGCCTCTGAGGTACAGACATGTATAATCTACGACATACAGCCGACGTTTTCCTCATATTAACAGTATTAAATGTCAATATTGTATATAGATATAAAATTCCCTATTAATAACATATTCTATTATGACTTGATTTGACTTGATTTCAAATAACATTTTTCCTTCTTTTTTCATTTCTCAAAGATTAAAGGCGTATGTGCATGGCTAAGGCATTTATGATGCAATATTTTATTTGTTCCAAATTAAAATAACATTTCAGCTCATTACATTGGTCAATATATATTATTTCCACTTGCATTTTCAGGCATTGTAGTTCTACTAATTATCCAACAGTCTTATATAGGTATCTTTCTTGTCACCAAGTCTTCATAAAAATATAGAATGACTTTCATGGAATGAAAATAGCGAGTGCTAAAAACCTCTTTAGTTCCAAATACTCCCCCTGCCAAAAGAGCAATGTTGCAGCCATGCATTTTAAATTAAAAAAAATAAAATACACCTTCAGTTTAGTTTAATTGGACCTGATTTGATCAGCAGGTTGGACTAGATGACTTCCAGAGGTCACTTCCAACCTAAATTATTCTGTATTCTGTGATTTTATGAAGTTTTCTTGTTTGGTTTTTATTTTATTATTTGTTTTCATTAGGGTCATTAACTACAATAATAATCTAAGAGAAGAGCTGAAGCATCAGTTTCCTGATGCTTTCATCTCAAGATGGTATCCTTTTCTTGAACAATTTATTTAAGCAAACGACTTACTGAACTCATATTTGGAGTGGAGTAGGTGATTTATTTTTTTTCCCCAACCTGTGTTATGCATAAGGGTCAGACTAGAGAATCCAAGGCCAGTCTTGATTAAAATAGATGAATCCTTAAAGTTTTCTGGGAAGTCTAATGTTAGTAGCATAGATTGTTTGGTTACATTTATGACATCTGTTAGCTGTTTCCTACATGTGAAGTCATGACTTGTAGTTATATTTTGGGCTTCAGTTGGGAACACATGTCCACCTACACAGTGTGCTCAGTTTGAAATATAGTCAGGACTAAACCATAAGTAGATGATTAGTGAGCATGAAGCAGAATGTTTTTTTCAAATGTATTCATGGTAAGATTCAGCTCTCGGCTTACAGCTACGTAAATGGAGGTATCTACGTGTCAGTAGGTATCTAAGCTCTCATTATAAATCAGTGGAGATCAGTCAGTAAAGCCAGTACGATCCAAAGAGCTATTCAACTGACCAAATGTAGGAATGTGAGTCACTGATTTAACCAGAGGCATCTACTGCCAACTAAGATGACCTAAGATATCCACAACATCTGCATTGGGCTGGCAGATATGAGACAGGATCTAAAGGAGACTATGTCTTTCTAAAGAGATATATGGGGGTCAAGCAAGATGCTTTACAGTGCCTCAAATGGAACAAATTAATTAAATCAGACAAAGGAATCGGTATCCTAGCTCACCTATAGACATCTACACAATAGACATGTGAATTTAGATATCTGTACTCAAAACCCACCATCTGGGTAGGAGTGGGTCATTTTTATTTCATTTTAGACAACCTATCGAAAAAAATCAGCATCTGTGACATTCATCTGTCCGAAATGGCATCTAGCAGCCAGGTAAAGTGCAGCACCAGACACCTATGTGTGCACAGCTAAATTCAGGCATTACTGTTAGCTTTTTCCTGTCCCCATCAATCTAACAGGAAACCCTTTCAGTAGGAATCAAGTTTGGGCAGGTCTGAGCACTTCTGAAAACCTCACCAGTTTTCCTAAATTTGCTTACAAGTCAAGTCCTCACAAAATCCCCTCCCCAGGTTAATGAACAGTGTTTATGCCATGCAAGGGAATCCCGCACAGTTCTTCACCAATAAATTGTAAGCTGGATGTACTTACTGTACATCCAAACTTTCAATACTGCCAGGTTATTTCCATTTCTTGCTGTGCACAGATTGACTACAGAGCCAATGTGAAGTCTTCTGTGCATGAGGAAATGTTTTTTCTAGAGCTCCCAAGTATCAACATTATCACTACTGCTCTTCTTAAAGGTGATTGATGTCCAGACATCTTCAGCTAAAGGGTCCGTTTCACCTCATAGCAAGACAAGTAACTAAAATTGGTCAAAGCAATTGCTGCCTGGAAGTGCCTATTTTTTCCACTGGCTACTGCACAAACCTTTGGTGACTACTGACTCATACTTACATGTCTATTTTTTGGATGAATACCATTAGATGAGATGAATCCCATCCACAGTGGCCCTCAATCAGAAGGACTGATCCTTGAAGACATTGTATGACTTCAGCTGTAGCTAATACGAAAGGCCAGATTACAAAAACAGCCCAGTCAGCTGCCTGCAAAGTTGTCAAAGCCCTGAATGTAGTCACTGCTGTTTAACTTACACATTAGGCTATCTCCTAAGTCAAGATTAAGAGCAAGGGTGATTCTGATATCATTAGAAATCAGGACAATTTTCAAAATTTGAGTGGGAAAAAAACCCAAAGAAACAAAATTGGCATCCTCTTTTCTAAAATAACACTGCAAGGAGTAAGAAGAAAATTCTTCGAAATACAGACACCAAAACCATCTGAGAGACCAGTGATTGTGAGAAATAAATAAACCCCCTTTGAGATTTCTGCTTTTTCCCATCTGATAATGTAGCCCTGTAAAGTGGAAACACATGGAGGGAAAAACTGAGACCTCACGTAAAACTTCTGTCACTTCCCTGAAGTGTTATCTCATAGAGATCCTATGAAATCAACACTCGCCAAAATGGACATGAGTTTCAGAGTCAGCACTTCAGAGCCAGTACATGGGTGAGTGTCTGGCAGGATCAAGCCCCTGTCCCTGAAGTCTGGCAGATTGTGAAATAGAAAGAATTGTGAATATACTGAAATCAGCCTCTTCCCTTCTCATTTGGGATTCACTGTGGCTCCTTCCCTGTCCCGTGGTACAACTGAGTCTCTGAGGATTCCACTGAATAAATGAGCAGTGATTTTCTTCATGTCCTTTCCAGCCACTGCAGCTCCCAAGATCTCAAACGAATCAGTTTTGGGGCTAGGTCTTCACTTAAATTCTCCAGAGGACGCGGTGCTTTCAACTGAACAAGCATTTCACTTCGTTCTGAATTAGTCTCATATGATGCTCTTGGGTAGTCCCTAAAACTGAGTGCTTCATTACTCTGAGCAATGCTGTAGGGAAAGCTGTAGTTAAACAGATACCAAATCCTGTCTCCTTGGTGACAATATTCAACATTTAAAAAATTAAATATAAACCTGGCTGGATCCACTTGATTTCTGGTAAAGCTACTTCTCCCAGTGA
The DNA here is from genome assembly GCF_030936135.1 of Gavia stellata. Lineage (NCBI taxonomy): Eukaryota > Metazoa > Chordata > Aves > Gaviiformes > Gaviidae > Gavia > Gavia stellata. The sequence continues at coordinate 2,790,075 of NC_082599.1, forward strand.
AACAGTTTAGTTTGTCATGTGGGACATTCTTAGGTCTAGGAAATCTGTGAATATTTGTTTCAGTCCCTTTGGAGTCAAAGGAACAAGGAGACATCTGCAGATGAATTGCTAAGCCAGGGTCTGAGATGCCTGGCCATTTCAATGGAGGCATACAAAGCCATATCTCCAAGGAAAGCTTGTCTTCAGCACTTCTAAAGCTGTGTCTATATGATGTGACATAGCTGGAAAAGAAGATGCACGGTTGTACCAAATGAATCATGGACTCTCAGCATAAATTTCAGTTTGTATCTGTGACCTATTCTTGGTTTTACTCCTTGCCTACAGTCCCATCAGCCCAAATTAATTTGTTTGAAACCTTCAGAACTCATCATAGAATCATAGAACCATAGAATGGTTTGGGTTGGAAGCGACCTTAAAGATCATCTAGTTCCAACCCCCCCTGCCATGGGCAGGGACACCTTCCACTAGATCAGGTTGCTCAAAGCCCTGTCCAACCTGGCCTTGAACACTTCCAGGGTTGGGGCATCCATAACTTCTCTGGGCAACCTGTTCCAGTGCCTCACCACCCTCATGGTGAAGAATTTCTTCCTAATATCTAATCTAAATCTACCCTCTTTCAGCTTAAAGCCATTAACCCTTGTCTTATCATGACATGACCTTGTAAAAAGTCCCTCTCCAGCTTTCTTGCAGGCTGGTACTGGAAGGCTGCTATAAAGTCTCCCTGGAGCCTTCTCTTCTCCAGGCTGAACAACCCCAACTCTCTCAGCCTGTCTTCATAGGAGAGGTGTTCCAGGCCTCTGACTGTCTTCATGACCCTCCTCTGGACGTGCTCCAACAGGTCCATGTCCTTCTTCTGTTGGTGGCCCCAGAGCTGAATGCAATACTCCAGGTGGGGTCTCGCGAGAGCTTTGTTACCTCATCTAGTAGTTTCAGAACTGTTGTTTTATCCCAACAAGTCCCCATCACTTCAGAACTATTTCATAGCAAAAGAAAATGACCCCGTATAGGGGAGATGTAATTTTGCATTTCTCCATCACACCTGGAAATATCGCCCAAGTTCAAATTCTGAAGCCTTCTATCGGAATACAAAACCAGTGATATCAGAAAACACGTACAGCTCTTCCCACATCAAGTGCTTCTATTACCCATCTTTTCCTTAACGTGCTTTGAGACTGGAGCCTCTGAAGAACACAACCTGTGCTGACCTTCTGCTATTACTCATTGTGCTTTTGCAATTTCAGAGAAGCGAACACAAACACATCTTAAAACCAAACTCCAGCTAAGAATCCAGAACAAAACTTGATCTTAAGAAAAGAGTCACATCTATATATTTCAGCCTATCATGCACATCTCTGAAGGCTGGAACATTTGGTTGCCTCCTTGCCTATTTTTTTCTATATTTATGGAGACAAACAGAGTAGTTTATTTTTTCTTTTCATGATGACCACACTCAGCACATTTTCTCTCTTTAAGAGAGAGATCACGTCTGCATATGTTGCAGCCAGGAGAAGACCTTTGCTTATTGCATCTGTGAGCTATCCCCTGAAGTTTTACATCTCTAGCTATCATTTCAGTTTCTATGCTGTTTTCCCACAATTTCCTCAGAAACAATGAGAGTTTAGTAGTGCTAGTAGCTAATAATCTTTCAAATCAAGAGATAAATGCCCAGCAGCTCTTAATCTGAAATTCAGGAAGCCATTGAAAAAGTGGCTGTTAAAGGACCTACATTTAAGGCCCTGGCTAAGTGCTCTTGTGTTTATTATTTAAAGCAGCACAGGCCTTGTTCCTTGATCATCTGAAAATGATGTGAGTCTTTCTGCTGATTTCAATGGGCTTTGGGTCGTGCTGTAGATCAGTTGTGCATTCAGTGTTATTGTAGTATTGTCAGTTAAACTTTTTATTTAATGCATCTTATTAAAATGTAACATGTTCTGTCATCGTGGACTTGCATTATTCTCTGGTTCTTCTTTGTGTCATCATTATTGGGATTTTATAACAATAATAAACCTGAGTCTTTACTGATGTACCTCTAAGCTCAAGTAGTTCCTTTCCTTGTAACTTCCCAAGTTCTTTGCTATATTTTTTTATTCCTTACTCTCCTGCCCAAACTGATGATCTTCTGTATTTCCTTCTGTTCTGTTTGCTTTCTGGCTCTTTACTCCCCGTTTCTCTCTCTGGCAGTGACTTGATCTAAAATAGTTAATTATTCTTTCTCTCTCATTGATTTTTATTGCAACCTGGCTATAACTAGGGATGAAGATGTGGAAACATTCATAAATAGGCTTTTTTTAGCGTACCAGCCAGATCTGAAGGAATGCTTTTGTACATGTGAATCAGATCCCCAGGATGCAGTTCTCCAGGGTGGTGTGGTGGCAAAGCTGGGAATATTGTGAAGTGGTCATAGCAAAACTTTTAGAAAAAATTCAAGTTTTGTTCTGAAAGTGGTGGTGGGAGAATGAATTATTATCTGAGCAAAAGAATTATCCTATCCCTGTTTTAACAGCACTAGGACACTGATTTTGACCAACCCCATGTTGTTCCAGTTTGTGTTGAGCTACAAAAAAAAAAAAAAAAAAGATTTGGCTGCTGATTCTTGTCTGATACCATCTGAACCAGCTGTCTGATACTTGTCTTCTTGATTAAACATGTTGAGCCGTCCTCATTCTGGAGGCTATGTAAATCCTCAGAAAACACTAATGTATACGCCCTATCCATAGCTATTTGTATCAGCTTTAATACTGCTCAGAAATATCCTTTTTTTTTTTAATGTGCCTGCATTAAACAGCAAGGACTGAAAATAGAGAAACCCAGATGTGAGGCAGGAGAGGAAGCAGGAGAGAGCCTGAGCAAGGATAGGACTATACCCCTCAGAAAAGCTAAGAGATAAGTGGAAAATGTCCTGTAGCTGCTAGCAAAGATATGCTCTGCCATCGAGTGATACCTTTAGGTAGATAGAAAAAGCACTTTGCCCATTCTTCTAGAACAAGCAGGGTTGCCCCAAGAAAAATACCTGCCTCCATCAAAGAGTTTTGCCCCCTAACTGGTTCAACCTGCAAGACTCTCCATTTTTTCTCATCGCTTGCTCCTGTGGGGCAACCCCTGGGAATGAGTTGCCACTACTCACAGGTCAGTTCTCCGCAGTCAGTGTTCCTGGAATTGTTTCCCAGTGACTGCCTGTCTGTGTCATTTGACACTGATGCTATCATGCGGTAATTACCAGCAGCTGAGGGCAGAAGGGAGCAATGCAATTTCAACAGAGGCTTCCAACTACTTAAAAGAAAAAAAGAAAGAACTAGAACCAGAACTTTCCCAGACCTACTAATAAGTAGGTCTTATTAGCTACTATTAATGGATTAATTAATAATGGCACCATACCACATACAGAGTAAAAGCTTGGCTATCATTTTTGTGGACAAAAACCAGGAAAAATGTTATTAACAGGCAAAAAAGAGGAAAGTTGCTTAAGGTCGCACAGGACGTTTGGAACGAGATGGAGGACTGAATTTACAGCAGGACACTGACCCTTGGGTTCATTTTTATTGCTGAAAGCCCTCTCTCAGACGGTAGTTTTCAGTTGCTTTTGGTTTTGTCTTTGTTGTTTGTTTGGGTTTTTTTTTTAATTTTGGATCTTTAAACATTGAAACAGATGAAGACACCTGCTAAATGACTGTGGGCTTGAGTTATACTGCATAGACCCCTTCCAGGTGGTCAGCAGGCCACCAGGAATCTGCAAACCTCAGGTTGAAAAGCCCTGAAGCAGGATTTCCTCTTCGTATCTGCTGATCCTTAGGGGCTACAGGAAATCCTTAGGGTATCATTCCATTTCAGTAATGCTTTTAAAAATAGCCATTGTAGGAAGCATGAAAGTATTTGTGGAGGTAAGCCTGAGCTTTGGAAGCAGTGACAGTGCTTGGAGGCCAGGCAGAGATGACCAAGGCAAGCACAGCAGGAAGTCTTAGCTAAGCAAGCACCAATTCACACCTGTTGCCTGCAGTCTATTCACAGGAGCTAATAATAAAAAGTTTGCATTTAAACGGAGCCCTTCATCCCTTGTGATCCCGAAGCACTCAGCAAATTACACACCCAAAGGTCATATCAACTGGTGTTGAAATCCAGCCTGTCCTGCCCATAACAATAGGAAGCAGGAAAAGTATGTCCAAGGACAACAGGGTAAATTCCCACTTAAATGAAATATGTCTGGTGCTTTTCAAGGTCCATCCGGAGCAATTGGGAATTAGGATTGTAAAGCAGTCCAGAATACTGCAGAGTGCTATAGTATACTGATACTCTTTTGGTTTAACCCTTAGAAGGAAGGAAGGGGGGCGGGGGGGGGAGTTAAACAGAACTAATGACACTACTTGAATTCAATGCTATGGTTCCAGAGAGTCTACACATTTTAAATCTGTTGCTTAGCCTGTTAAGCCACCCCCTCTAACATGCCCTTTCTGTGGATTAGATGTGCTGTTTATTCATTGTTTCAAGGCAATGAAATGACTCATACTGAGTTTGTTCCCAGGAAATCTTGCCAGGTGAGGGAGGGTGACATTTACTAGGGGACCTATTAGTTGGAATCTACTGTAATAATACAAACAAAACAGAAAACTCAAGTTCCTCTGCATGGTCCAAGCCTTATCATTCCATCTCTGGGCAGCGCTGCGTATCTGTGAGCAAGGCACAATGAATCTGTTCCACTGTGCAACCCCGAACAATCCTCTTTCACAGGTCCTGTACCTTATACCAAGACAGTAAAAGACCAAAGGAGTTCTGAAATTGCACATTCAATGGCCCTGAGAGGGGTAGGGGTAAGACGTAATCTCCCGCATTCCCCCAGTATACAAAGCCAAGCACTTGTACCTTACAAAGTCAGCTGCACACCTTTGCTGATTGGGAACAATTCTATCAGAAGCCAATGTACCTCCCTGTAGCTGCCAACTAAGTGATGCATGCACCCTACTACTTCTACTTTGCAGATGGGTTTCTCATGTCATCTGGCCCAAGACATATCCACAGAGTGACATCAGGTGGTGGCACCTGAAGATCCAGCTAATACGGTTCCAAGGTGGAGAGGTGCTCTTAGGCTCTCTTTCCTTTTCTCAGTCCATGAGAGTTTATTCCCCAAGATTCACATCTGAAAATAGTAAGAAAACCAAGTCAATCATTAAGTTCCATGCCTGAATGGTCATTAAAATTAAAGCAGGTCCAGTGAATAGTCTTTTGGAGGTCATCCGTTTGCTTCAATATAGGTTTTCAGTGCTAAACATCCATCCATGAGCTTTAGAGTATCTTGCTTGGTTCTATTTATCATTTCAGAGAGGAATGCATCTTCCACAAGTTTTGTGGTCATATCTGCCTGCCCAGAAAGATATCTCAGCTGCCTTAGGATGTCTCAAATGCGCTAGAAACACGTACTCAGGAACCTGCACCATACCTCAGGTGTTTACTGCAAAGTGAGCTGAATTACCCTTTGGAATCTGGAAACAATTCAGTTGCCCTGATATCGGAGCCTCGTGCTATTAACAATGGTCATGGTTGTCCCACCTAGCCTACAGCTGCTGATTCAAGAGGCAAAGGGTTTCCCATAAATCCTGTTTCCTATCTGCTACCCACAGATGGATGTCTGGAATACACTAGGAGGTCTCATGTAACCTTAGGTGCTTACCTATGGGCAGTTGAATTGAGTCTCCTGTTGACAAGATTGACTGCCTCTTCATCGACTGTGGTGGGAGGTTAGACACCAGTAATACATTTACACTCCTACATTTCGATGCCTAAATTTAAATACATCATTTTCAAGCCAAATGCCATCTCCATTTGACTTGAGAATTTGCAGTTCTACCTATTCTTCCTGTCTTATTTTCCTGTGTTCACATAAACTGATGGGCTCTCCAGATTCTAGGTTTAGTTCTACACCAGGAACAGCTGCCCCTGCATTATTATGTGTTAAATGCCCTCCTTGCTAACAAAACTGCAGTCCAACAGAGCACCTCCATATTTAATAACAGGGACCATCATGGCTTGATCTAATCTTTATAACTGTAGGCTAGAATAGCTCAGTACCTGGTAGACTGGCATGGAGGAATCTGTAAACCCAATCATCTAGTGACCTCAGTAGGAAGGTTCTATAATATATATGGCCTTCCATTATGGATTCCAAATCAGGACTTTGAGACTTGGTTTGGGTGTATCCTGAAGGCTGTACCTCCCCTGTAAATGATGCTTGGGTCAGTCTGTCAGCTCAGGTGTAGGTAGATGTGAATAGTAGCTGCATCACTTTCTGGTCAACTCCTGGCTATAGGAGGTGACATGCTGGCAGGTAGCTACCCTGATATCCCTCCTAGAATCGAGTTTACTACGTCCCAAGTGTTGGGTTCATTTCTCTAAATCATAACCTTCTGAAAGTCCACCCTCTAGTTTAAGCCAGTTATTTATCATCCCACGTAAGAAACAAGTATACATGGGCATCTGCCTGTGTCAGGCCTTCCTATTATAAGGTTTGAGTTACAAACCACATTTTGAAATTTTCTTTCTCTTTTGTTATAGATAGAAGTTAGAAAAATAGCTAGGATTATATAAGTAACTCATAGGCATCTGAAGTTTTCTGTTCCTAATGGAGACAAATAGGAAAAATGTTTCTGCTGTCTGGTGGAAAAACAATTAGCAGATGAAGATGTCTGCTAGGGTCAAAATATAAGGCCTAATGATTTCTCTGCTCAGGAATTTGCAAAAGACATTCATTTTGTATCCTGAATGAAAATTCATTATACAAAGAAAAAAAGTTGGTTTAGGTGAAAATACTATATAAATGTTTTTACAGATCTTCAGGCCAAGAAGTAATTATTAATGTGTATAATCTTATGCCTTGTATAATCAAATCTTTGGGATTTCACTCGTTACCTTGTTTTAAGCCTAATAAGTTATTTGAGTCATATATTCTCAACAAGTTAAGTCTTGGTTCAGAAGCACAAAGAGAGGGAAAGCATACACTTCTTGTTACAGTCTGTTCCACCAGTTAATCGCTCTCCCTGTGTATCTATGCCTAATTTCTGTCTTCATCCAAGAAGGAAATAGAACTACTAAAGGTTCTTCAGATAGCAAGTTACAAAACTCCATTAGTAATTTCTGAGCACTATTAATTGACATGATGTTTCATGCAAATACATTTCCAGGTTCAACTGATTGTTAAAAATATTTGCAAACCCATTCAGTGAAGACCCAGAACTACAAGCTATCACAATTGTGGCCCTTTGACCATTGAAAAGTTTCTATAGAAACTAATGCTGAAGATCAAATGGAGAATGATGATAACTAAAAATTCAGTGTACCAGAAGATCTTTACACTGCCAAAAGGTCTTGTCAATATTACATATTTGGGTTGTCACAGATGCCACTGAAATGCACAAATGGAAGCAAAGCGAATGTGCAGCACAGCTAAAAATAAATGTGGTTATACATGATTATACAGAGCACGATAGAGGGGGAGAGACACAAATCAAAGAGGGGAGGGAGGTCCCAGAGCTTTGCAGAAGTCTTAAACCAATACCATTTGCCATTTGTAGGAAGAAAAGAAGAGAAGGAAAAAAAGAAAAAAGTCCCCTTCTGCCATCTGGTAGCGAATTACAAAGCATACCAATGCTAAAAGCCAACTTCCATCTCCAACTCCACTTCGCTTCGCAGCCAAAACCACAGGGGAAAAAAATAAAATCCTGCTCCCAAAGCTAAAGGCTTCTTTTACTCATCCATCAGATCTTTGGGAGTTATCTGTGTCTTACTTAATTTCACATGTTTGTGCCCTTGCTCCATCCCTTTGCTCTCACCTTATTCCTGAGCTGAGAATGCGCCTTAGGAGAGACAGACAAGAGAAAGTGAGGGAATCCATCCCAGACAGAACTGGGCAGAGAATAACAAGCTTTCCGGAATGAAAGTGAGACAGCTTCTGCGGTCAGCAAAACCTCTACCGTCTAATGTGACTGCTCTGAATCAGTCACAGACCAGCAAGACAAAAAAGGAGGCAGCTCTTTCAGTGTAAGGCAAGCTGAGACAGCAGTCTGGTCTCAACCATGCACTGCAGAGAAATGAAGCCTTCACCTTTCCTCTGCTCTCCAGAGGAGACATCAGTCAGTGTGTTGCTTTACCCATAAAGAGGTAACATTCCTTTCAAGCAGTGGTTCCCAAGTTGTCAGAGATATTCCCCAAAACTTCGTGAAGGACTAGCCCAAGGACCGTGGAGTGCATGCATCTGTTCTGGGAGGCATGTGGGTCTCTGCAGTCACATGGCTGGAGAAAAGGAGATGTGTGAGATCTGAACTTCACAGGAGGGGAGGGAGAACTCACCTCCCAGAAGCTGGAGAAATCATAGGTGTGATTCACCCGAGCAAACGTGAATCAGCACTGGCGCTGATCATCCAAGGCACTCTACAAATAGGCATGTAGGGTGGGATTCAGTGGTGCAAACATAGCTGTCTACTGCGCTTTGGGTACCTCCCTGCCTCAGCCGTAGGTGTCTGCTACAGAAAAGGACCAGGTCTCCTGTGCATCCTATATCATATCTGCCAGCCCCGTGCAGATGTCTTAAAGCCCCAGGTAGACTCCAATGCTACTAGATGCCAATGTTTATGCAGGTGAATCATGCCTTTAGAGAGCAGTTCATCTTCCTCCCTTGAAGGTATCGAGGGGCTAATTCAGCTGTCTAAGTGTAAGTGTCTAATGGAATTTGAGATGTCTGAAATAATTTTACTTTGCCTCCAGCTGCAACTCCAGCAAGATACGAGTCTCTTGCAGTTGTAATGTCACATCTGGCAGACCCGTGCAGATGTATCAAATGCCCTCAAGCATCTCAGTTGGCTCAAGATGCCTGTAGGTGTGCAACTAAACTAAGCTCTTAAAATCCCACTTTGCAAATGTGTAATCTTCCATTAGCTCAAAGCCTGGGCTAACAGCTTGAGATGTGGGTGTCTAAAATGAACACGTCTACTGTTAAATGAGATATGACTCAGCCTTTTTGTCCAAGGAGAGAAGATTTATCTCATGCAACTTTAGGGGTAGTGTTCAGTTCACAGACTGAGTTTCCTAAATTGAGGTTCGACACATAGGCATCTCCTTACGCACTGACTGTCCGCAAGAGTCAGTGGAGCTCTAGCTGCCCAAACTTTGGTGTGCGGTCTGGAGCAGACTCAACCCCAAGACACCCATATGAGGCTAAATGTGACACCGGAGCTATGGGAGACCTGTGTCTTCTTGGAGTGATAGCAGGAGGTTTATTGGGGTAGCCTATGATGCCTAAACATATCAATGTTTAGGTAACTGGCTTGGGCCCCTAACCCTGCCCAAAGTCTGTTATAGGGTGATGAGAACAACAGTACCTGTAATGACTCAGTTGGAGAAAGAAAGGTCTGAAGGCCTCTGCCATCAGAGAGTTACAGATATATCAGAATTGGCATATATCAGATAGCAATTCTGGGATGGCATATACAGCCCCGAGAAATGGTTTGTCCTCCCCCTTCGCTGTAAAGGGTTCAAGGAGTTCAGATGGACACTTGTGCATAGCAAACATCAAATGGATCCCACACGGCAATCTGGTCTGGGATATGAATGTAGGGGTCGTGAAAAAAGCTTCTAGCTGTGAGACTGTGGAATTGCTGTCTTGAGATCCAGCTTGTTGAGGTGATGTCAGCCTTTCCTCAAAGCCATGGATGGGGTGACTGGTGCTTGTCATTCTAACAAAGAATTGGCTCCTCCACACTGAAATGTAAGCTGAAACAAATCCACTGTGCAACAGCATGTAAGTAACATTACAGGCAATGTGCCAAAACAAATACAGACAAAGTTTATGCTTTTTTTTCCCTTCTCCTTAATGCTGTTGAAAGCAAGCCAGAGATGTATTCCACTTGCCATTTAGTGGGGGAATTTGTAAGATTTTATTTTTATTTTCAAACTGGGAAATGTTTCAAGTTAGGGAGCGCAAGTTTAGGCTCTCATAAACCGCATCAGGCCTCTAAATAAAATGCCTTATTTTATCTTCTTCATTTGGCTTTGTCATATACCCGTAGTCACAAGGAGGAGTTTATTTCTGTAGGCCCTGTACAAATATTGAGATCTTTCTCTGTTCTCCTTTTCAAGCTCCCAATCCCACATATCAATAAGAGTCCCTTAACTGATATGAATGTAGATGTCAGAGGGTGAATGCTATTCCTACCATCAGATCACTTAATGATCAAGAGGAAAAGGTCCAATGGCCCTTCTACATGCACAGTCATGCAGGGATTTGGCTTTATGCCTCAACAGAATAGTTTTTCTAGAATATTGCTTTCCTATAGACTCAGGCAGAAAACTAAAATCCTAGAGTTGCCAGGACTGCATCCTACATGCCACTAGTTTTCTTTGGAGGCTTCCCAGCCTCGACGAAACAGATTACTAACCTTATGAGAACTGATGAAACTCCAGCCAACTGTAGGAAGTTACAACAGCAGCCTTCTATCAAAACGAGCTGCTTTTTTAGGGAGTGCACTAATGAGCAAGTGTCTTAGAAGGCTGTTGAGTCTGTGTGGTTAAGCATCACTTAACCTCTTGGTTTTAGCCAAAACACATCCTCATTTTGTGGAGAGGCAACAGCAGCTCTTCCACTCTGTGCCATGGGTAAGTACTGGTGCCAATAACATGAGCCGAGGAGCTGGCATCCCGCTCCCACATCACAGGGATTCATTTGCCTGCTGCCAAGCGAGAAAGTGGTGTGTACCTACACAGACATGAAAGACTTGACTTAGTAGCTCTCTGCCACACACCGAAGTAGAAAACATACTGACGTTATAAGGGAAGAAGTCTCTGCAATGCTAATGTCCCTTTCACTAAGGCTAAGCGGACAGCCAAAGAAGCTCTGGCTTTTTTCTATCAGACTTTGATGGAAGGGGCTGGTTTGGTGAAAGAGGTGGTCTATCAGCAGTGACAGAGAGAGTCTGAGTGGAGTAAAATGTGTTCAAGCAACATTTTCTTCCCAGAGTAAATAGGGGATTTCAGATGTGCTCTCGGTTGTATTTAAACTCTGGTAGTGCCTCTAGTTCAGGACCTTAAACCAGGCGGATCGGTAGTCTTATTAGCACAGAAAGTCCTGTGCACAATCAGGAGCTCTGTGTGTGCACGTTTGTGTACTTGGAAGGAGGAAAGGTGATTAGGACAGAGGGGAAGGGAAGAAGGAGAAGGGGGGAGACAGAATCAGTGTGGCCCATGGAAAGTCTAAAACATCACCTGCCCACACTACAGCATTCCTCCCCGAAATGCTGGCCAAGCAGCCCAGGGGGGCAGGATAATTGAAAAGCAATAGTGGGATGGTCTTTAGATGAGTTTTTAATCATTCCACAAAAGCTAATAAAATCTGAATGGCCCTCCTGAGGCCTCATTTTATTGCCACAAATTCCCATTACATCCCTGGGAGAAGTAGCTCACACATTAAAGTTCCTTGTGAGTCCCTGTAAAAACAAATTCCTTCAGCCACCTCCTCACAGCTGCCAGAAACACCCATTTCCCCAGCAATTCCCCACCTTTTAGTCTCCATGCCAGAGCACAGGAGACACACTCAGCAAGAGACCCATACAGAATCACAGAATCACAGAATCAGTACGGTTGGAAAAGACCTGTAAGATCATCGAGTCCAACCTGGGGGGGGGGGAAAAAAAAAAAAAAAAAAAAAAAAAAAAAAAAAAACACCAAAACACAACACAACCACAAAACCCACGGCTCCGCCAAAATAGAAAAGTGGTATTTGTGGCCTCCTTTCTGCAGCCTTTATGGTTAATAAAGATATATGACATGTTATTTCTTAGGTAAATTTCTGTGTTGTGAAGTCTGTCGAGTTCTGATGCAAATCTTCCCAAAATGACCTGCTTTACCTATGACTGTAATGATGATATTTTAGCACCCTACCTGCTCCTCCTTCCTCCAGTATAAAGCAATTGCTGATATCTGAACCTCTGGCACCAAGTTTTATGCTTCATCCTCTCCTTCAATTTTTTAATGACTTGATAATGATTTGACTAATTAAGGTGGCCATCTAGCTGGGGCCAAAATCTCTCATCTATGAAAAGGAACTAAGAAATGTAGGAAATACTGTCCCTCAGTCCTTTTTGTGTCAGCTTAGATAATCCTGTCTAATTACAGTAATAATTTATAGCTACAGAGCTGTGACTTGAATATGAAAACTCACATGCCAAATACACTTAAAAAGGGACTGGGAAGGGGCTGGGAAGCTCGGTGGGTTGTTGCACTCATTTCTAATTATAAAATCCATAGATGGCTTATGAATGGGTGTCAGACAGCATTATTGTTCTCCCCTGGATCTCTTTTCTGCACAGATAACGCAGATCATAGCTGTTAGTAGTTGCAGCAACAAGTGCTATTTTCTGGTGGCACCTGTTTGCTCCTTGCCTGCGGGTCCCAGGAAAAACTTTGTGTATTGTCATGGACCACAGGCATTATTTAAGATGCTCTTCATTCTCACCCACCTCGTATAGGTGAGAATATCAGTAAATAATCATAACAGAATTGACTTTTTGAAGTCTTTGATACCTGGAAGTTGTAAAAAAATTTAAGTGGCTGCTCTCATTAGTAGGTAAGACCATATTATTAGTGTTAGTGCTAGTGCTAGTGGTAGTGTAAGTCAGCTCATTCATTTCTAATAATGAGAATAGTATTGACCTACCTGAGTGTGTGTGGATTAAACGCCTGAAGTGGTATTTCTGTGAAAATTCAGAACTGGACATTGGTTGTCTTCAGAGATGAGTATTTAATTCAACAGCTCATTTATTCATGTGTTCTCCTATTCTAAAAACATTAAAGGCATTATATACTTATATTATTCACTGATTACTATTAATTCCTTATATTGTTATCTGTTTAATAAAACAAAGGCAGGGAAATAGAACCAGTTATGCACAAATTCAGTTGCAGTACTAACCCAAATTTTAGGTTTAAAAACTGGTGCATGAACTTTAAGATCTGATTTGAAAAGGCACAATCTTTATCTACAACTGTGCAAAAGCATCATCTTGTTATCAATCCAAAAGAAGCATCTGTGTAACCGTTTTTTTCCTTCAGATTACCTCTCAAAGCATGGGAATGGTGTAAATGAATCGCACTTCCCAGGCATTCTGCTGCTGATATACCAGGGACAGAAATCCAGCCTACCTCTATTTAGCTTAGCATTTAAAACCAAAACCATATAATTTCACCAAAATGGGCAGGTTATTGAAAGTTTAAAAAAAAAAAAAGTTAAAGTTTTTGACCATAATCTTTCTCCATAGTTTAGGGCTCTTTTTTATCAGCATTGCCAATCCTATATGCTTTTGAGGTCAGTTCATCAATAATTGCACCATTAGTGCTGATCTTTGCCTCATCATCATCTGATCTTTTCATGGTGGCTACAGGAGAAACTGTTTCTGATAAGCTTTGACCTGAAGCATCTGTCAAAACCACTGTTTTAAGCTTTGGGACAGGCACCCCTAGGGGATGAGTTATCAGATCTAAGACGTGTTTATATGGGTAAGATTGACTGCACTCTGAAGGTGCACATCTCTTAATTACAAGAGAACTAAACACCACCAGCTCACTGTGCACATCATGGGGGAGCTCAGTCAGAGCGATCTAGAAAACTATTTTGTAGCTAAAATACAGAATTTTACTTCAGGATTAAACCTGTGCCTTTCTGGAGCAGTTTCTGAAGACCTGACAGGAAAACTTTTGCATTTGCGATGGCACTAATCAGCTACCTTTGGGCTACTGAATCAAAGGCGTGATTTTCTTGGAGCTTAAATATAAACAAAGGTTGGACTCAGGTGGGTAGTCATAGATCTCTAGTGCCAGTTGAAAAGCCTGAGTATACCAGAGACATCCGTATGGCTAACGTGACGAAGGACTTTTGGGAGAACTGTGCCCATTGGAGCAGCAGCTGAAGGCCAGATGAAATCCCTCAGGGCACCTACATGCAAACCCCAACATTGAGCTTTCTTTACCTATGAGTTGAACTTCTGGGTTTTTATGAGGCTAATCCTACCCCATATGAAGCATAAAAAATCAAATCCTTTTACTATTCTTGATCAAGAGAGACTCAGGATCTATTCTTAGCCTGGCCTTTGTGCAAAATGGTATGTTCTTATTGAGGTTTAAAAAACTTTGGTTGGCCATGCTGCTAATCTGTATGCTCTATGAGTGGAACAAATTTGATTCAAAGAACCTTTCAATTTTCAAAGGTCATCTTTAATCTAGACTTGATAAATACATATTTTAGAGTAGGCGCATTCCTAATATTATAAGTGGAGGAAGGAGAAAATAGGATAAGAAAGGGTAATGGCCCAGTACAGCTTCTGAAAACAAGTGGAGGGAGGCCAAATCCATTTGCAAGGGAATGTCAGGCAAAGGTCCAAGGATAGAAGGGCAATGACAAGACAATCATTTGGACAAATGAAGATATGGTACGTGATTCATGGACAACATACCACTGGGGTATAAGAAGATCAGTTTCCTGACAGCCTAGCATAGGCACATGAATGTAGGCAAAAGGCTTCAAAAGCTGCAATTTTGAACAAGAAAGAGCAGAAAGAAGAGAGGAATCATGAAGGGTTAAGTAATACCAGGGACTTTTGAGATTAAAAAATGTTTTTTCAGAGTTCTTGCATCAGAATATTTGTTATTCAAAAAAACACGGACAGGGATTGGTGAAGTCAAGTTCTCTTACACAAGAATAAATTATTACAAAAATCTAGCAAGCATATGAATTCTGACTCTGATTCATCTCAGTACGATCTTTCTATACGCTTCTGATAAATTTATTGTAACACAGCTTACAACAGTCAAACATTTTCAAGATCATTTCTGTTATCTTTCTTTTTCATGTCAACAATATAAATTCCACACGCAGTCATTTTACTGAAATAGTTTTTCAGTATTCACTTTTCAAGGGAAGCATGACGACTATTTTCTTATTACACATTGCGTCAATGTGTACTTAAGCAGCATTGAAAACAGGCTGATGCTAAACCCTAGAAAACCATGACGACTGCTATTACTATTGTGGCATGTTTAGCAGCGTAGAAGGCAGCAACGTAAGTAGCCTGTGGGGATCCAGTGCAGTATCAGCTCCAGGAAAAGAAAGGAATAACTGATAAAACTCAATCAATAAGAAACTGAGGATAAAAATGTGCCTGATATTGGTGAATATGATTTTATGGACACAACCTCAGATCAATAAAAATCACAGAATCAGAATCACAGAATCACAGAATCACAGAGGTTGGAAAAGACCTGTAAGATCATCAAGTCCAACCATATAAAAAAAAAAAAAAAAAAACCACCACAACCAAAACCACCCACAAACCACAAAATACACTACAACCCACACCAAAACAACCCACCCACACCACACAGCACCATGCCCATCAAGCCACATCCCACAATGCCACATCCACATGCTCCTTGAATACCTCCAGGGAGGGTGACTCTACCACCTCCCTGGGCAGCCTGTTCCAATGTTTCACTACTCTCTCAGTAAAGAACTTTTTCCTAATATCCAGCCTGAACCTCCCCTGGCTCAACTTGAGGCCATTTCCTCTTGTCCAGTCGCTAGTCACTTGGGAGAAGAGACCAACACCCACCTCACCACAACCCCCTTTCAGGTAACTGTAGAGAGCGATGAGGTCTCCCCTCAGCCTCCTCTTCTCCAGACTGAACAACCCCAGCTCCCTCAGCCGCTCCTCATCAGACTTGTGCTCCAGACCCCTCACCAGCTTCGTCGCCCTTCTCTGGACACACTCCAGCACCTCAATGTCCTTCTTGGAGTGAGGGGCCCAAAACTGAACACAGTACTCGAGGTGCGGCCTAAAATCGGTTTCATTCATTGAGGAAATTTCAGATATGATGAAAGAAACCTTTGACTTAGTGCTTCATAGTCTGTTTATTATTTGAGAAATGGTTTCTCCGTAGGAGGAAAAGTGTAAGTGTTTTCCCTCTGGGATTGATACCTTTCCTTCCCAGTGACCAGATTTCTTTTTAAAGTCCAGGAAAAAATAAACAGAAGGGAAACATGATACCACTTTTCTAATCTGGAGACAGTAGCATGTAAAGAAAACAAACCAACCTCCCCACTCATTAAGGACACGATAAGAGACCTTGGTCTTAAACTTCAGGCAGGGAAAGTCAATTTAGAAATCGGGGGGTGGGTGTGGACTTTGCTAGTGGAATTTTTTAATCATAAAAATAATGAAACAGTGGAGCAGATAGATAGTCAGGAGTAGGTCTGTGGACATTTATTGATTACCAGTGCTAACTTAACTGTTACTTTCTCAGGAGACAAAGTAAACGGCTTCTTGAGATTCCCTTGGGCCTATTTTCTATGATATATTTATTTGCATTTTAATCCACCGAAGTATCAGAAGACTAAATTCTATATAAAGTACATAACTTGCTGCAGGACACATTTCAAAAAGCAGCTGTCAAAGAGGAGCCACCACCAAATTAAGATCTTTGCAACTGAAGTTCCTCAGTGACTTTCACAAGCTCATGAGCTTGGAGGGCTTTCAGAAGGGATTTGAAAATAAACTGAAAAGAAAACTACCACTTAATCTAGGAGGATGACATCTTTAATAGCAGAATGTATAACAATAGGTAGGAGGAGGCAGTTACAGAGTCTTCTGTCCTTAAACAGAGTAGATACATCTATCTAGTCCTGGGTTACCTGTCCCCAGAGCAGCCAGACGCAGGCAGAGCTGTATCTCCTGCCCATCGCTTACCCACACTTCTGGCTGCCTGCAATACGCCTGTTCTGCACGGGATTTAGGGCATGCAGGTCACCACACCGACAGGCTCATAGTAAGGCAAGTATGTGAGTTTGGACTTGAGGTGCCTGAAACCCGTAGTTGATGCAGCTGGGAAGCATTGCTGCTGTGAGATGGCAGCTTGTCATGACCTGATGCGTGCATAGCCCTTCTCAATGCGAAGGCAGAGGATGTCCTTTTCTCTGTGCGTCTGGCAGCCCTGAGGTTCAGCCCTGTAAACCAAAGTCCACCCTACCAGGTAGTTTTTGCAAGGATTTGTTTTTATGTATGATTTCACATCTCAGGCAAAGCAACTTTCTTGCCCCTGTCCTTCTGTAACCACAGACAGCATTACCTCAGGACATCTGCTTATAAATTTTAACTCAGAGAACAAACATAAATACCTCAGATGTCATCATATCCTCTAAAACTAGAGATCCATAGAATAACAGGAGGTGAAGGGAAAAAAGAAAGAATCTGCAATAATAAGGAAAAACTGGGAAGGGCTGTCTTCAAGAGGATGCTGGGGCATAATATGAGGTAGCTGAAAATTGCAGCGCTGGACCTGATGTGAGCGAGAAGGTGGCAGCAAGCAGGTGGGAGCAAGAACAGACACAGCCTGATGAGGATGGGAAGTGGTTTGATGGCAGCAATGGTGTGACTGAGAGGGGACATGGCATGATGTGAAGGTGGCTCACATCTCTGGCAGCACTTACTGAGCCCTTCAGACTTTTTCCTGCACATGGGATCCTCCATGGTTCTCACCACGGAGCTGAGCCAGGCTGATGCTTGTTAACCCTACGCCACACATACGTATCCTCCCACACAGCCTGGGCAGAGAGGGGGCCCCAAACACCAACGGTGCAAATCCTCTAAAAGATGGCCAGTAAGGCCATAAGTTAGTCACCCTATGGTCCCTGGACACACAGTGGAGAGAAATAAGCACTTCCAAAGAGTGCTTTGTCCTCTCCTGGGAGGTGTCAAAATAAGTCAGGTGTCCTGCTGTCAATCAAAGCCTGCCAATCATCCTGTTGATGGAGATGAGTTTGATCAGACCATTGGCTGAGTGTCTTAAGTGAGATGAATCTGGGTTCATGCGTTTGTGACAGGTAGATGGTTTTCGACATTCGTTTGCAAAAAGAAATTAGAAGAAGCAAATCTGTACTTGTATATGCTCTCTGCTGCATGCCTTGACCGTGCTTTGAGATGCTTCAGGATAGACTACTTGCATATTGGCCGGCATGTGGCTGTTACTAATATAGGCACAGCCCTGAGCTAAATAAAGGCTTGTGGCTTATCTCAGGCTCTGACTGCAAGCCAGGGAATTTTGTGTCCTTCTAAAAAGGCTCAATAGTCCCATACCTTTTCTTTTTTTCCAGTTCCCACAAAACCATGAGATGTGTTTATCATGTGGAACTCCCAGGGGATTAGGGCAACTCCAGACCTTGCCATGTCTTTTTGAAACTGGAGCTGGCAACGATAGAGGGGGAAATCTCCTGGAGGTCATCCAGACCTTGCTCTCTCCCCATGCTTGTACCAGAGGGTACAGCAGTGGGAAAGTATTTCAGCTAGCCCTGAACAGTCTCATGTTTATCCAGTTATAAAACTTTTGGGACCTCAGGTAGCTGATTTGCTGCCACTTTAGCTTAGATATTTCTGTCCACTGCTGTGTTATGCCGCAAAGATGTACCTTCTGTGGGTAAATGATCCCACACCACACAGCAATACTTGCAGGCATTTCAAACGCAGAAAAAGACTTGAAATCCTGGAGGACTGAGTTACAAAACTGTGCTCAAATGGGAGCATCCTAGAAATGAATGTTTGAATTACATTGATAAGATGCTAGAAGGGATAGAGAAAGAAGAGCATCTCAGGTGACTCCAGCGCTGAAGACCTGATTCATCAAGACCATCAACATCAGTCATGTGAAGTGTAGACAATACTGTGAAGAAGATTGTCCACAGCTTATGCATATTTATGGACTGATAATATAATGGGAAGAAAGGCTAAAAGGGATCTCTAAAGATCATATAATCCATCCTTTTGACCCAAGACCGTTGTGAGGATTGGATTCTACACATGGTCCTACTGACCTCAGAGAGCGCTTCCAGTGAGAACCAGCACAAGGAATAGAGAATTAACATGACGTGATGTGTGCATGCTCCAGGTAAGTAGTGAATACAGGGTCACTACACGCAAGTTGCCACAAGTCTTGATGCATGATCCCAGAAATTATGACATTGGCTTCTGATTAGCTTAGCAATGTTATTGGGATTTTTAAAATTTTCCTTCTGATTTGTAATATTTCACAGGAAGTATTTTCAAGCCTTTCTCACAACAAATCAACCCTAATGTATTTTTTAAAAAATCACGTGATTCTAGGAACTGAAACTTAATGAAAAATATCAAATATCATTTGTATATTGACAAGTTTATAAGAGTTAATAGGAGATCAGGCTTGGAAAATACAGTATACACACGTACTAGATAGGCACAGAAAAAAAAATACTGTTTGAAGCAGAACTAGGTGTGGGGAGATGAAAAATGACAGAAGGAAAAATAAGGCTGATGATTAGGATATATTTCCTGAAAATCACAACTACCAGATGACTGAGAGTTTCCCAAGGGAAAGGGTGGGAAATCTCTTCCCGTTGGCTTTTAATATTGGATAAAGCCCTGAGGGCCAATATCACAAAATCCGCTATCATGAATGCCAGCTCAGGTTATCACTTTTTGCCTGGAAATAATTTGCCCAAATGACATGCTGTGTGCTGAATTTTGCCCTTTAAGCAATGGCTTTCCCAGCTTGCCTAAGAGCATTTAAGCAGCTCCAGCCACCTAATCCTCTAAAGACATTTTTCCAAATGTTTGGCTATTAAAATCCATCCAATAAAATTCTTGCTGGAAGAAATAAAGATTTTGGTCAAAAAAAATCATTTGCTGGGGCATGCTGTTTTGTCACTCTGCTCTGTAAACTGTTTTAGAGCACCACTTTAAAATGTTTTAATAACAATGATAATAATACTAATAGCCACTTTACTATGTCACTTTTCAATTGTATTATCTCCCTGAGAGAAAATTAATTAGAAGCTGCCAGATTACTAAAGACACCAAACCTGATATAAAGGTTTAGCCTCTTAGAGACTGCATTTTGCATTACGCTTTTTAGTAATATTATCTGTTCCCAAACTCCTGCTTCCCCTTCTCTGGGAAATGCCATGCTTTTAAAAAGGTCAGCTGGAGACAATAGATGGCTTTTTATTAAATGCAAACCTTATGGATTTTTCACTTCTGCTACATAATGGTTTGCCTGTCATTATGAAGTGGAATTAAATATTTTACAAGGGAGAAGTTAATACTTTTTGAATGGGGAACAACGAATGTATCCTGCACCAGATACCCGAGCGGGCTCTGTTGATTTTAACTGAAGTTGCTGGCATTACATTTCTTTTCTGAGTTGCTTTTTTCATTATTATGTGAAATACAGTAGCTCATGGGAATCCCATCAAGCTGGTAACCACACTGTCTTTGGTGTTACACATATGCATAATTAGAAATGTTCCCTGCCTCTAAGACTTTGCAGAGGGAGTCATCTCTTCTTTGAGATGTCTACAAATTAAGTGTCTTGCTTTATGTAATCTTTTGTGCTTCCTTCAGCAGTTCATGAAGAAGTAGGCAGCTTTGGAGGGCATTTCATTCCTATTTAATCCCATGATTCTCTACATAAGCTTTTGGGGCTGCTGGGCAGGTCAGTTTGGCCCAGACCTACTAAGGATTCTTCACCAAAGAGGTGTAAGAAGCCCATGGAACAAAGCCTGTAACTAAGACCTCCTTCTTTTGAGGGGGACCTGAAAAGATTGTGCTGATGAGTTACGCTTTCCATTCAACTGCTTCTCCATCCTGACCCATCTTTAAATGTCAGTTTGACCTGACCTTGTAGGCTAAAACCAGAAGCATCGACTCGGCTTTTCTCTATCTGCTACAGCCTGTATTTTGGTGGTTAGGGCACTTTAGGCTAAGTGAACGAAGAGGACCAGAGCACTGGTACAAGCTCGTACAATGTTATCCGTACCGTAATTCCCGATAGGCAGGATAACCCACTACCTCCAGGGAGGAGAGACTTCAGCTGCATAAATACAGACCATCTTGTGCTTCTTGCTCCATGGCCTACAGGACAGGACCTGGTCTGCTTTAATTAAATACAGCCAAGTGGATGATGGTTCTTTTCAGGCAAAGGAAGGATTGGGTCCATGTTGCTCCTGAAGTGCAATATCTCAGTTTGAAGACTTTTTTCCAGACGAAGCCTTACAAAGGTTGGTTCCTGGCTGCCAGTGACAGAGCAGATCAAGATGTTGTAAAACTTTCTAATAGTGCATCGTAACTGGCAAACTATGTTCTTTCCAGACCTGTCTCTGGAGAATTTATATCTAATCTCTGATTCAACATCTCTATCTATGCAGTTAATTAACCCTGCCGTTAATTATCTGTCTAATCTTACCCATCTGAAAAATTCCAGTTTAAACTTATCAGCTAGATTGGCTCAATGGATAATGGGAAAAAGATCAGAATCTCCAGAATTTCCTGCCATCAAAAAATAGGTGGGATGTATCATCAACTGAAAGTGTCCACCCCATGTCCAGAGAGTCCTAGCTGGCGGCTAAACCACACTCCTAATTTTCAGTTGCCTAAAGTTAGATGCAATGAAAATCTCCTGAACAGTGTAAAACTCCATTTATCATTGAATTGCATCCAAGCTTTCCCCCAGGGTTTCTCCAGTATTTCAAGATCCTATTGAATTTTTATTCTGTCTTCTGACACACCCACAACTCTTGTCAACACATGGCTGATTTCAGAGGCTTTGAATGCTGAATTTCGTTCTTCAGCGCAATCAGTACATTCAACATGCTAGAGGAGGGAGGTGTTAATTCCCAAATATCCAAATTCTATGGATGTACAAAAGAAAAAGGTCTCCTACAACCGCTGTTCGCAGACGGTTTTGCTTTAGCTCAGGCTGTAAGAATTCTGTTACTCACTTTTAAATATCTCCACCTGATTGAGCGGAGATAGGCTCTGGCTTGGGTCTCCCTGTATGTTTTTGCAAACGGTTCTGCTTTCTAGAGGATTCACAAAACACTGCTGAGTGTATACTGTGTGTACCCCACAAGGAATAGGAGGATTTAGGCCATACTGCAACTCCATAGTTCCCACCCCACTTTCTCTGTACTGGTGTTTGCACACGCTTGCAGCTCTGGGCAGCCTTGTGACTTTCATGAGGTCCTGTGTGTAACATCAGTTTCACCCATCCACTGGTTTATCTTCGTCCCTTCCTTACAAAGAAAGTTGTGCTCAAACTGAAGGCATGTTTGATTTATAAACTAATAAGGAAAATTTTAGGATATTTCGCAATGGCAGGGTAGCAAGCTTACTGTGTGTTTGGGAAGTTTCAAGGACAAGGCAAAAATGGGATCCAGATATTTTGGTGATAGGGGAAGCACAATATAATACCCCCAAAATGTTTGAGGGCAGGGAAGTACATAGGTGACAACTATTTACTCCTACACAGGCAGGAATTAAGTTTAATAAACCAGACTCTCTTCATTATAGCTAAAGGAAATCTGATATTCACAGGTATGTATCTACTTGCTGTGGTTTCAGAATGGATGTTTCTCCTGCTATAATGTCAGAAACAAAAAGACCTTCTACTGCTCAGAAGCCAATTTATTCCCGGTTGGATCCTGGCTTTTTTTTTTTTTCTTTAGCACCTCAAAAACAAGGGTAAAATGTTGCTGTTTAGAGATCACTGAAGTTCAGTTTCACACTAACAGCAACTATATGGTATATAGTGTTTCTGCTGTCCTTTGAATTTTCTCCTTTACAAGTAAAGGCATCCAAATACCTTATGCCAGTCACAAAATATTGAGCCTGAAAATTAATTGTAGTGAGACCCTGTGTGTTACCTCCCCCTCTTACCTAAATATCATTATCTTATATTTATGGCCCCTCAGAATCTGTAAGACCTGAGGAATAGTTTTTTCTTGTTTATTCTACATGCTCTATGTGTTGTTTTTTAAATTATGTCATGTCCCATATAATTATAAGCTGTCTCTTGAGAATCTGTGGTCTGTTTTCATACAATTTCCCATTATTTTTGGTCAGTGTATGTATTTATATTTTTTTTTCCTTGCAAAACTAACAGCATAAACAAAATAAACTCTGCCATGTGAAGCACTTAGTTGGCATCTTCTCTGAAATTCACACTAGGTATAAATTTCTTTTTTGAGCCAGAATAAAGCATTTTAAGAGTTGCTTGTAAAGAAAGGAGTTAACACTTTCTACTTTTTGCTCTGTGCATGCCTTTCTGTTGAAATTTAGGATAGTCCTGATCAGCCTTGCTTTGTTTTTCAGAAATTTAAAACTGTGATTCAGTTTCTCAGACGAAGGTGTCTGCTGCCATTTGAGGTGGCTGAGGGCATCCTGTCTCATGCCACTGCAGATAGGTCTCCTCTCCATCCTGTGTTATATTTGCCATCCTCCAGTGGATGTCAGACACCCTGTTGTGCCTCAGATTATACTAAATGTTGAGTAGAATGTCTCTCACTCCTACCAAATTACAGAGAGTGGTTCATCTTACCCTGCTGCAGGCAGCTACATGTGCTCAGCTGGATCACTTTTCAAGTCCACCCACCAGACCTCATCGATGCCACTAATTATCATGGGAGCTTGGATGCCTGCTCAAATGGAAACACTGATATGTATACACAGAATCACAGAATCATTAAGGTTGGAAAAGACCTGTAAGATCATCAAGTCCAACCATCAACCAACCCCACCATGCCCATTAAACCATGTCCCACAATGTCTTGTCCACATGTTCCTTGAACACCTCCAGGGGTAGTGACTCCACCACCTCCCTGGGCAGCCTCTTCCAGTGCTTCACCACTCCCTCAGTAAAGAAATTCTTCCTAATATCCAATCTAAACCTCCCCTGGTGCAACTTGAGGCCATTCCCTCTTGTCCTATCACTCGTCACTTGGGAGAAGAGACCAACACCCACCTCTCAGCAGCCTCCTTTCAGGTAGTTGTAGAGAGCCTCCTCTTCTCCAGACTGAAAAACCCCAGTTCCCTCAGCCGCTCCTCATCAGACTTGTGCTCCAGACCCCTCAACAGCTTCGTCGCCCTTCTCTGGACACACTCCAGCACCTCTATGTCCTTCTTGTAGTGAGGGGCCCAAATCCGAACACAGTATTCGAGGTGCGGCCTCACCAGTGCCGAGTACAGGGGCACGATCACCTCCCTACTCCTGCTGGCCACACTGTTTCTGATACAGGCCAGGATGCCATTGGCCTTCTTGGCCACCTGGGCACACTGCTGGCTCATCTTCAGCCAGCTGTTGACCAACACCCCCAGGTCCTTTTCTGCAGGGCAGCTTTCCAGCCACTCATCCCCAAGCCTGTAGCATTGCCTGCGGTTGTTGTGACCCAAGTGTAGAACCCAGCACTTGGCCTTATTGAACTTCATCCGGTTGGCCTCAGCCCATCGATCCAGCCTGTCCAGATCCCTCTGCAGAGCCTTCTGACCCTCCAGCAGATCAACACTCCTGCCCAACTTGGTCTCATCTGCCAGCTGACTGAGGGAGCACTCGATCCCCTCTTCCAGATCATCGATAAATACATTAAACAAGACCAGCCCCAAAACTGAGCCCTGGGGGACTCTGCTTGTGACTGGCTGCCAGCTGGATTTCACTCCATTCATGACAACGCTCTGCGCTCGGCTGTCCAGCCAGTTTTTTACGCAGCGAAGTGTACACCGTTCTAAGCCACGGAGAATACTGTGGGAGACAGTGTCAAAGGCTTTGCTGAAGTCCAGGTAGACAACATCAACAGCCTTCCCCTCATCCACTGGGCGGGTCACCTGGTCATAGAAGGAGATCAGGTTGGTCAAGCAGGACCTGCCCTTCATGAACCTGTGCTGGCTGGGCCTGATCCCTTGGTTGTCCTGCACGTGTCCCGTGAGCGCCTTCAAGATGAACCTCTCCATAACCTTCCCCGGCACCGAGGTCAGGCTGACAGGCCTGTAGTTCCCTGGATCCTCCTTCCGACCCTTCTTGTAGATGGGCGTCACGTTGGCAAACCTCCAGTCATCCGGGACCTCCCCCGTTGAACAGGACTGTTGATAAATGATGGAGGGCGGCTTGGCAAGCTCCTCTGCCAGCTCCCTCAGCACCCTTGGGTGGATGCCATCAGGCCCCATAGACTTGTGAGTGTCCAGGTGGCATAGCAGGTTGTTAACTGCTTCCTCCGGGATCATGGGGAGTTTGTTTAGCTCTCCATCCCTGTCTTCCAGCTCAGGGAGCTGAATACCCTGAGGATACCTGGTCTGGCTATTAAAGACAGAGGCAAAGAAGGCATTAAGTACCTCAGCCTTTTCCTCATCCTTGGTAGCAATAATACCCCCCGGATCCAGTAAAGGATGGAGATTCTCCTCGGCTCTCTTCTTACTGTTAATGTGTTCATAAAAACATTTTTTGTTATCCCTTACGACAGTGGCCAGGTTGAGCTCTAGCTGGGCTTTTGCCTTTCTAATTTCCTCTCTGCATGACCTAATGAGATCCTTGTACTCTTCTTCAGTTGCACACATAAGTCTTGGCATCTTAATCTGCAAAGCAAATCCCACCCATGTATTCTAGTTGCGCCGTTCAGCTCCCACGTAAGAGTTTACAAGCAGAAGTAGTGTGAGAGGAATTTCACACCAACTGAATAGGTTGTAGTCAGATTTACTAATCAGCCACTTAACTATGTATTTGGTTCGGGGAACTGAGTGGCTATTTTGGCTTCCAGTGGTTCCTTGTAGACACATGGGCCAGCTCCTCATCTGGTGTAAATGAGTAATGTTGTATTGGTAGTAAGTAGATTGTTAACAGTTTAGGACAGCTGAAGTTTGGGCTTACTTTTGCCCTAAATAAAAATATTTCTCTTTCATGAGAGGTGACAAAATGAGAAGATCCCATGCCTGGTTTTCTTTCTGACATGTTCTGCAGTAGAGGTTTTCATTTACTCGCTTATGTACAGCAACCAGCACAACTGGAGAGTCCCTGACATTGGTGGTAATCAAACACTGTCAGAGAGACTTAAAGATGTCAGATAGATTAAAAAAGTATCTCCTCACTGATATGTGAAATTTCCTTTCTAAAATTGCATTCTCCTCTCTTCTTGACTGGGTTACAAAGTGAACAGCACATTTAAAGCTTGAAAATTCATATGATTTGGGGAGGGAAACAGTGGCCAAAAAGCTTAACTTGTAAGAAAACAGCACCAAGCTCCTGCAAGCTGGTTGGGAGCAGCACAGTAAAAAGACCCTCAAAATGATACTGAAATGAAAAGACAATTTCATCTGTTTTCCTAACTCTCCTCAAGCTCATTCAGGACTGCATCTTCTCAGCCTTTTGGAGAAGACTGGAAATATTCTTATGCTCACACAGACAGGTTAGGTGTCTTGTTCAAGATTGCCCAAAAACCTGTGGCATAGCTGGAATTTGAACAAGTCCAGTCACTCCTAGTCCAGCCCCTTAACCACAGGGCTCTCAGCAGTGTTAGCCACAACAGCTGTTGGAGTTGGCTCTGCAATTGTGGGAATTTGCCTGTACAAGAAGGGAGGGAGAAGGAAGCAGTAAGGGGGAGGGAAACAGAAAGAAAATATAGGTATATGATTTTTTTTATTTTTTTTTTTAGCTGAGGGAGAGATCCATAGCTTGCAGAACAATACATGTTATGTCATTAAAATGCAGCCAAGGTTGATGTTGTCAGGCGCTGTGGCCATTTACGGAGTCAGAGCCAGAATACAATGCTGGCAAAGGGTTTTATTGTTTCCTGTACTTGCTGGGTTTGCTCTCGTAAACATGCCATTCGAGTCAGTATGGTAGTTACGTGTTATTAAGTGGCAGGTCTGTGTTTACGAGCATGGTCAGGATCCCAGACTCAGAGCAAACTTATGATTTAGGGGGTTCATGGTTCCTCCATCTTGTTGAGCATCTGTGGATGGAGCCTTCTACAGATGGTTTGACAGCTCACCGTCCTGCTCCCCCCTCCTCAGCCTCATACTGTCAAATCTAATCTTTTTTGAAGGAACTTTGACTGGAGTGCAGATACTTGTTTCCTGACGGGTGATAATTCACTGGCGTCACTAGGATCGGAGCCAGCATTCCCTTACTGAAGAGGCAAAAGAGGTGCTGCCTTGGAAGAAGAAAAGGGCCCATCCCTTCCACCACCTTATCTCCAACTGGGACAAATGTACTGCTCATCAGGCTACATGCACAATGCAACCCTCGGAAACACTTTGAGAGAGGATTTATTTCCCCCCCCCACACACTGTATTAATTCAGAGCCTAGAACAAAATAACAATTAATGACTGTCAATAATTCATTGGGGAAAGTAGATCCCAGATGATAATGAGATAGTGATTGATGTGTGAATTATGAAGACTGGTTGCCTGTTACAAAAAAAAAGAGATTTAGATGTCTAGGGAAGAACAGATCTCACCTAATTTTAAAGTTAGATCTTAAAGCCTGGGCAACACCCTAGACCGTCCTCTCTAATCACTTCAAAACTCAATACAATAATCCATTTCATTCAAAGGTAGGCATCTAAAAAAGCTCAAATTAATTTTCTTTTTCAGGTGTATTTTTCCTCACTGGTTGTAAATACAGTCTGTGATGACTAGCTTGTACTTTATGATCTTGCTTTCATACATCTAAAGATAAGTAAGCTTCATCCCACCTATTCTTGTCATTGATTTCAGCACAGTTCAGACCTCTACATGCCTTCGTGAGTCTGGGCCTTGTAAGTTCTGTGCTTTTATCCCATTTGTGTACCATCCACAGTCTCAGAATTTAGGATAAACTCACAAGAGTCGTCAACAAAGCTGTTTCTACATAACTGCTGGCAGCAAGTGCCCCAGACAATTTTTTTTGGTCTTGATAGAGTTACCAAATCATATAGTGCTACTGAAATACTGTTGGAAGAGCAGAGGCGTGGAACTGCAATACTTCCCAAAACAACAATGATGTTGCATACTGTCTTCAACCTGCTTGCAACTCAGTTCAAATCCAGCTGATAAGAAGTTCTCCTCCCCCAAGACCATAAACCTTTTATCCCTGTATGGGCCAAAACATCAGACAAGAAAGACTTGAGACTCAATGATCTCTTTAAGACAAATTAGTCCAGCGAGTTAAAGTGGCTAAAATACCCACTGGGTTTTGTAGCTAACCTCACCCAAGGAATGATATCTTCAAAAGGTCTGGCTGCTTTTCCTAGGTGATCAAGCAGGAAACCCATTATATGGTCCTACTTTTTACAGCTCCATTTTGATTAGGTCTGCCACTCAGGGATCTCCTCTGTTCTATGGATCGATGTAAAGCGCCTTAAGGCAGATCTAACTGACGGTGTGAACCAAGAGCTGTGGCTGGTGAAGAGCAGAAAACGATGCTGACACCAAGTCCATGTGTAAGGGCAAGACTTGAACCAGGGGGTTGCTGAGGTCACTCATCTGATCCAGTCCAGATTACACAGAATTATAAATAAAAGAAGAGTCCTTAGGGAGATGTCACAGTCTTCAATGAACAAAGAATCATCTGAAGGCACAGGGAAAGGATCATTATCTAAGAGGTGACAAACTGCCTTCTTTGCCTATGCTGAAGGGGAAGAGAAGAGGAATTCTAGGTGAGACACCCTCCTCTTTCCAGCACAGGTCTCTGTTGCTGCTACTGAAAGACGGATGGTAGCCTGGTCCTCTCCAACTCTTACCCCCACCCAGGACCCAGGTGAAATTCACCCCCAGATCACTGCAACCCCCCAGAATCCCTGAAAGCTCCCTGCCTCCTGCAGCTACCCATAGCCCTGCCACCCCTCCCTGGACAACCTCTTCTCTCAAACCCCCTCAGCCACTGCCAAAACCTGTGTTTGCTGAGGCAATGGAAAAGGCATGAGGGAGTTCTGACGCCTTAAATAATTACAGCTCCAGCAACGTCGGGGCCTGTCAGAGAGCAGAGACTGTCTGTGCATTAAAAGCAGCCTGATAGCAGCCCAATCACCCTTAAAGTGCAATGACTTTTAGTAAGGGGACACGCTAGGTACATTCCAAAGGCCATTGAAGTCAGCAGGAAAAGACCTTTTGATTTCCGTGTGCTTTGGATGAGACCCAGAAAGAGCAATGAGTTAAGGCAGGGACACTCACTTTCTCACACAGCTGAAGCTGCAAACTTGAAATTGCCTGTATTTGCTGAGCAGAAGTGAGTGTGGGTCAGGAAGGCAGCTGAGCTTTCCTTTCCTCTGCAATTGTTTGCCTTGTTTTGGAGCCTAAAGCAATAGAGTAATTCCATGACAAAATTCAGGGCCAAAGAAGCTGACAGAGCAAAAATTGTGACCAATAGAAGATTTTTCAATCTGTTCCTCCAAGCTTAAAAATTTCATTTATATTTTCTGGCTTAATTCTCAGTCCCTGCCATTCAGTTATTTGAAATACTGTATTCAGGTTTTGCTGGGTGGGTATTAATTTTTTTTTCTTACCAGCAGATATAGTATGAGGTAAAATCTCCAGCATTCTACAGCCTGAACCCTGCATGCATCCAGAGAAAAGCAGTGATGACCACAGAACTCAGAAACCTCAGAGCAGGATCTGGGCTTCATTACTCTGGATTCCTGAGCGTGAGATAGCCAGGAAGATGGTTACAGGGACCCATCTAGCGTAATGGCCTTGTGGTTACATCTCGGCATGCATTTTTCTGCCTTTGCGCTTGAGGAAGGTTTGCTAAAGTTCTGCAGTCACAGAATCATACAGAATCACTAAGGTTGGAAAAGACCTGTAAGATCATCAAGTCCAACTGTCAACCAACCCCACCATGCCCATTAAACCATGCCCCACAATGCCTCGTCCACACGTTTCTTGAACACCTCCAGAGATGGTGACTCCACCACCTCCCTGGGCAGCCTGTTCCAGTGTCTGACAACCCTGTCAGTGAAGAAATTTTTCCTAATATTCAATCTAAACGTCCCCAGCTCCCTCAGCCGCTCCTCATCAGACTTGTGCTCCAGACCCCTCACCAGCTTCGTCGCCCTTCTCTGGACACGCTCCAGCACCTCAATGTCCTTGTAGTGAGTCTCATTCCCCCAGCAAGCCTTTGGTGCACTAAAATGGGATATGGGCTCCCAATTACTACCTC